>NW_009259308.1:6560042-6605852 GCF_000687185.1 Egretta garzetta | reverse complement strand
GGAAAGAGTAACTCTGCAAACTCCATGAGTCAGCGTATCATCAAGTAATCTGAATATAAAAGCAGGAGCTCTGCAAAGAAGTGCGAATGCTTCAGTAATAATCCCCCTTCACACTCCCTCATCACTATTTTCCCTTTCATGAGCAGGCATAGTGTTTCCCATTAGCTTATTGCTTCTATACCTGCTTTAGTTTCCACCAGGAATTTCCACTGACTGCCTATCAAGCAGCTCCTCTATTATCCAGTTTCGTGGCCTTAGCTTCCTTTCTGCAAGTCAACTGCATTAGTAAATCCTGGGCGTACAGGAAAAGGATGGGCTCCGTGTTTAAAGAATTAAGATTCACTCCAAAGAGGCATGCCATAACTGTAACATGCAACACGCCTGCTTCCCCTCCTGAGGCACCTCCCCAGGCACCACACACTTCTGCTCTGGTGCTTACCTCAGAATGACTTTGCGCTATAAGTGCAACCAAATGATTCACGTGTGCTGGAGAAATATAAGATGATAATTGAAACAATGCAGCTGTTGTTTTCTCCCAGCCACAGGTGCTTCCTACCTGCTCCTTTTTGAAATTCCATTTCTAAATAATTCATATTTTTCATCATAGACTCTTCACCCAGCCAGAAAACCCAGAAATTTATAGACTAATGGCTAAATTCAGCCTCAAGTAAGTGGGTTTCAGTAATGGCATGGCACAGTGAGATAAATTACATCTGATGATGAGGTCCATGGTGTGGGCTGTGCTAATAGAGCACTAGGTAACCACGGGCAACACCCTGCACCCAAAGTAGCCCATGGCTGTGCAAAAAGAGTAGAAAAAGATAAAACAAATCACCCTCCCTGTTTGTAATGCCTAGAAATTTACACTGCACTATTCCACCACATACATTAACAGTTCCTAATTTTTTTTTTAAATGAGCTTCATCTCCATTAATTTTTCTTCTTCCGCATTTATCCTGGGACCTCAAAGGAGGATGGAAGTAGGAGATCCTTAGAAACTGCAGAGCTCTGAGGATGCTGTGAGGGAAGGGGCCAGGAAGGATAATGGGATGCAGGTCTGGTCACCAGCCTGGCAAATGAAGTGACAACTCCAGCAGCACTCAGACACACAGCTGAAAATGCCCTGCAGCACTGAGAAATTCTGCAGACACTATGGAGAAAAGGCAGGAAAGATATCCAGCTGTAGCTGTATGCTCTGCTGCTTTTCTAGGGGGAGGAGGGACCCTATGCCCTACCTTTACAAACTCTAGTCCCACAAGTGAGGCAAATCCCAGCAATCATGAATACCTGATTTATAACAATTCTAGGCAAGAAACATCTGTGCCAGGAAGAAATTAGAAAAAAATGGAAACAGAAATGCTGCTGTGCATAAGAGGGCATTGTGGTTGTTTGTGGTGAGTCACCCATGCTATAAAATAATTGGAAAACTCTTGTTAATTGATTTGTATCATTTATGTAGGTCAACTTCAGTCATTTTCATCTTGGATCAAACTACTGAATCTAGGACTTCTGTTAATGGCATCTTCTTGGATATGGCACATAAATGAGTATCATCCTGTCTGCAAAAGCAGCAACAATAGACAACATAGCCATCACTGTCACAGAATCAAGCATCTTCTAAGAGTAATGAATAGCTTTTGAAAAATGTCATGTAAGCTAGTAACTGATTAAACTTCATGACGAAAAGGAACATGGACTGCTTTGGCTAATCACTGTTCACTCTCTCTGTCCAAACCCCAGTCCTTCTTTGGGCCAATGAAGACATATCTGAACGTATAACTGAAATTAAAGTGATCTAATGCATACAAGTAATTACTTCCCCTCACTTTCAGCAAGAAGCTATAGATTAACTTGTTAATTTAAAATGTAGCACATTGAACAGTCTTCTTTCTGCAAGGATGGTTTCAGAAAGCTCAGAAATAAACCAGGACAACACTTGTTATTGAATCTTTAAGATTTTCTAAAGTAAACAAGAATCTGTGCAGGTGCTCCACGACTTTGTGTTTTAACTTCCTAAAGGCTGTGGACTGAATTTGATGAGGTCGATTCAACAATACTTACATTCTCAGCTGGTTTTTTTTTTTTCAAAGAACAAAGAGATATGCATCAGGAAGGGAAAATTTACACAACCATGTGGATTCACAGACACATAATAAAAAGCAAATGCAAAAAGATAACAGACTTAGGTGCTATCAGAACTTAATCCTGGATTCTATGTGTCTACATTCCTCCCTCAATACATTACAGACCACTATTACAATTTTATTTCTTCTAGACCAAAGAAATGTAATGGGAAAAGGTTATTTAGATCCCTGCACGTGGAGGTTCCTGCAAAGGTGTCTCATAGAATAAGGAGCATCCCTATGCAGAAAAGTTATTTGTTAGGTGTTATATTGTTAGGTGGAGAAGAAACATAATTACAGACCATCATTTCCACAGACAACAACTTGAGTCCATACCACTGTCTGTAACTCAGTTGTGCCATCATACAGAAACCAGATACCACAGTGGACCAGACACTCCTAACCACTGAAGGCAGTTGTCAGGGTAGAGCTGAAGTGAAGAGGCTTTCCTCACACATTGCTGAAGTTTATCATTCCCATTCACCAACTCTTTAGGGAGAGATCCAACCATCTCTAAGTTATGCTTATAATTTGCTGGAATATATAGTTTAAAGAGCAGAATAACACAGAGAATTTCTTTCTGCTAATAAACCAAAGTGATCTGGTAATTTAAGGCATGTCAGTAAGATAAGAATTAACAAACACCAAAATTTCAAACTGGCTAATAACTGCCCCCCTCTCCACGGCTCAGGGAATTTATCCCTCAGTCTGCGCACCTGTGCTGAGAATTTCCTAGGCAGAAATTTAGCTTGTTTCTGTCCTTTGTGTTGGAAAAAGCAAGCAGGAAGAAACAGCCTGGACTTTTTCCATCCATAATCAAAAAAATAAGAAGAGCATTGGCATTTTCTGGTTTTGTGTCTAAACTTGCAACTGTTCTGTACACCAGACAGGACTTAAACCACCATTTAAAAAAATAAAATTAAAAAGGTTAAATGTAGGGCTCTCACCGGGTTACTAGCTGTCTGCTGCTTGTGAAGGAAAGAAGAGGGTTATCTGACTGCCGGTACCACTGTAAAATTAATCCAGACATAATGTAGTCAGGCTTTGGTTGTTCAGTTAAGAGCCTATTTTGCATTTAAAGAATACTCACTGTTTGCTCTACAAATTTGTCCTTTCTCAGAGCATATAACATTTTTAAGGCATAAAACAGGGTGCATAAGGATGTACGCAAAGGCTTGGTCTTTTCTCATAACTATTCAAATGAACAAAACCGTCTTCTTTTTCTCCTCCCAACTTAATGTTTCAAGTAAAAACACATCAAAGAATGTCACTCCAAGCCCTCTTTCTCCTTCTCTGATCACCTCTTCTTCTGCCCCTAAATAGAAGGCCCAAAAGTCCCTGCTAAATCTTGGTGTCTTTATTATCTTCCTGGTTTGATGTTTATCACTTATGAGCATCACGATGTAACAGAGTAACAAGTGCAGCTTCAGTCAATATCAAAGCTCCACCATGCTTGCACTAAGCAAGCATTAGTTTTCAGTCTAATCGGAATAGCCAAGTGGACAACAAATAGCAGAAAACATTTGCGGTAGAAATAACCAAGACCCAGACTTGTGTTTACCCCAGTGTTCCTGTGCCCTTCAAAGCCTCTCTAAGCCAGCATTCCTTCCTCCATCCAGTCCTGGTGCTACCTTTGCTGTTTCACAAAGGTAGGAGGCTGAGCAAGTGAAGCATGAACTACCACAGCCAGAATCAACAAGCACACAACTTCCATCCGTCTGGGCTTACCAGTAGCCCACCGCTGTTCGGATTGCATTTTTATATCCATTTTAGAAAAAAAATCAGTGGAACTGCCCTAGATTTGTCTTGATTTGGTTGGAATAACAACCCAGCACTTTGCTGTGATCCCTTTTGTTTCTATTCACCTTCTCTTTGAATTTATATCCACACAATGGATATTTAAGCCCAGCGCTATTCACCACATCCTTTCCACCAGAGACACAGAGAATGGATTACTTTCTTTCTCTGTGCAACAGTAACATGATATGGCCCTCTTCAAAAGTATTCTTTTGAAAATAGCATCATAGATTCCCTGGGCCTGCACAGTTTCATGGTGCTTGGCTATATCCAGTGGTGTCCACAACAGGGCACATCTGCATGATTTTATGAAGCACCAGCATTACCTTTGAAGCTTTTGAGACTACCTCTGACAGCTCAGGCTTTAGTAACGTGATGAGCAAATTTTGAAATTCTGTTCAGAATTTGGAAAGCAAAACCCAAGTCAGATGCTGCCAACATAATTGTCCCACTGGAGACATTATGAATATTGCCTCTATATCCTTTCAGTTAAGAAGAAGATTCAAGCATATCTGTCCATTACATCTTGTGCTCTCTGAGCTGCACGGTTTAGAACTACACTAATTTTTGGCTGTTTTTTTTTTCCACAAAGAGTCAAATGTTTATTTAGAGCAAAACTAAATTAAAGTTAGTAGAAAGATGGTGTTTAGTTAAAGGCAGTGGTAGTTAAACAGTTTTTAATTAACCTGCTGAATTGGAACCTGTGTGACATTTGAGTACTTAGAAAAGCTCAGCGAGATGTTTAGCATCAACTTCATATACACATACATGAGCTAGAACAGCATTACAATGGTGACTGATTAGTATTTGTATCTTAGGGGCAGAAAGCAAATACTAGCTGGAAGCAATCTCATTTCTGTAGTTTCAAACTGTTGAATGCATCATCAAGGATTTCTGCCTTTCTCTCCAGCATTAGCCAGTGATGGAGGCTAAATGGATCATTGATCTGTTTCAATATTGAAAATTGGCCCAGGATATGAAGACTGCCCTTTTGCTGAGGGAAACATCTCATCACCTTATCTGCACAAGAACATAAGTGAATTTCAAGCCCTGCTTGGTAACCACATACACTGAGACAAAACTTAATTTTCCACCCCCCTTTTTCATATATCTTGATTTTCTCCCCCATTTGTCTCTGGAAATTTCTGAATTCATCTCCTCAGCTTTATGAATCAGACCTTAGAGGGCAAGGAGATGAAACTTTGATGATCTAAATTAACCCCTTTGATATTGCAGCTGCTGCTAGAAAGTAGAGCAGACCTTATCTCTAGAGTTGCCAGTCATTTTGTGATATTTGCCTAGAATTAAAAAAAAAAAAAAAAGACTGCTAATAACAGTAGAATCCAATTAAAAATTCATTTATAAATTCATTGCAAACAGGGAGATGGCAGGGAAATAGTTAAGCAGATCAGTGTTGGCCGCACAAAGTGGAACATTCTTACAATTTCTCCATGAATATCTAAAAATGAATACTTTTCTCTGCACCTTCTCCCTGAAATATGTCCTGAGGGTTTCTAATTGATTGATAAGCCAGTGCCAGCTTTCTTCCCAAATAGCCAAGATCACTTACCTCAAAATTTAGGAAGTATAAAATCATTATCTACACCATTTAAGAATATACTTCTCTTTCTTTTTTTTCCCTGGTTTTACACCTTACTCCTGTGGTCATCTCTTGCCCTTGTGCAGGGTAATAGCAATCAGACATCCAAACCCCCTGTTCGAAACCCTTTCCTTTGTTTTGTGCATCTCCTTCTCCCCCCCATGGTTTAGCATTCTGAACTTGGAGCAGAATTCTCCCCTAACTACAAATTCTAATATGCCCTGATCTTTCCATCTCTAAATCTGATCCCAACTGGAAACAAAAGCAATTTTACAAATAATAGGAAAGCCTGAGGTTTGGTATGGAAAAGCTGAAATGGGCAAGGGAAGATGTGATCTTTCTGTGATGCAAATAATGTTCTGCATTAAACGCGTAACCAAAAATAAAGCTCCCTGAGGTATATTTGCAGGAGAAACATCTTTAGCATATAAACACAGAGTGTAGATTGAAATATTTCTCTGTGTGAAAATAGCCAAGGATATAATTAGCATGGGTTTTGGGCTCAATGGTATTTTTCTAAATAGTTCAACTTTCTGCTATTTGCATTGAAAATATTGGCATATTGGGGTATTTGCACAAAGGTAGCACTGTGTACAATCAACCATAAAATGTAACTGGGAGAAATGTTAAACCTCTTAAATGCCTTAAACATACAAATGTAAGAAAGTTATGGTAAAAAATGAAATTCAAGGCCAATTGTCCTCTCATCCAGTTTGCGTCTAATAATGCAGATGTCCAGAACTACCATGAGAGTTCAGTAATAGGTGGGCTGAGATTCACAAAGAGCTCAACACATGTTAAACCTAAGCTCATATTTTTAGTCCTTTGCTAAATATCCTGTACTTTTAAAGTAACAATCAACAATTTAATTTCATTAAATTTTAATAGAGATAATTCATTGACTGATTCATTGACATGGGTTTAATAAATAAATATGGTTTGGTGTTTATATTATGATAAGGCCAATGTTACTAGATCTGGTGACTACAGCTGAATCATGTGAAGTTACATGACTTGC
The DNA here is from genome assembly GCF_000687185.1 of Egretta garzetta. Lineage (NCBI taxonomy): Eukaryota > Metazoa > Chordata > Aves > Pelecaniformes > Ardeidae > Egretta > Egretta garzetta. The sequence goes on along the minus strand of NW_009259308.1, from coordinate 6,599,314 downwards.
TGGACTGAAGCACAAAAGAGAACAAGGTGGCTGTATTCTCCTGTATACTTTGTTTGATTCTGTAGGCAACTGAATTTCACAGGCAAGATTTGGAGAAAGCTAATATCCAGCCGTAGGACTTCCAGCACCTCTCAGATGAGTCAGTCAGGACCTTTGGACTCTCAGCCTATAACTGCATTCCTCAGGGTGGGAGAATCAATGTAGCCTGTCACCTACAGATCTTGGACATCTACCAAAGCAATGAACCCATACTGCTGTGTTTTCCCCAGAGCCAATCTGTTTGTATGACATCTCAGAGAGACATCTTAATGGCCAGTAAGATTTGGCTGAAATTAGTTGAGGACTTCAAAAGTTTTCAGAGTAAGACCAGTAGATCATGCATAAAGATACAGAAATCCAACATGCCTCATTTTCCTAGAACACTAGACTAAAAATTAAAGTGTAGCCTTTCTGACTGCAACCAGCCCCAGATCTGGGAAGGAAGTAGAACCCAGAAAAATAGTCTACAAAAAGAGCCAAAACAACAGCTCAGAGTATGACTTGCCACAGTCAACTCGTTCAGAGTCTAACCAAGACAGCCAGAGGCAATCATTTAAATTCCAACATTTTTGAGTGTTTAATTCTTTAAATGATGAAGGGTGTAAATCATCATTCTGTGCAATTCAATCTGAGTCAGTGTGGTGCAAGAATAACCTGTTAGTCCAAAAGGACAAACACCCAAACCAGTTTCTGACAGTCCCAGACTCACCTCCAGCAAGGCAAAGTAGCAGGAGAAGACCAGTGAGTCCCCAGCACAGCAATCAACCACATTTTGAATCCTGTGAGCACCTACACAAAGGTTTATCTGGGGACATGAAATTTTGCGGATTGGCTCAGGGATCTTATAAGGAACTATATGCACATGCTCACGTTCAATTTTGCAGAAACCTTTTACAATTTATATGTTGGTTTTCTTAAACAAGTTTACTGACTATACCCATAAGTGAGGCTGCATTACTGTCTCATATATTTATATTAGATAGGTGCAAATATTCGGCCTGTCGGTGCAGATTGTGCATTCTGCATTATGGTAAGAAACAGGCTTTTGCTTAACCATGTTAGATATAAAAAAATCAGTGTCATAGACAACATATAGGTCATGAAGGACATAAATATTATTAAACCTATTTTTTAAAGAAAACTGGAGTGTGGGTAGTGGTATCTAAATTAAAATGCTTGTTGCTAGGTAAATATAGGTAAATGTAGAGGAGACTTCAATCAGTTTTCCTGTAAGAGAGACAGCTATTACAGCACTGGTGGAATTTCTTAGACCACTTCCAGCTGCCTGGTGCTGGCCGCTGCCAGGGAGCGTATTCTGGGCAAGAATGAACATTGAGCTGAGCAAGTACTGACAGTTCCTATACTCCAGCACTCAGACTTCAGAGTTAAAAAAAACCAAACTCCTTAAACCACTTGGTTTTCTTTGATGTGTGTTCCCCACTCAAAATACCTGTCTTATCATCTGACTCACACCAAAGGATATCCTGCCATTTCTTCATTAAAATAAAGTAGAATTATGAACGAGTAAATTCAGTTAATGTGTATTCAACCCATTTGTTCAGCAAGGCCCCTAGGTTCTGATGTTACATCAATTTAATTCAGCTATGCGTCAGATGCATGGGACGTGGATGTGTATCTTTATTTTAATTCAGCTGTAGCGAGCATCCTTTGCTGAAAGAAACTCCTTTTGCAACATGTCAGCAGGAGACAATGTATTCAGCTCCGTAATTATGTACTTCGGTACAATCACATAGCATTATATACAAAATCACCACACTGCTGAAAAAAAGCCTGAAATGCTAATTAGTTCACAAATTAACATTGATTTGATTTAATGTTGAATAAGGGTTTGCAGCTTATACTTATGAGAGAACTTCACTTTCAGGCATGCTCAGACACTCACGTTTTAAATAATACTGTGCAGCCTGTACCAGGTGCACAGTGGGTTCATTATCTATGTATAAAGAGGTACGACTTACTCAAAATAAAATCAAGCACAGAGACTCTAGCACAATGTCATCCAGCAATAAAATACCCTTTGGGACTGAGCTACCAAGTAAAAGCAGAGCGTAACAATCACCTGTCTTTGTGCTGCATCACGTTGGGGAAAAGTGAGCAGATCATATTTCCAGTATAGTGCCCTTTCCTGTCATTGATGTCAGTACTGACAGGTGAAAATCAAAATAATAATGCATATTCTAATAACATTTTGCACTCCTAAGGCATCTTCATGGAAATAACTGAGCTTTCAAAGAGCACCGACGATTTCAGTCCCAAATGACTCCCATGTAGGCAGGGAAATAACGCCCTCCCCATTCTGTCCTAATTCTGTTCATTCAAGGGGTGTTTTGACATTGACTGAAACACAGTGATGGGTTCACCCAGGGAAAATGAAGCAGAGGGGAGTTCAAAGGAGGATTTTTAAAGAGAGCTGTTTGAGCTGGGACAGAGAATGTGAACATTAATACTGGCTGCTCCAGCACCTGAACAGAGGCAATGCTGATGATTTCAGCCCCTGCTGCCGGAGTTCTGAATCCAGCCATGCACACAGGTCACCTCAATTCAGAACGGGGCTGAGAGAGGAGTTAATGGGGCTGGCAGCTGCCAGTCTTTCAGTCCTGCTAGTACCAAATACAAGAGTGCCCCTTTGGATCCAGCACACACAAGCACTGAAAGAGAAGCCAGGCAGGCCGTGCACAGTTCATTAAGTGGGTGACCACTGTCCAACAAGAAGAACGCACTCTGATACAGGACGGGGCAAGACATCAGAAGCGACACTTTCTGTCAATGGGAAAACAAGGTTACTCCATGTGCTAGTTACTGCAATTGCTCTGGCTACTCACAAGGAAAATATTGCAGAAGAACAAGCTGCAGTTAAGGAGAGACTCCCTTATATTTTGGACATGCCTATGCTGCCACAGGGAGCAAGAAGCTGCTTTCGTAAAGGTGGTGGCCTGGGGAGGCCAAGACAACTTGGATGTGGAGACAAGAGTTAGAAGAGAGCAGTCAGTTGAATCGTTCGCTCTGGTGAAGGGTGTGGCAGGAGTAAAGATGCCACGGCCAAAGGGGAAGCAGCAGATGGAGACTGACCAAGCTGGGCAAAGCATCATCAACTTGTTTGTAAAGCTTCAACTTCCAAGAAGGCTAGAGTTAGAGATAATACTCTTTTAGGACAACTTGGTAGGGGAGTGAGAAACTAATGGTTTTATCTCACAGATCAAAGAATGGGCAAATGAATCTAACTCAAATGATCAGTTCTTAAGATTCCAAGAGCTCCCTATAATTTTCTCTGCAGGCTTGTGTTGGTATTTGCATTATCTTGTTTTGTGCAGCTTCTAAGCGTGAACACCTATAAGCCTATCCCATAACATTCAGATCCATTTCCAAAGCTACAACAGCAACCAAAACAGCCTGCAGGCAGAATTTTTGACAAGCACCAGGGAATGACAAGCACCAGAGGAGCGAGCCACAGGGTAAGCAATACACCAAGCATATCGCAGCAAAGGCACACTGCCTTCCCTTCTCAGCTTTACAGAGCAGACCCACAGAGGATCAGTAGCAAGCTTTCTAATAACTACTGTCGTCACCCAAGCCTTAGGGGCCCTGCTCTCCTGAAGGACTGAAAAGTTTTAGTCTGCATGTCTTCAGAAGATTCACACATTCTGTAGTCGGGGCACAGAGGACAAGTTATCACCCGCTGCCCAGCAAGCTGCATCCCTCCTTCTATTTCTTATCCATGTAGGTGCTCCCTCCACAACACAAGTAGCCCAGTGGAAAACACAAGATTGTGCCAACAAGTAAAAGAAAGCAAATATCAGATTTATAAGGATCTGTAATGAAATGTTTTAGCTTACATCTGAAAATATATCTAAACACAAACATTGTGGTTTTAAATCCTACTTGAAAACATGCTTCCTTATTTCTCTATGCTAACTTGACACTTATTAAGAAAACATGGACTGGGTATAAAACTATATTCAGTTCAACAGAGCAAATGTTAAAATCAGGACAAAAGAATCCAGGGATAAATTTATATTTGCTGGGATGAAAATCTAGATGCAAAATAAGTCTGACATTTTTGCTATTCACAGCTGAGGACTAATTTTATTAAATAATTTTGCAGTTTTCTGGTTCACTGAGTGCATATTTTCTGATAACTCCCCAAGAAGGAAAGTCTAGAAAAATCTAGCAACTTACACCAACACATTGCTTCATTCAAGCAGCACTTGACCTGCAATACACTTACTCTGTTATAGTTCATTTTTTTCACCCTGTTTGGTTCGATCTCTTCTGCATTTGCTTGACCTAGTAAACTATTCAGTTCACATATACCATACTGCACATAATGTAATTGTTGAGTGTCACAAATTAGTACCTAGAAGACACCACCCCCAAAAATACATAAAAGAGGGGAAGTAATTATTAAAAAGGTTAATCTTCTCAACTGCTGCTATCAGTTTGAATAGATAAACTCAGGACCTCTTTTTGTTTCTTTTATGCAAAATGTCAGCTTTTGTAGACTGTTGCCCTCTATGCCCCACACTAAACATGTTACAATTCCATTATCATAAAGCATTATGTAAAATAAAGTGAGATTAACTTTCAATTATTTAGGTCAAAATTTATTCCAAATTGAAACTCATTCCCCTGCAGTGAATCAGGTCAAAGAATAAAAGCTCTCAAAAGCAGGATTTAAGACCTTGTGCTAACCCACAGACAGCGTCTTCACAATTTGTGGCCAGCACCCATGGCTTACAGATGGCTCAGCCTATATGAGGCTGGCTGCCACCTTAATGCATGCATAACCTCTTACTCTGAGATAATTTCATATACCCCTCCCATTTTCAACAAAAACCCAACTCCATACCAATGGCAGGAACTGGAAGGCATCTGATTTTTTTCATTTGCTAGACATTAAATATAATTGCTAATGCAGTAGTAGCTGTTGCATTAATAAACCCAACTGACTAGAGAAACCTCTTCCCTCTCTTCTCCCCTAACCTTACTGCAGTGTCTCATTCCTTTAAGAGTGATCTACAGTTTTATTTTCTGCCAATAGACTCGGGACTTCAAGAGCTGTCATTTACTGGATGGTCACTGGAGATTTAGAAGTGAAGTAACCTTGGCTCTGATTCTATGTGTGCAGCACATGGCTAGATTTGCATCCAACAAAACAATATACTTACCAACCACTGAGAATGATTTTCAATACAGAAGAACAAATTTGACATCAAAATACACATATCTGGCATAGAGCAAACATGCACGATCCCAGTCACTTTAACTGGCATGGAAAAACAGCAATCTCTGAACCACCATCCCGGCACCAAGCTCTCCTCGAGATAAAGGATTAACAATAAGCTGGCAGCAGCATATGCCAGAGTTATCTACTGAAGCAGCCATTAGAAGGGGAACGTGCTGTATTCTCTGAAATGCATTGTCAGTCCAGCTTAGGACCAAATTCTGCTCGACAGCTCTCAGTAAAGGCAGTGGGGGCTCTACAAAGGCAGCTCACAGAATAGTTCATCCACTGGAAACTACCTCCCTTTGCCTCCACTGCAGAGAAAATAACTGCAACTCAGCACACAGCTAATAATAAATGTGGGGTGGGGGAAAGGTTGCATTTTTTTCTGGCAGATGCTTAATTGAACCCAGATCTCCTCAGACAGCTTTTCTGGAGTGCCAGTTACCACACACTGGGAAGTGAGAAGAGGAAACAGACATTTTAATGTGCTTGGCCTTCCAATCCTCCAGTAGAGAAAAGCCCTGACACCTACCATCCTCTGGTTTGAATTTAGCTTGTGATCCTGGAATCGGGGCAATACATTAGCAATGCTGTTCAAATTACTGGTGGACAGTAATCTGCATTAGTGCACTCTACTTACGAGGAAGAGCAGCAGCACATCTCTGTGCTAGTAGGAAGACAGAACAGCCTTTAATTCCTGCAGAAGAGGCTCTTCTGAAGGCAGAAAGAGGTCAGTTGTGGGACAGAGCACAAAAGGGGTTGTATTCACATAGCTGTAGCTCTCAGGGGCACTAGGTGCATTAACCTTCACAGGTGCATTTCTCAGTCAGAAGTTACACAGTAAACACAATTTTAAAGAAGTAAAAATGGAAGGAGTCCAGTATTTGTGTAAAGAGCTTGGTTCTGTCAGTGTGCCTGCATCACCCTTCTGTCCTCCGACTGGCATTCCACATACAAAGCCCCAAGAAACACTTCTTGAACTGAGGAATTAATAAGATGGCTGGCATTTTTAAATGTCAGTCAGTTTTTACACAAGCTCTCTGCCTGTGGAAAAATGGGAGAGTCACAATCCATAATTGTCCAGCAGGAGTGTCTCTTTTTAATGAAAATATTGAGGATTCATTTAGAGGATCCTCTGGAATGGACATCTCTTGCACTGCTGTCTGGGGGTTGCCCCCAGAGCTCCTCTCCAGCATCAGCAGGGATGTCAGCTGAGACAGATGATAAGATTAAATGCTATCCTCCTCCCAGGGTAGGCATCAGCACCCCCACCTCCCTGGGGAGACTCAGCAATGAGAGTGCAAGGATCTCCAAAGCTAAGGAAACAAGGAGGTCAGTGACTTCTCCCTGACAAATACCTGCCTCGGAGACAGCACTACTTGTATGCGCTGCTGCCCCTTGTTCCAGTGCTGGGCAGGGCAGGTGCTAAGAGGATGTGGCAGGGGAGGATGCGGAAGCAAACGTGCTTTTACTACTTACCCAAATGTTGTGGGAATGGTAAAGAGAGAAGGTGAGAGTAAATTTTGCCTGGCCTTTAAGTTTCAACTTGAAATTCATGTACCAAAATTCTAGATATGATGCAAGGGGGTCAGATTTACAGCTCCTCTTAACCCCAACCAAATTCATGCCTGTAAAATCCCAACTATTTTAGAAAATTTCACTCATATTTAAAAAAAAATAGATATTATCTGATAACTGTAGATGCTTACTATTAGTTTTCTTGTAGAATCCTTAAAGTCACACCATCAGCAAAACTCTCAAAGTAGCCTGTCAGATTACACCTCACTCCTGCAGGAAGACACATTATCATAATAATCTAACCTTTTAATCCCTCCTGTTTTCATTTTTCAAAAACCCAGCAAGGATGAAAACCAGACAAATAGCAAGAAACAGCTGTTTGTCCAGGTTCATGGCAAATGTTTGTCCATTGTGTGTCCAAGTTCACGGCAAATATAGACACAGATTAATGAATCAAAAAGTGTCTGAAACCATCAGGACATTTAACAGTAAATATGTATTCAAAGTCAGCTCAGACTCTGCAGCTAATCCTACAGCCACAGGGGGTCCCTACCTGAGTAGGGATATGCTGATCTTGATTGCTCGTGTGACCTTTCCTGCCTGTGCTCCAGTGCCACATGGTGAGCAGAACAAGCTGCTTTTGCGCTGCATGAAAGCTGCAGGGTTAGCCCTGGAGGCAATCAACACATTTCATCCTTGGCACGACTGCGATGCAGTATATCACATGCTACCACTGGTTATCAGGAAACCCTCTCCAGTTCCTAATTTACATATGCACAAATTAATGATCCTTATAATTTTTATTTTGATAAATGGGAAAGCTCTAGTAATACATGAAATTTAAATTTTCACACTCATTTTAGGCTTAAATCCTAACCAAATGGGCACACTGAAGCAGTTTGTCTGCATGTGTAAAAGAAACCACAGCCTTCATCCCCAGGCTCTCAGAGATGCCAGGGCAAGGGATGGAAATCAAATGGCTTCCCTCGGAGGCACAGCAAAACTTTTAGCCCAGCCTGTGTTTTATTAATTAAGTTAACTGCTCTCAATATAAATAATCAATGGGAAAAGAAAATTTGATCAGTGGTTCCTGCAATTATCTTGGAATGTCACAGCATACACCCTTACTCCACAGAATTCCTTCATGGGATTTGGCAAATTACTCAGGCTGCATTCTTACCCTATAAACAAGTTGCTTGTTTGTCTTTAACACAAACTAGTTCTCTAGCTGTAAACTTTGGGCCAACAAAATTTCTATAGAAATAGAACTAGATGCAGTCTGCCCTAAGGACAGCTCTGCTTAGCTTAGCCATGATAAATCTGCAGCACTTAGTCTCTGTTGGGATTTTATACCACGAAAGCTGTGTCTGTCTTTGTATGGTGAAAGTGATTATTTTCTTCTCCATTGGCAGGCAGCATAAAAACTAAGTGTCTGTGTCTCGTTTAATAAAACTAATATTTGTACTCTGTTCCTGTAGACATATATAGGAAGAGGTTGTGCAAGGCTTCTACAACAGCAGTGACATTAGAGTTAGCATTTTCCTATTCATTATCATTTGAGCTTTTTCAATATCCTCAGCAGCATCTCCCTGTCTGACAGCCAGCTACAGCATCTAGGGAAAAAGAAAACACAAAAAGCCCCAAAAGAGGCTGGCCAGAGACAAGCCAAGGCAATAATATTTTATATAAAATACAAAACATTTCTGGGTTTGAATTTAGGAATATGCTTGTCCCCATTCACAGCCCAAGATTGCAGCAATGATTGCTAATAGACCTCTGTGAAGAGTAAAAAATTATGTTGATTAGTTTCCAGCAGTGCCATTTGCCTTTGCAAAAGACCCTGAAGTAAAATGAGTGTGAGAGTTTGTCCATGCTGTGTGAAGGGAAGAATTCAAATTCCACAGCACACCGGGGAACCAGATACAAAACCAGTACCTGTGACAAGGGCACCCAGCTGAGTACATGTGCACTGGGCAGCCTGTTTCCTCTGTGCAAACTCTTACCTATATTTATTGTTCATTTTAACCTGGGAGGGTTTTTTTAATGATGTTCACCTCTTTTTAAATGACAGCAGCAAAATCTGCTGGTCAAATGGTCAAATGCTTAATGCAAAACCACTTCTTGCCAACAGTGAAATGCTAAATGCAAATAAACCTACTGTTCATGCAATCCTGCGTGAAAGAGACAGATTGATATTATTTTTTCCTAAGATACAGGGGAAATTGATAAAAGAGATCTATTCTGTTTGCCCCAGACACATTTTCACTTCAGTCACATATTTACTGACCACTCACTGGCAGAACTGGAATAGCAACTGTGCCAGACCGATGTAAGGGAAAAGGATGCTGAATGTTTCCCAAAGAGAATGCTCTCCTCTAAAGCTTCAGCAAGAAGAAGTTGACCACATGGTTTGGGAGCTGAAGGGCACCTGCAGGATACAGAGACACAACAATCTCACGTGGCTCTGGACATACAACTTTGGACTTTCCTTCTGAAGTCTTAAATTATCAGTTTTTCTACCTTGACAGTTTTGCAGAATCTGCTCTTTGACCTGCCTGTGATGAAAACCTCACCCCAATAGAACAGCTATACACTATCTCAGAATAACAAACGAGGCTACACCTACTAATGTCTGAGAAGCACTCAGGTGCTGTAGTGATAAACAGTATTGAAATGCTTAGGTAGGCAAGTGAGTATTAAACACAAACAGAATTCAGAACGATCTCACTAAACATGACCTTTTTTTAACTTGTCTTTGCTTTCATTGCAACCTGCTGCCATGTAGTGATGGCCTCAGCCACTTATTCAGCAAAAAAGTAAAATCAAGACTTCTCAAATGTCAAAAAGCAGGAAATAAAAACCTTTTTCAAAATTTGCAGAAAAGCTTCATCCACTGCGTATAAGTGATGTAAAAGGCTTTTTTGCTTTACTGTTCATTTTTAAAAGAAAAGCTTCTTAAAAAGATGTATTCACCATACCAAACCAAAAGCACAAAAGGTCCAACAACTGCCATAAGGGTGAACTATTTGAAGAATTAAAGCTGCTGTGCAGCACTGCCAGAAACTGGAACTACTAATGTCCAACCTCAGTTGCATAACAGACACTGGAAGGAACATTTGCAATAATCAATACCTGAGGAGTGATCTTCACTCCCACCATACAGCTCTCACACACTAGGATATGTTAATTCAGCTAATCTCAGTCATATGTATTTTAATGATAAAATGTTTTATTTCTCAGCCTGTCCATAGTGAGACTCTGACAATCGCGAATCAGCTGAGGTGCCACACACATGCATCAGCAATGCCAACACAGCATCGATTCCTATCCAAGAGCTTGTGCTTATCAGACAGTCTTCCTACGATGTGAGTGCTGATGGCCCGTCACCCTGCTCACGAGGAATATTAGTTTGACACAAAAGAGAAGCGACATTCACAAGCATCAGTGAAAAGCAAGTGGCCTCTGTCCAAAAGCTGGTACAGTTGGAGGATTCCCCTTTCCTATTTTCCTATTCCCCTTTCCTCTTGTCCTTTAGTAATGTGAGGGTGGATGGAAAATAAACAGCATCCTGCTCTAGCTCTCTTCTCCCTTGCCTGTTACTTTTTCTTTCTTTTACTTTTAGCCATCCTGCACCAAGAATACAGACTGCAGGAAGGAATTGAGCATGGAGGACATTACCTCGAGAAATAAACAAGGCACTCCCATGGAAGGGCTCAAGCACAACTGAGAAAGGAAAGAACAAATCTCTCAGCACTAGCAGCTCTGGGCTAAGAAGAAGGTCTAACCGTCTCTTGCCTCTTTGTACTGCCTATCTCTTTCTGCTTTCTATTGCCATGTGTATGGTTCTCTGTCTTAACCTTGTCCATTTAATTTCTGGCACCATCAAGTACATTTTTGTAATAAGACCTTTATAAGAATTGTTGCCTTCACACATACACACAGAAAGAAGTTAAATAGTGCTCTATTTTCCATCCTACTGTCCCTGCCTAACAAGGTAGCTTGACAGGCAGACTGACAATAAAAGTGGTGCAGGGTTTTTCTTTCATGCCTGCCTACACACCAGTCACTTCCATGCTCTGGAAAAAGACATTTGCTACCTGCTGTGCTGGTCTGCCTCCTTCCACAGGGTAACTGCCTTGGAGACAGCTGATGCATCTGGTTTTGCTCTTACCTTGCCCTTCACGTTGATGGGGTATGATTTTAGGTGTATTTCTGCATTGTCTCTGGACAGGGCGTGCACATACACGGATGCCCGCATGCACATACATACATTAACGCACACGTATCATGTGCTGGTGTTAAGCTGAATTCTTAACTTTTCAGGATAAATGTGTACTTTGAGCCTGATTTTCAAAGGTAACTTGTCTTTAAACACACATTTGTGCTCACGAACAGTTAAACACAACATAATAGCGTTCATGTTTACAGCCGCTTCACCAGACTTAGACATTAATTCTGTGGCAGGGATTGGGTTCAGTCAGTAGTTCACTACATGGAAAATCCAACAAAGCAGCAGTTACACATGAAGTCAGCTAAAAGAAAATAGATTCTGAATATGCGTCATGCACTCAATCTAAACTGCACAACTGGGGACAAGAACTTTTAGAAATCTTTAAGGAAAGATTACGACGGAGTTCTTTGCAGAAAGATTTAGGGCTTAAGGTTCCCGGCTTCTAGAGAGACCAAAAGAAAAGCCATTTATCTTGACTGGTCAGGACTATGTAGGGACACAGAGATGAGAATGACAGGGAAGCATGTGGAGACAGAAAGCTGAGACGCCTATGAGACAAGAAAGTGGAACGGGGGCCCTGCGTGCTGCCTGGAGCTGGTATTCCTGTTATCTTTGCAGATATGTTTGTTCAGCAGATAAGCAGCCAACTGAATCTCCATTTAAGAATGAAACTGGTATGTTTTCACATCTGACTGCCTGAACCCAAGCAGCCAGGCCATAATTTTGAACTTAAATGTGACTGGCCTCCCTTTAGGACGCCAGAAGTACTGGGCAAGAAAGATAGCCAGTGTGTCAGGAGGTCAAACCCATAAAGCTCATAGAGTTAAACAAATATGTGAGTTAGATGACCTGTCCTGGAGCCCTGTCACTGAAACATTTTTGGTGTGGTTATGAGTTATTTATTTTCAGAAGGATACGTGTTTATAGGGAAGGCCTCTGCCACCATGGGGACTGCCACCAGTTGTTAGGCAGTTGGATGCCTGCAGCAGAGCTGGCTCTAATAAGCAGTGGCCAAAATAACCTCTCCTACAACACCCACAGTCACACAGAGAACTGACACTAGGACATACTCGCACTCTGACCCTTGATCTACTGTTGACCCTCTTCATGGCCTCATTCTACTAGTTAAAATTTTAGCTTTTTTAATAATCTCTGAGATTATTAAAAATCAAGCCCTGATATAAGGGGTGGCTTTTGCAAATGTTGGTCTTTGCTCTTCTGGTTTACTTCTATCTGTGAAATGGGAATAATATCTCTTATTTCACAGAGAGATGATGCATCTGATGCATGAAGATAAACACTGCAGGTACCTCACGTAGGAGGCCACTCCAAGGGTGAAATATGTCTGAGTGTAAACACTACTTTCTGAAAACATTCATTAGCAATGTTTAGTCTAAGGAAATCTCTGTGGCCATATGGGCTCCAATAGCCTTATTAATCTGCTTCATTAGTGCCAAGCAGAAAGTTGCATTTATTAGACTAGTACTATATTTTTTAAACAGCAGGGGCTTCCCCTTTTCAGTCTGTGCTTCTGTTTGCAGGATTCTCTTTCTCATGTCCCATGTACCTGCACCTCTTGTTGCGTACCTTCCCAAACACACTGATTGTAGACCAACACCTAATTTCATTCACATCTCCTTTCCTAATGCATATTGTCAAACCTGTTTTTCCCCGCAGCAAGGCTTAGTCATAAAATTATCTGGAACTTCTGACAGTGCTTTTGCATTTGCATGCTAATCAGCAAAGTCTTCATCTCCCAGTGCAGAAGAATGATCAAGCTTCAGGCTTACAGAAACCCTTTGCTGGCAGGGTTAGGATTCCCTTATTACTCCCTGAGTCCTCTCTGAGCTTCACTTAATCTATCAGGATTCAAATCTGGCCTTTAACCCCATTCACCCCCTTTCCCCCAATCCTGGCCGGTATCACAATTTGACCTCCCCAGGTCAATGCCATGGATTTTCTGCTTCCAGATGTTCCTTTCTATTCCCCTTTGCTAATACTGGTTACTACAAGGATAAGACTGGTTTTCTTAACTCATGGGTAAAGCACTGAGAAGGAATGACCATTTTAACAACTTCTGCTCACTGATGTTAAAGTGATGATATCATTTTACCATCATTCAGGCCTCTTTTAGATCTTGGCACTCGCCAAGCTAAACAAAACCCCCTTTGATCAGTTCTAACAAGATGATAAATACATATATACAGAAGTGATGCAAAATCCATTTCTTTGCATGAGATTAATAAACGCTTTGTTGAAATGTTGTCCAATTTAATCTTTTTGCTGATAGAAATAATTCAGAATGTTTAAAGGGAAAGGGAAAATTTCCATGTCCCTAATATAAACATCGCTGGATTTCAGTGCAGTAGCAAATGTTTTGTTTGGGTTTTTTTAAAATATTTTTGCTGGTTACATTCTGTCATCATTTAACAACTCTTTTAAAATATATTTGAAGCAGTCATTTCTAGCCTTAAGTTTCACAACTGCTGGGCTCAGCTTACAAGATTTGAACAGAGATCTGAATTTTCCAAAGAAAGATCTCCACTTCCAGTACGATAGCTGAGGCTCATTTCCATGTAAAGAAAACCAGTACCTGTTCCCTACATACTGCCCTGTTGGCTTTCCTGAATGTAACTGCTAGAGCCACTATGGATTACCCAGTTGAACACCATCTGCATTCCCAGGTTCCCCAGACTAATAACATGCATTAAGCTATTTGCACATCTTTGCTTCATTAATAAATCAGGAATTTAAATGAGGGAAGATGGTCCAGCAATCAGGCCATGGACTTGGGATTCTTGAGTTCCTGTCTTTCCCCTGCTAAGACTTCTGTCAGGCAGGGTGGCATTCACATGGCCTAACTCTAGGTATCTAAAAGTTAGTTGCCACAGGCTCTAAAAGAAAATTCATCTGCCACTGAATCACCCTCTGGAGAAACCAGTTCTTTCTCATTAACTATAAAGGGTATCTACAGCTAACTTCTAGATGCTTAAATTCAGTAGGATGAACCCAGCCTTTGTAATCCAGTCCCCTCCTATAAAACAATAATATTGTCCTATTACCAGCATGCTGCATAGGATCTGAAGTTGAATGAAAAGGTGTTTTTAGACATTTATCCACTGAAGACTTCCACTTCATCCGATCTCTCATCTAAAATAATAGTAATTTTTGGAAATAGCACTGGAGAAAGGACCTAGCACTGTAAGCACTAATGTAAATTTTTCTTCTTTTCTGCTGGAGGAAAAATCTTTGCTGACAAGAAAGCCTCTTGCTCCCCTGGGTGAATGTAGCTCTGGCTCTGTCTGTTGAGACTGACATAAAGATTATTGCTCGAGATCCCGCTCTTTGTGCTGTGGACATCTGGGACAAGGATTAAAGGCACTGAGCTCATTTGACATATAAGAGACCACTACCATCTTGGAAAAGGGTAACAGACACCATCTGATTGCTTTCAAGCCAGCTGCCTTAAGGGTGAGAGTTAGTGTAACCAATTTATGGTTATTTAACAAACAGATTTGTAATTTCAGTAGGACTGAACAGACACAGAGAAGTTTCCTGTATACAAAATGAAATACTTAAAACACTAAAATTTCACACCAGTAATGTTAAAATTAAAACAGATCCATCTTAACAGATGTTTTCCCTTGGTGCATGTTGAAAATAGCTTTTGCTCTTAATATCTTTTTGTAAGACTTTAAAGGTGACTTCCACAGTAGCTGCCCTAGATCATTTCTTCCCCTTTCCTGATTTCTGAGAATTGAACCAGATGCCATTTTAAGGATTATTAAGCAATACTTGTAAACAACAACTGACCACACAAAAGAACCCAAACTCTGGAATGATATAGACGAGACCAGGCATAAGCCCTAAAAAGTATTAATGGCCCAGTAACAGACCAGGAAACCCACCGACTCCCATCTTTGAAAGCAGCTATTCCCTTCCTCTCTCCTGGGATAACAACTCCTGTCTTCAGCCTTCTCAATAGGCAAATACATTTGAAAATAGCTGCTTGGGTTTTGAAAGCCAGTAACCTTAAGGAAGCACAGTATTTTTAAGTAATCCTAAGTAATTCTTCATGTTTTTTCAATCCCAGTAATTGACAACCTTAACTGGTGTGTAGAAGCTAATGGACCTCAGTAGGCATCCAGCTGAAATAATAGCCATCCCTTGAATATAAAAAAGCAGGAACTCAGAGCATCTATAACAAGTGATTTACCTTGAAAATTAGGACTCAGGTAATTAGCATGCTTTTTTTCCCACACAGCAGATCCCGATCTCTAAACACATTGGGCCCAATTCCGCTTTCACTCACTCTCTCAGGCTCAGTGGATTTATACAGGTGGAGTCATGGAGAGAATCATACTTGCTGCGTTTAGCTTTAATTTTAAAATAAATGAATTTTCCAGAACAGTGACAGTATTGACCTTACATATTATCCAAATAGAAATTTTAATGAAACAAGTATAACACTGAGTATAGCCATAATAGATATGCAAATATTGGTCTTTTCTTAAAGGTCTCCCTATCTGGTCACATGGATTTTTTTTGCCTATGTGGGGGTGAACGAAGAGAGCATTTATTAGAGGCAGAGAAGGAAAGGATGGCTGCACAGCCATGAAGAATCAGGCCATCAACTAGATTTTCATTCTCATTTCATGAGAATTCTCCCTTGAACAATGATCACAGGAGAGCTGTAAAATTTGCTCCCTTCTTTATTTCTTCTTGCTATGTGACAGCGTCCACCTTTGCTTTCCACTGGCACTCAAGAGCAAGCCCTGCTCCAAACCGGGCAAAAAAGCCTATGTGGATGGTGACTCATCCAAATGTATACAGGTCAATAAAAAACCCCCAAACAAACCCACACCAATGGTGTTTTCCAAGGTTCCCAGCCCCAGCAGACCAAAATTGCATTTTGCTTACTTCAAAGCTCAAAGACACCAGAGAGTGAACAGGAGGCAGTAACTTGGCCTAGATTCATGCATAAGAGTACAAAGGTTATAAAATGAAGGTTTGAAAAGCAATCAGAATCACCAGCTGAGAGAGGTTTAAAATAACAGCCTAAAATCAGGAGCTTCAAAATAAAAAATAGCTAAAAAATACATGATCTGAAATTACATTGTCTGTCTACTAGCCAAAATCAAATTACCTACCTACTATACCTGCCTAACATTTTATTAAACCTTGTTGCCTAAGTCCAGATGGTGAAAGGTACTTAGGTACCTAAAGATGCAGAGAGGTGCCCACTGGGATTTTTTACTCTTCCTAGGCATGTAGTTCCCACTTACATGATTTCCATGCACTGTTCTGACTGCATGCAGAGCAGCTGCATCACTCAGAACCTCTTAAAATCAGGACTTGTGAATGAGTTTCCTCCAAAAGCTCCCTTCCCCAGCTTTCATTTTCCACAAAAAATCCAGGTGTACATTTCCTGGTGGAACCTGTGAAGGTTAGAATGCTCCTGAAAACTTGTCTTTTAACTCCCTGAAGTGGTACCTGACTTATCTTGAAAACCACCTTCTCCTAGTCATACAGGTGGGGCACTTAAAATCTTTCTCTTCAAAAGATGGGCGCTACTTCATGGTAAAAGATAGGTATACTAAAAAATCCAGGTTATTTATATACATTTGTATATACCAGGTGCATGGAGTGAATCAAAGCAATAACATTATCTGATATTCACAAATGAAAATTGATTGTCATTTGCAAATGATCCTTAGGGTGCAGGTCTTAACATTTTACAACTGTGCTGTGGAAAGATGCTTGGGTTAGAGAAGAGTTTACACAGGAGTCCATTCATAGGACAACATCCTCATAGGCTGAGCTCTTAAACCTTCTTAGAGCTTGTCTGAAACCCAGTGAAAGATAAATAAATCTGGGTAAAAGACCCCTGTCTGGGAGCAAGTTGAGAAAGGGTCATAGCCCCACCACTCCCATTCAGGCACCAGAGCTGAAAGCCTACGAGAAAGCAGAGCTGCACCCCAACACTGTAGCAGCGAGAAACCCTGGGTAGACCTAAAAGCAGAACACCCTCTGGCCACTGTGCATCTTTACTCCCCCAGGATCCTAAAAGGACACCAAGACATACTCCATGACTCAAGGAGCACAGACTCTACAATACATTTTTTAACACCTGCCTTAACCTAAGCATGTGGCATATCCATCACTTGCATGGACAGAGGAGAGATCTCGTCAGGAAAAGGTTGGGCAGAAGTCCACAGAAAATAGACCTGGGGGAACTCCTGCATTTGGATTTGGTGGCCTGCAAGAGCCAACAGACTGAGCTGTGAAACTTGTGTTTACTCTGCACTCCTGAGCTGTGACTAATAAACTCAGTTTAGTTGCCTGGTTGTCATGCACGTAGCTCCGCACTAGGTGATGACTCTTCAAGCCTAAAAGAGGACAAGGTGCCCATAACTCACTGCAAACACTGCATGGATGTGTGTATTTCAGTCAGCAAATACCGATCACTGTGGTGGCTAAATGTCACTGCCTTTAGAAATGGAGGAGACCTGCAGTGAGAGGCCATAGTCTGTCTTTTCCTGGGTTTTTATTCATGCTGCCTCTGCTCTCCCTCTCTTTTGGCCTTTTGGACTTAAGGTACAGGTTTCCTCTGGGTTACTCCAGCCCAGATGTGACTCCATGAACTCCAACTACTACCCAAAGTTTCTCAAACCCTTGTCATACAAAACTAATTAGTAAGAACTACAACACTGATTCATTCTCCCCAAATTCACTTCTAAATTCTCATGCTCCCTCCATACACCAAGCTCACCAGCCATTTCTTAACTAGGCTCTGAGTCCCTCCCTCTGTTTGCTTCCTGGTGACTTTTCTGTTGGTGCTGCTCATTCCTCTTCTTTGGAAATCTCCCAGGGTCTGGCCTGGGCTCATTTCTCTTCCCTTCTGTGCTCAGTCTCATGGCTCTCTTGCTGTTCCACTATCAACTCTATGCTGACAACTCACAAATCTGCCTTGCCAACCCTACCCCATATATATAAATCTCTTCAGCACATCATCCAGCATAACCCCCCTGCCAGCTCAAGGGCAACTTCGACAAAATTGAGCAGCTTATTTCTTATATCCTCCACCCTCCCCCTTCCTGCCTTTCTCCATTATTTTCTTAATTTCTCCCTCCCTGCTTCCCTCCCCTTCTCCCAGGCTAGCAATGTCAGCACTACCTTTTATTCTTCTGCCACCTCCATCTCACATACAAGCTGACAAGATTTAGTGAACTGTCTTCTCCATAATATTTTGACCCTTTGTTTCAGTCGTATCAACTCAAACTTTGCCTATGCCCTTTTCATCTTCACAACTTTACTCTTCTACCTCCCTCCCTCCAGGCTGTTTAAGATTTGTGAAGTTTCCCCTCCAGCCCATCAGTCAGAACTCGGTGCTCCTTCTGTATATTGTTTCATGGACTTCTATTGTAACAACTTTCTAGTTGTGTGTCTACAGCTCTGCCTACACAGAGAGCCTCCCTTCTCCTATATTCCTTTTTGTTCCTTCAGTTTTCCAGCTGAGCCAATCTTGGCATCCATGCCTCAAGCTATACAGAGCACATTCTCTGTGCTTCACAGATTCCAAATAACAACATGCCTTTGTCTGTCCAAAACAGAAAAGCCACAACAAAAGAAATTTTGTTTTATTTTTGAAGTGTGTGTTAGGTGGAGCTATTTACTAACTCCAGAAATCCTTTCATTGAATATGATGGCCCACATTGTTTGGAAGCAAATGTAGTGCTAGCAGGTAAGTTTTATTGAAGAATCGCTCTTCACTCCTGCAAAATGAAGGTAAAAATGCACAAAGACTTTTCTAGCTGTAGAGCTGCAGGTGCTTGGCATAATTCCATGTGTATCCAAATGTGTGTTTAAACACGAGTGTTCTGTCACAGCATTCTTGCGTGGGAAATGGGAGGGGAAACATTTAGGGTGCATCTGAGCCAAAAGAAGGGTTCCAGCACCATCCCTGGGAATGTTAACATCAACAAAAGCCACACTAGGCATCCCTTCCAAGAGCAGATCGCTAGCGTGAGGCAAAGTATACGGAATGACACCTGTTTATTTCTTGTAGCAGGCAGACAAGAGACTGGGTCTCAAAAACGTAGCTCAAGAGGGACATGCTATAGCTCCTTCTGTTTGGTCAATCAAACCTTTCATTTCTTTGGCTATTTTTACAAGATCCTGAAAAGAAAACATTTCATTCCAAGATCAAAGAGAATGCTTTGTATTGTACTAATTAACTTCCTGATTTTCACTTCAGGATGAAAAATATTAGATCTACTTTGGTTTGATCCACACCAAACTTATTTCCTCCAGATTTACTCTTTGATTGCCAAACTAAAAAGCAAATCCTCAGCCCATTAGATGAAAGCTGATGTGTTTTGCTGCCATTTCCCACTAAGAGTAGTTTCAGTTAGGCCTTTTCATCTCAATGGCATAAAAAAGACTTTTTTCTCAGTTCTGTCTGGATCCCTTCCAAATGTCTCTCATTTTTCAGTCTTTCTCTGAAAAATAAAAAAGGACCCTCTGCAGAAAACTATTCTCTAACCTCTCCTTTGAGTACCTTCCCAACACAGTCAGTTTGCTGGATTCTCTCTGCTCTTTGTATTTGCCAGTGGGAAATGGCTTGGAGTCTCACATTCCCCTCAAGTGCCTTATGAATTCCTTCTCCTTATTCAGGGCATTGACCTGAGTCCTGTGCAAACTACCCCATCCTATACCCTAGAAAAGGGCCTGTTTTACCCCTAATGGTTCCTCAAGACTTTTCCAAAATAAAGCAAAAGGAAAAAAATCTATTGCATTTGCTCAAAAAGTAAAACCAGTCAAAGCCACAGTTGTGCATATCCCTATAAGCCTGCAGCAATTCAAGACCTCTGAGGTTTCCCGGTGTACTTAGTGGCTTGCAAAAGACAAAGGCGTTTTGTCCATATCTAGGGGAAATCCTGTGAACCTTCCCATCAATGTAACTGGGGCGGATGGGAATCCATTTCTGTGGAAGGAATGGTGTATAAAAATTAGCTCTTAATGCAAGCAGTTTTATCCCTTTTCAGTTCCTGAGAAAACCTTCCAAGTGCGTACCAGCCTCTCCAGAAATATCAGCAAAGAAGCCTCCCATTCCCACAAAACAGAAGTCATTTGTTCTGGTCAGAACAGAAGCAGGACTAACAGCAGGGAAGAAAACAAAGCTGGGTGCTTCCACAGCCGTCGTTACATGCATTCCCAGATCCTGCACGGGTCACAAAGCAAAAATGAAGATGTTTTGCACAGGCAGGTGCAGGCACTGCTGTGATTAATCAAGCCATAATTAGGGACCTGTCGGCAGGCACTAAATACATGTTCGGGGGCTTCAACCCTCTTAGAAATTTGTAGATGGAAAACTTGCCAGGCAGGAAATTTATAAAAACACTGAGTCTTTAGATGATGAATGCATACAAGAAAAGAAACTTTCACCATGCTATGATAATGACAAGTCTTTCTATTGCTTCACATCTATAATTTTTTTCTTTCTATTTCTCTGAGTTTATTCAAGTATTTTATTATCAATTGACTACATAGTTTAACAGATAAATCCTACCCTCTAGAAAAGCAGGCACAATTTCAGCATCTGCAGAGGAGTAGTGGCTTTACTGTTTTGCATTGAACCATGTACTTGCAAGAGTCTGTGCAAGCATCATGGGGTTCAAATACAGCCTGAAAACAAAATGGGTCTCCTCTTCCACCACCCTCACCTTACATACCCATTTGCACCTAGGCAAAGGTAAAATGCCTCCATTTCACAGTGACCAGAGGGCATTTTATAACCTACACATGAATCAGTGCAAAGTCAAGGCTTGAGATATTGTACTTATTTCTGTGCAAGTGTAGGATAGGGGCCTCCCTTCACAGAGCACTACGTCAACCTGTGGCTGAACTGATCAGTACTCCCTGCCAGAGAAACTCATGTTGTTGGTATTCATGGAGGGAAGAAAGACAGGCAACTGATTCTTGATCAGACTTGAGCGGTACCATGAGATAGGTCCAGGGGAAGCCCGCAAAATGAAACGAGGTTGTCTGGGAAGTTTGTGCCAGTTAATGCTGCCCTGTTCAGGATAAAGCAGCTGTAGGGCTGATGCCACCAGCTTATAGCCAGCCCTCTGACAGATTTTAAGTCTTCACACGGATATTCTTCTCTCCCTGTTCCATACAACACATTTCTGTCCCTATATGAACTAGTTGCTTTACATTATAAGACATTTCTTTTGGACTGCTCTGAGATCCATTCATGTCTCAGTTACAGAAGCCCTCAGATGAACTCTCAACACAAAGGTACAAAATGATGAAAGTCAGTGCTTAAAAAAACGTCCAACTATCCAGATTCTCAGCAGGGTTTTGCAGCTGGTGCTGACTTTCCCACCAATGCATATTGCTAATCGGAGAGGACTAGTTAGTTTGAAGCTAGCTCAAGTACATCTTTATAAGCTGAAGTCCCTTTTGCATAGAATTTTGATACTAAAATATATGCTTTCATGGGTGCTGACATCATGATTTGCAAATACAAAGGCTGTGGGTGATTAATATCGCGATTAATATTGTATTATACAATGCTATACTATGTAACACTACAATATGAAATAAAAAGGGATTCCAAGAACCAAAATACGGCTCTGGACAGAAACCTAACCTACAGACTCATTGTCTGGAAATTCTGTAGTCTGAATCTTTGCATATTTCTTCTTCTCAGTGATCAATTGCTCTACCAAATTGACAGCATTTTATTTGAACTGGATATTCGCTAAAATTTTTTGAGGAAGGCAAAGTGTTAGGTGTCTGATTGAGCTCAGAGTTATTAAATGTGAGGGGAAGTCATCTAATGTCTGTTTAATTGTGGCTGCCTTTGGTGAGAAATACTGATGATTAATCAATTGACCAAAGGGGACAAGCTGAGAAGGGGAATAAGGGTGAATCAATGTGCAGGAGAGTATGTGAAGTAAGATGGACTCTGAATCGATGGTGTTGCTACTTGCTCAGTTAGGCTGGCGATTGGGATGTGCCCTCTGCATGAGCTCACGAGCAATGCAAAGAGGTTGCTTCACAACAAAGACATTTCACTGCTTTTTATTTATATTGATTTCCCAGTGAAGTGTGTCTTGGCATTAGGGATTCCCACAGAGCGGGGAAGAAAGATCAGCTTCTTTTCTCAGAGGGTCAAGAAATCCTGAGTGATGCATCTTGTCTTCTCAGAAAAAGAGACAGGAGCAGAGGTTTGCCTACTGGAAAGGAAGAACTCAAAGCATGTCATTAAAAGGGAGGAAAATATAAAAGTATCTGAAACTGAAAAGCTTTCATTAGGAGGGAGGAATATGTAAAAAAAGTCTGAGCAAAAGAAAGACAGATTGATGAGATCTGTGCTGTTAAAATGAGTACTATCTGATATGGTGAAATTTATTTTTTTATTTATTTCAGGCTTTTGTAGTTAAGCCAGGTGCTTTCTGTAGACACCAACATACCACAGGCACGCAAGGTTTCTTCACACTCCATGCCCAGGTAAGCAGTAAAGCCATGAACACAGCTGGAAGAAGTGCTGTCCTCGGCTGGAAGGAATTCACATGGCTCAGCTGTGTCAGAGTCCTTGAGTTAATGTTTGAAAGAGCAAGTCCTGTAATTTAGTGACCTGTAACTTAGTGCCAAAACAGGAGGGAAGGGTGCCCCGTTGGGCAGCACTTCAATTCTGAACTACTGTGTATTAACTCTGAAAGATGTGAAGCAGTACGTGGCTATGAAGTTGTTTCAAGACTTCTCCCTCTTCCTTACTGATGGGGAAATTGGATTAAACACAGAATAAATGGCAAAACTAAGAGTAGCCCAGACATCCAAGTTCCTAGACAGTATCCGGACAGCCAGACACCTCCAGTCCCTGCAGCACCAGATTGGAAAGAGCCTCAGTAATACCCATAAATCATTTAGATACTGTTAGAAATTAAGACACTCTTAACATTGAACTCTACCTTGCTGCTTTCCTGTACTTACCATAAGACTTGGTTGGTTTAAAGGAAAATGTGTGTTATACTGCAGGTAAAACAGGCTTGTGAGTAAATAAGCTTCCCAGAGGAGTTCATGAAAACAAGCAGAAAGGGCTTGGGACTTTTCCCAGATTCTATTGCCAGGTGATACTCAAACTCTGGATAATCCTGAGGACTCACATGCAATGTCAGTCTTACAAAGTTTGTGTGTTCCTGCCTCATTAGTACTACATGGAATATTTCCTCATATCAGGATGTGGTAATAGACAATAAACTTCACCCTTTAAGCTGCTCCTGAATGTCATAACATAGCCACCTATTTTACAAACTAGAAAAAATGAATATGTATATTTTTCTCTTTTCTATTTCCCATCTGCATGAAACATATGCCATGTACAGTGATTCCAAAAGATCAGAACAGGGTCTATAGTCCACATGCTAAAATTCGTAATAAAATATGCATGATAAAACCTTGCAGAGGAAATCACACTTCAAACCAGGAAAAAAGCCCTTCTTTTTAATGAGGGTTTAATTAATGTCAGATGGGCTCAGTTGGTAACATTCTTGCCTCTGGTGTAGAAGGTCATGGTTTTGAGCCCTACATTAGGCTCTGGGCTCGTAACCAATGCTGACACTGCAATGTACTTCTGCTACACTGTTAGAGGTGCTGACCTTCAAATGAGGTGTTTAAACTAAGTTTCCTCCTGCTAGTCTCTGGTGGTTCTTCCAGCTGGAAGCTAAAGATGTCCTGGCACTTTTTAAGCAGCACAGGGAATAGCCCTTGCATCCTAACTTACTCTTGCTGCATAAAGTAGGTTATAATATACAAAGCTGCAACTGTCATCCCTTACTGACAGTTGACAATACACACTAATGAGACTGCTCTGTTTATTTATGTGCTGACTCCACGTACCATACATGAAATGCTCATTGCTTTGTCATAAAATGGTGAAGGACTTTTTCTCAGTGTTTGAAGAGCAGAAATGTAGGGAAGATGTTAAAATAACATACAAAGGGTTGATTTCCACAACAAGGATGCCCTGTGTGTTTTCCAAGAAAAATGGTACCACTTAGAATAGGCTAATATTGTAGGCAAGGAGAGACAAAGGAGATAAGAAAAATGCAAGGCTGAAGAAGTAGATAACAGCTGTTTCAAGACTTCTTGCAAACTATAAGTTGCATTAAAATCAAGACTGACCTTCAGCAGCAGTAGGGTTAAATATCTCAGGCAAATTATTCATGAACGAGCAGTCAGATTGGTATCAATCTATCTGATCCTGTAAATCAGCTGAGTTATCACAAACGACATCATGCGAACCCATCTGGAAATTAAGATCTTTACGATCTGTCCATTCAGACCATCACATGTGATTTAGAACTAAATATCGGAACTGCTCCATTTCCAGCCTTGCCAATCCTCCTGGCCTCTGCCCTCCTCCCCTTTTCCCACCACACACATTGTTTTAGAACCAAAAAAGGGTCTGATTTCAGCTCCGAGGTAACTCTTAAAGTAGAATTAAATTTGCACCTTAAGGGAGAATGCAAAGTATTAAATTAGTAAAAGAGGAAAAGCAACAGCATCTTGTTGTTTTTCATGCACCCCCCTGATAACCTTTGCTAAACCCACTTAAAAATATTAGATATATAAGCTACTGAACATTCAAATCTAGTAGCAGCTTCCTCACATGAACTTTGCTATTTGTGCTTCTGAATTACCCCGGTGTCCCACGAATGGCAGTCACAATGGTGTGCTGTAGGACAAATAATCCTAGCAGAATAGCTTTCAGCAACATCAAACTTTTTCTATCTACTCTAGCTTGGCTTGGGAGGAAAACAAAATGGGTTACAAAATAATCTCATGTACACCGTGCCTCCCACAAAAGAACTTGTTGAGAATAACCCAATACGGTTCTGCAAGCCAAAGCTTCGATTATCTAGAATCTGGTTTATGTCTGGGTAAATAAAATACAATCAATTCCAATATAGAAATTTAATTGGATTTATTTGTAAGACATCCTGTCTCCTCCCTTTTGTTCACTCTGCTGGGCCTACTGCCACCTGAGCAGAGAAAAATTGAAACGATCCCATCTACCTTTATGAAATTACATCTAAGATATGTGCGGAGGCTCATTTCATGAAGATGGACTTTTTTATTCTTCAGTAAATAATTTCTGGTCTTCAGGTAACAATTTTAATGTTAGAAAGGCCTGAAAAGTAATTTATGGCTCTGAAAATCAGAAAAACTTGAAAAGAACATATGTTTTTAAAGAAGAAGGTAAGCTATAGCCCTATGGAGCTCAGCCGAGCTCCTAGCCAGCCTCCCATGGGTATTCAGTCACAACACTTTTGTATGGTTGTGTTATTGAGACCCTGAGCACTGATAGTATTCTAACTTCTCACTTGGCTGATAGCATCTGTGTAATTCTAGGTACAGTCGGTATTTTCTTAGAGCAGGAAAAATGGCTTTTATGGTTGCTTCCAACTATATTTCCTGTGATTTTATATGCAGTGTAATGTTGAATCAGCTTCTAAAAAGGTACAAGGTTCAAGCACAGAGCTGTACTGCATGAGCAAGGAACTTAAATGTCTAAGTACAGAAGAAAAAATAATCTTGGACTATTTAAACTAAACTGGTTGAATGCAAATGACATTATTGCTGTCAGAGAGGAAACTAAAAAGCAGGTTGCTAAAGCCACACACTGGCTTTCTGAGCAAGGCATGCACCTAACAGAATGGGGCAGGATTTGGCCCCTGTCAATAAAACTGCTGGCTGGCCAGCTAGCATGGGTACCTCGTACAGAATTTATCTCACGTAATATTTTTAGTCTAACTTCAGCAGGGCATCAAGTGTAAATCAGTTGTGTAGGCTCTCACTGTACTTAGTGAAGAGAGGATAAGCTCCTCCCCACAATACTTCACAGTCTTAAAATGAGTGGGATGAATCATTCTACATAGCTGCCTATTTCCGCCTCTGACTCTAGAGGGAATTTAAAAAGTGAATGAAGACCTTAATAATAAGTCTGAAAACAGCACATATCCTTGGTCCCATAGTAAAGCGATACTAGTGAAGATAAGGCAGGAAATTACCAATAGAAAATGTTGCCCTTCCCTTGTACTCTTTACCTCATAATGAATTAAATGTAAAAATTAAAATGAAATACGGGAAACTTACAGGATTCTCAGATTTGGACACTCGCCCCTTTCAACAGTGACACTCAGACTAAAGCTGATGGGATCACTAGGCGTTCACAGATCTACTTTAATCGTTACAATGAAGTAACTTTTAAGCAAACTCCAGCCAGGATTTCCCAAGGCTTTTTAGACATCGTAGCTATAGCAACAGGAACCCAAACAACTCTGTTCCCTACATGATGTGACTTTGTTGGGTGTTTCTTACAGTTGGAATTCAACTGTGATCAAATGTACAGGTGACAGCTCTGCTGAGGAGGTATAACACACACACAGCAGGACCTAATCAAGCTGCAAAGTAACCTGAAGAGATTAGAGCAGTGGGAGCTGTAGGCAATACAGGCGAATTCAGGAGCAATGCCAGCCCCACACCACACAGTGAAGAAATCAATCGTACTGTCACAAAATGAAGATTAGAAATAGGAGTTTCTTCCTCCATCAAAGTGAGTAATATTAATCCTTTTTATTGTGTTCTTTTATAGAAATGTGCTCTGGCTTTTAATGTGGGTAGAAGTTACACTTGTTACAAGGGACATATGGAAGTGCAAAATAATATTTCTTTGGTGAAAATGTATAAATAGTTCAAGAATCTCTGCTTTGGTGACTTTTTCTGAAGGCCACCGTCCTTGCCCTGCTGTCATGCCTCACTGGCACTACTTCCAGCAATGAACAAGGCAGTGTCTTGTGTTCATCTCTTGGGAAAAGATATTTATACAAGTATTGATTGAGCTGACTGAAGGGCAGGCAGACTGATAGCTGGCTGCAGTAGCAAGACTGTTTTTATAGTATGGCCCACAAGCATGACAGTGAAATCTTTTTTATTTCTTACCATCATCCCTGTCAGTGCATTTTAAAGCAAAATTACAAGATTGAGCATTTGATTGCTACGGTGTGTTTAACATCTATATGCCAAAACAAAAATATATTCAAAAGCATTTAGAATAAACAAAACAACAAACAAAATGTCAAGTTACTTAATCATTCAACCATTCATTGGTATCTCTCTAACAAACCTACACTGCTTTTTGCTTAGAAATTCTTCTTAAATGGAAGCTCATATTGCATCTGAACAGCTCTTCCCAAGCTGTGGGAGCATGGCCAAAGGCTGAAGAGACTCCTCTCTGGAAGATGTAGTCACCTCTACATAGAATATGGGGCAAACAAATGAAAGATAATGTTCCTTTCTTTGTGAGCAGAAGATTCCATTTTCTAAGGTTTCCATTAAAAGTTCTTTGTTTAGAATTGAATGGCCATACATACAAACACCCAGGCCTGACCAGAAGTCTGAAAAAAAAAGAGTGATTTCATTGTTTGCCCACGGCTGTGAAGAAAAGTCAGGCATACATACTTTGAAAAAGGAAAAAATGGGAAGAAGGTATTATCTCCAGAAGGAAAGGAGAAGCACCACAGAAAAATCTTGTAACAGCAACATTTCTGAAGATGGCTTCCCAGTCCCAGGAGAACTATTTTAGCCACTTCTTGAGAGAAGATAATGCCTTTTCTCCTTGTATGTGTAGCAAATAGGCCTTTGGAAAAGTACATGTGCTAGAGCTAGGAAGCTGATTCACGCTAGCAATGGGAGTATACTACCAGAGATAAAGGCTGCAGCACTTGGAAGAACTTTGGTAGCATGCTGGTCTCTTACCACTGTGATCAGCTGTCAACCATATCTTTCAAAATATGGAAGTAAGGAATTTCTTAATATTCAGCTACAGTGTGAAGCAATAGGAGACAGAGGCTCTCGCCACAGAGTCCCCACATCCCTTTTGCCTCTGTTCTTCTCATAATACAAGGAGATCACAAGCACCAAGGTCCAGGATTAAATCCTAAATTGTACTAATCAATCATCTTCATCAAAATGACATTTTTTAATTTTAAAACTGCATTTTCAAGAACAAATTTATTTATGTTTCAGTTTAAAAAATGTAAATGATTTGGCTAACCTAAGAATTGTTTTTAACTCATTTTTCCTTTCTTCTCTTCAGGAAAAACCTGGAAATTGAATTATTCATCTAGTTCTAGCTTTCCAAACAATAGTGCCCAAGTAGCAAAAAAGCCCATCACTCAGGGCCTTTAATCTGGAGTCTGGCGTCAGAACAGAGACAAACAAAAATTCAAAAGATTGAGTCAAATTACCATATTTTTTAAGCCCTTTTTTAGAAATCTGGATCCTGAATAGTAGGTAAAGAAGGGCTGCAGAACAAGGGAGCGGATATACTACAGAATATCCTAGAATACTTCTAGTCCTTCCCAAATTACAAATAAAGATATACTAGTGTCTGACATCACCATTGCACAAAAACTACTGACCAAATCTCACTGCATTCAATTTACATAGTTTCAATATAATGTCTCAATACAAATTCCACAATACAATGGCATGAACCCACTCATTAAGTATAAGCACTACCCAACCTGACTCTAATGCAGCAAATAATACCAAATTGGTTATAATTACAACATAAAACTCCTGTTATGTTGTGATTAATTTATGCTTCATTCATATTTGTAGCTAATGAAAATAACTTACACTGATAAATAATTCCTCAAAAGTTCACTCCAGTGAAGAATGGAACAGGTGTGGCCTATGCCCCTATTATCTAAACTGTCCTGGAGATGTGTTTTAATTTGTCATAAATACTTTATGCTGCATCCTTTACTACTGTATTATTCATTTTCTAGCAAAATGTGAGGCGAGTAATCTCACATGGGAAAAGACTGTAGACAGATATTAGCAAGGATTTTTTTTTCCTTTTTCAATCAGCCTCCAGGGTTTTCTGGAAAGCAGGAAAGACTGCTGTTACTGAGAGAAAGTGGCAAGATCTCCAAGAAGTATGTAGGAAATATTTTTCCTCTATTGGGAAATACTGTAAGATTTTTTAGTTTTGCCAATCCAGATAAGAATAGAAAATCAAAAATGAATTATATAAGAAAATAAATTCCCTTTCAGCCCCGTGAAACATTCCATTTAGATTTCAAATATTCTTAAAGTTACTTCAATAAAAATTTCAAAAGGAGTCATCATTTCACACTAAAAAAACCCCAAAACGTATTCAATTTCAGAAGTATTCTATATGTTATATATTCTATATATTAATATTCTATATTAACAGTTTGGGGTTTCTCCTCAAAACTTTACCATAAAAACAACTATGCTCTAATAGACTGCCACTTCAAAACTTTCCACCATGCTAAATTTTTGTCATATTGTGAAAATACAGAAGCCTTTAGGGTGATTTGTTAATGTCAATCATCCCTTAAAGTACCCCCAAACTCAACAACAGTTTGAACCTCTCACTCTATTCTTCCTCAAAGAATTTAACTCTTTAATCTTTAGGCAGCTCACAGTGGAACAGTACTTCCTGGTGAACACACCCCTGGGCAAGGAAGTGATCCACTTTCTCCAGGAGAAAGTTATTGGCTTAATAT
This sequence comes from Egretta garzetta, assembly GCF_000687185.1. Classification (NCBI taxonomy): domain Eukaryota; kingdom Metazoa; phylum Chordata; class Aves; order Pelecaniformes; family Ardeidae; genus Egretta; species Egretta garzetta. Next base: position 6,569,667 of record NW_009259308.1, on the reverse strand, counting down.
TAATTTGTCCTGACAGAAAGCACATTAGAGCTAGCTCAAAGCACAGTGAGGTTATTTAGAGTTTTTTTCTATCTGATTATCAGGATCTAAATGGACATCCTGAAAAAATAAAATAAAATAAAATATACCCCTGCTGTTTCCTCAGAAACAAGGAACCTTCAGTGATGGGCTCAGAAAATGTATTACAGTTTAGACCTCTTACAAAAGCACTCTCAAATCTCCTCGTCTTTCTCCTATCCTGCTCAGATCCTTCTCCTTCCCCCACTCTGAAAAATATGTGTAAACAACCTTGCGTACCCTTAGCAGTGTATCACAGAGCCCATCCTTGTAGCCAGTCTGCAAATCTGCGCATCTCAGCCACGCTGCCTTTGGAGGCAGCTGGGAAATAAATAGATAATAACAACAACAACAAAAAATGGACTCCAGGATCCTGCTCCAGTCCTACTAAAAATTGTTCCTTTTGAGCTAAGGGTGCAGGTCTCCTGTATAATCTTTCGCAGAATAACTGACAAGAACAAAGCCCACAATTATTAACCTTTCCACTTGTTCCCATAGTTTATTGTGACAAGACAATGCAATAAGCTTGAAGGTAATCAAAAAGCAATTTTGTAGTAGTGAGCTTAAAATGACAAACCTTTCCTTTTCTAAATAAATCACCATTATTCCCACATGGTCCATGCTTGACAAGTTTGTTTCCTTAGTAACAGAGTACTTAAACAGGGTTTGTGTGCAAAGATTATACCTTTAGCCACAGAAGTGAAAGAGGAGACAATAGGACAAAGAGTGGTCCAACCCACCTAAGTCTGTGATTTAAATATTTATCAGCTGGGTAACGACAGAAGACAAGGGTATGCAGAAGCCCAGGTATGCCTATTCCCTCCATGCATTTTGTGCACTTAGTGGAGTCTATGGACTCAGGGGTTTTCAGACTAAAGTGCCTAAACTGAATTTAACACTCCCTGATGTTTGTTCAATAGCTCACCTAATGTTGAGGTCAGCTGTCTTATAAATTATTGAGCAGATTAACAGTGTTAGGACTACAATATAAATAAAGGGTATGCACCAGACAAAGAAGACATACAGTCTGTCTGGCTCAAAGACAAAAGAGCGAACAGACAGAAGAAAAGATTAATACGCTGTGAATACATTTAAGAGCTTTCTGCTTTGTTTCGTCAGTAATTAAATGACTGATTGCTTTGTAATAGTAAATGTGTTTGACTCTGGATACATAAAACCTGATGTTATGTGGTACTGAGCTCGGTCCACTGTTGGAGAAAATCCTTCAGCCTACTCTGTTTGTCGGTGCCTAATAAATTCCTAGCTCTCTTCCATCAAATGTAGACAAGTCAAGTAAACACTGAATGGGCAGGCCTTTGAAAAATTTAGCTTGCTCTGTAATTAAACAAGGACAGCTTTTCTAGCAACAAGTTAAGTTGGTGCAAAGCAGATTGATTTTCAGTCTTTCAGCAGTTTTTTTAATATATTTTCCCCTTTGTCAGCTGACGGGTTTCAAACTCCCCTTGATGAGCAAATGCCATAAAAGGCTCTACACAGCCAGCATGTTGATAACTCTAAACCAGATATTATATAAGCTATCATTTTTACAGTCCTAGATTCAGCTACCAGCCACTAATACACAAAAAACCACTGAGCCAATGTCTATAAAAATCCCCTGTGTATCCAAAATATAATGCCCACTTCCCTTCTGACCTGACCATTTCAGCAGCTGTCCCGAAGAACCAAATCACAGTAGTTTGTCAAGTGCCAAGTAACTTAGTGTGTTGGAAGACAAAGAAAAGAAAATGGAATGTTTCTACTTCTTGCGTCAACATCAACACTTGGAAGGCAGTGTTGCTTGCTAACTGTAAGTAGCACAGGCCAAGATCATTTCTGCAGAGAAATTATCTGAATGAGTTTAAGCCCAGATTCAAAACTTAATTTTGAATAAAGCTGGTGAGATTGTAATGGTGATGAATTATATCTGTTGTTTACAAGTAAATTTTCTCAGCATATGTAAAGGGATGTTTATAAATGAATATTAAACTTGTGATTTATAACAAAGTAAGGTAGTATATATATTCTAGTAGGCATAGCTTATTTTAAATTTCAGTCAAGAGCAACGGACTCCAACATTCATTATGACTTGAAGCATTATCCATCAACACTTCTAAATTATCAGGACAAACAGAAGTATTCACCAATTTCCTTACACTTTCCAGCAGCCATACAGCTTGCTCACAGGTTCAAATAGGCTCCTCAAGATTACAAAATTTGCTGCTACTACCAGAAATATTGCAAAACACTACTGGCCAAGAGACGACAAGATGCGTGATCTGTTGAAGGTCACCTGATAGTTTATTGTAATGAATGAAGGCATGAATATTGATAGTTAAGTTACTTTTGAGGAAAGATTTTTTCTCTTCATCAAAGTCATCTGAAGTGTAGAGATGAGAAGGATTTATGCAATTTGCTTTTGTTCAGTCAGGAGTTTTCTCAAAGTGGCCCAGAAAACAAGGCTGACATGCGGAATGTAAGAGCTCCAGATGAAATCTGAAGAGTTGGTGGTTTCATTAGTTACTGAGAATTACCAAGAACAGTTGCGACAAACCATTTTGCTTCATTTGTTATTGGCTTTCAAATAGTGACCACAATTGTGAATCACTATCATCTGGGATATCCGTAGCGTAGGAATGTTAGCCCCATAATCAAAAAGCTCTCTTCATATATCTCCTGCTTCCTGAGCACATGCTCTCCCTCTTGTACCTTTTAGTGTAAACAACATTCAATACTGAGATGTAGGATGAAAATCAATACAGGGTTTTGCTAGTAAAACAATTTACCTCTATGCATGGGAAATAATGAGCCCTATTCCTTTAACTCTGGAAATTACGCTGTCTTTTTTTAAATGTACTGAAATATAAAACTTGCTAAATCTAAATTATCGGCTTAATAACATATTTGCCCAAACATTCTTGGATGAAATATCAATTTGGAAGAGGCGCCAGATTAGATTCATCAGAAAACATGTTGCAGAGTAATTTAGAAAATATTAAAATGTCAACTTCTCTCCAATCCTCCCTCAGAAATGCAAGAGAGGATATTGTTCAGCTCAATAATTCTATAGTGTTGTTTTCTTTTCCCTTCCCCCACATTATGTTCTCTTCTAATTGTCTCCTGCTACAGGAGAGGAGCAAATGATCCATTATTAAATGTTTTTGCTGAGCGCTTTGTCTTTACCCTCTCTGATCAGGAGTGAAACTTTCCCCCCAGGTACAACTTCGGTCTTCCCAAACCATGAACGGAGACTGTTGTTCTATGCACTCAGTGCAAACCTAGCAAAATGAAAAATGGTTGCACAATTTTTAAGAAATATCATTTTGATTTGCCATCTATGACAACCCATTGTCTATCAAGTCTTTCAGTAAGAAAGTAGCATTCTGCATTACGGGACTGAAGTGGATTTTGCAAAAAAATTTACTGTTTGCACCAATTTCAAGAACTGCAGTGTAGATTTATGCATTCCCTACTGGTAATTTGCATTAGCGATAATCACGCGCCTGCAAGAATGATATTTCCTTCTGCACTTAAGAAATCAAATGTGCAAAGCTATTTCCTAACATTTTTTAAAAGATTTTTTTTATCCCATCTATGATTGATAGTCAAAAGTACCTGCAAACTACAAATTTAACCTGTGTTTTAGAATGTTTTTTCATTAACACCTAGTAAGTTGATTTGGTTTACTTATTTATAACATTTCAGGGAACAGGATAAAGTGAATCTTGCTGCTAAGCAAAGACTCCATGTTACCATTCCTGACTGTTCTATAGTTTTCCCGTGTGATCTTACTTACCTTATCTTTAAACGTGAATATTTATACCAAGTAACTGTACAGAGTATTCAGCAAGGTGAATGACCAGACCACCAAAGTAGATTTTTAAGCATGGAAAGGATAACACACATTCAGATGTCAAGGTCACCCGAAAGCTTATGAACTACACTGGCAGGATTTAACCTCTGACAGATAGATTCTGAAACAGTTGGGAAAATAATAAACTGCATTAAAATACTAGGCCTGAATCTCTGATCCTTTGACTGCAAACTATTGATGCCAGTAACTCATAAGTGTCAGGAGAGATCTCTCATCCACATATTGACTGAGCTTATTCTCACTTTGCTGATAAATCCTGGGAAGATTCTGACTCTGGGAATAAGGTACCTTTCCACCACAACCCGTTTGTGCCATTCTGCCTTCTGGCACTGGCAGTGCCCCTCCCTACTCTGGACTCCAAAATTCGGTCTGTACTAGACTGTACTAAACTTGTACCGCATGATGGGCACCCCTCCCATCCCAGCATCACCCACACCCACCTCTCATCAGGTCTGTCTGGTTGCCTTATTGAGTCCAGCCCTGGAGCAGGAACACAGGGCTACTGAGGGCTTCATCTGCTCTGTGGCAGGCATAACTTTGCCCCAAGCAAGTCCTGCTGCAGAAAAGGCAGCAGTCTGTGCTGAAAACCACTCGCGCAGAAAGAAGAGTTAGCATCCAGTTTTAGGCCTTTGAACACTCAGTTGCCAAGTAGCAACTTCAGTGTCCCACGCTGGGTTTTGTAGGCTCCTGTGGCATGAACTTTATCCTTCTTCAGGCAGCAGGGAATAAACTGCTTACCATAGGTATCACTCAAAGACAGAAAAACTACTAAGGAGCATTCCCTTTGCTTACTGGGCAGAGAGAATAACAACTTGAAGCTTGGGTGCCCTGCTCCAGCTTTCATAAGACCACAGTCAAAGTCTTCTATTTACCCACAACGACACCTGAGATCTTCTGCAAACTTGTGCTTTAGATCTCAGCCGTCATAACTGTACTTCACAAGAAATAAGGTCTGTGACAGGAACTGAAGTTTATAGACAGATCAGTGGCATCAGGCTATTAGTTACCTACTGTCTGTAAGTCTCTTTGAAATGCAATGTATAAGCTCTAAGCATTATTAATAAATTCTCTGTTACCACGCTGATGTGCAGTTCAAATGGTTAGAATAAACTGTTATTCTAGTCATTATTCAAATCACTAGAATAAACTGTAAAATCCTAGAATAGCATTAATGAGTGTCTGGCTGGAATCTAGTATCTTTTAAAACTGAAAATAAAGTCCTGACAATACATTCTAAATGCAACTGATATGGTAGTGTCCATGTGAATTTGCGGTTACCTTGAGACAGTAATTCTGAGAGATGTGAATATCCACAGCTTCAAGACTTGTTACTTTGAAGGTTCATCAGGAGGACTAGCATATACACGGGAGAGCACACTGACAACAGTGCAGCCAGCCCCATCCAAATGGACAATTTTCAGCTAGTGAGGTAAGTCCTGGGAGTCCCTGCTGCTCCTGAAGTCAGCTCAGTGAGCATAAACTAAAGGAGGATGCTGCAACACTGCCTCTGTTAGAGAGCACTGCAACAGGGAAGAATCAGGCAGACTTACGAGGGCTGAATCATTGCAGAGACCTATATTCTGTAGAGTCCCCGATGCCCTGAATTGCTTTAGTAATCACTTTAGGCCCAACTGCTTTTAGTGAGTACTTCACCCTTCTGTGCCAGCATTTCTTACGTAGATATACAATTTTAGATGAATTTCTTGATTAGAAGCTCATAGTTATCCAAGTCCTTTGCTCATCAGTAGTGTGACATTCACAATCTGCCAACACACCACTCTGGGAGATTAAGTAGAGTAGATTTTAAATGGTATGTTATTGACATTTCAATTATTTAAGCTTCGGTAGAAAGTGACCAGATGAGGTTTAGATTATATGATCCGTCTCACAAAAAACTTCTGCCAGAAAGGAGCAGATGAAAAGAAGGGGTAAGGGGCGGCTCAGATGACTATAGATCATAGCTCAGGACAGAGGTGGACAAGTTGGGTAGATTCGCTAGGGGGATAGATCCAAAAGCGCTTTATAAAATAGTCACAGCAATACAAATGCTTTTTCTAAATACCTCAGGAAGACAAAATACCTCAAGGAAAAAGCATGAAGCAAAAGGGCATTAGCAGCAAGCATGAAAAGAAAGGGCATTATCAGCCCAAAAACTATCAGTATAAATCAGCCACCAGCAAGATTAGTTCTAATCATGAGAAGACCAAGATTACAGAAGACTTCCAGTGGAGGCAAGACAACCTAATTGTGAATGGGATTATAGCATGTGCTTGCCAAAGCCAGCAACAGGCAGGACTCGGAGACTCAGGAAATCTTTCCTAGCCCTGTTTTCCCTAGGAACACAGCATTCCATTAAAACCAATCACCATATTACTATTATAAAAGTGTAAGATATAAAAGTATAAGATGTAAGTGATGTAAAAGCCTAAGATTCCTGCTCATAGAAATTAACAGTTATATGAACCTCTCATGTAGCAGTCTGCCTCAGTTTGCTTAAATCCTTGTTGTTCTGTGTTGCAGAAGGTCAAAACAGCTGGCTAGCAACATCTGTATTCTTATTAGTACTTAAATTTTTACAATAGCCCAATAGAATCAGGTAGACCCTCTAAACAAGAATAAAATGCATTAGGTTTTTGATTTTCACCTACTAGGGTAATCTTTTCATTTCCAAATAAGTACAGACACACAGAACCTCTTGATAATGACTGCAGAGTGGGGACAAAGCATTCAAGTATTCATTTTTTTTTGTTTTAATAATTATAATAATTAAATCTGTCACTGGTAAGCACTGAAAACATGATGGCCAAAATGTTCAGCCATGGGTGTCTTAATCCAGACATCTAAATTCAAATCCAGCTAGATAAGCAGGAAAAAGCAGCTTTTTTAGCTAAGCATCTCTGGCTTCTAAGGGGTTGACGTAGTGAAGAACTTTGATAATCACCTCATTTATGAGTAACTGCAAAATCACTTGTCTTTTCAAGAAAACACTTCAGCACATGTTTAAGTGCTGATGTAAACTGGGGCGTTATTTGGGAAATTAAGCAGACTTAGGTGCCTAATTTAAGCATACGAGTTAAAACACTGGCATAAATTATGCATTTCTGTAAAGATACTCTCTTTCACATAAACAACAAATGAGACATTTTTCTTAGATTCTAAAACCTCTAGTTTTAGTGTGTGAAGTGTGAAGATGAGGATATTCTCTTCAATTTTTAGAGAATATCTGAGGCACATAAACTGCCAGACCAGGAAGAATGCTCTGCCAAGAAAAAGCAGAAGATTTTCAAAATTTTATTCCCGGGGAAAAAGTTTGTCATGCTACCTGAAGCCATGAAAAGAAAACAGTAAATATAATGAAGCATTAACATCCATCAGGCAGCATGTTTATAGGCAATTGTCTGCTTCACACACCTTGAAGTGTATAATGAGACCAAGTGAGTTTTACTACCTATGAAGTAGAGTAATCATCCTCAGATGAGCTGCCTGGAAAGTATTCCTGTTGTTATAAAATTGAATTTATATGTAAAAATTACACAACAGATTTCCATATTAAGTAGGTCCTTACTGACATGAATGGGAACAATGGAAACCAACCAGAAATCACCTGTCTGATTTATCACAAAAGAGAGCGGGATCTAGGAAACCACTTTTTCACTCCTCTACAAACCCTGAAATAATTTTTTTAACTTGAACTTTCCTTGATTCATCACCCTTAGGGCACCATGAAGTTTCCATTAGTAGCTAATTACAAACTTGTCTCTACCTCAAAATTAGTAAATTCCTCTTTGGTCTTAGCTCAAACTGAATTCTTAGAAGCCCTAAAACAGGGTTCATAAAGCAGAAAGTGAATTGACTGCCAACTAGAGAGGCTCAGTCTGAAAGGAGTACAGAAAGCTCACCAATATCCCCATCTGAAGAGCCAGAAGCCAGCCACAGACAGCAACTCAACACCAATCCCAAAATGGCAGCATTACAGGATAATGAAAGAAGAGTGTAAAACAGGCATCAGGCATGAATATAAGACAGATTTTGGCTACAAGACCAGACATGACTTTTACAGCTTTCTCCAGAAGGAGGACTGTGATGCAGGGGTGAATAAATGAAGGGGTCTCTGTGTGACAAACCAGCAGCTCAGATGTTGAAACCACTCTTCTCCTCCCCTTTTCCCTTGGCCTTTCTCTCCTGAGGCTTATCCAGTTCCCTGTTCATCCAGTTGGCTCAACAAAACAGACCTCCTTTCCATTTTATGGAGAGCCACAGATTTCTGGGCATGAAGATTTTTCTAAGGTAGTAAAAAATGCAGTCATTATTGCTCACGATAAAAATGGATGGTTGCAGCTCTGAGAGAAAGACATGAATCTGGAGCTAAGTGACATACCCCTTATGATCTATGAGAAAGCTGCCTTTCCAGACCTAGGTCCTTCAACTCTAACACTAGTTCCTTTCCCATCAGACTCTGGAAGATGTCTTGGCTTGCACCACTGGAGAAAGACACTGCTAGGTTTACTTTACTGTAACAGAAAAGCCAGACTCAGATAACCATGAAATGATTAACCAACAAGTGGTTGATTATGGTGTAAAGACGGTAAGTTATTTTGTTGCAAAATCTTCCCTTTGTAAGCACGAAGAAATAAAATTTTGTGTTGGACAGAATAATAGAAGTCTGATTCCATCTCCTCTTTGGTGGGTGCACTGCAGAGAGCATAACTAAGAAGAGCATCTCTACATGGAGAGAACCAGGCTAGTAAATATGAAAAAAGTAGGTAAATTACAACATTTTGCCCGACATGTGGCACTCTGCACAATTACAGATTTTCCTTATAGGAACAGAAAAGGAGGAAACCTGAGTGTTTTGTGAGTTGGGCCAGCTGTCATATGTAAAGATCTCATACATGCAGCCCAGAGGATTTGTTTTCCTAAACAAACTTGCAATCATCTGTCTTTTTAAATATAACTTCTGTGACATGCAGACGAAAATCAGAAAGCGATGCTGAAAGCTTTCCATGCTCTATTAATTTTATTATGTAAATCCACTCCCCAATTGATATTTTCATTCAAAACTAGCACAAGATCCATCATTATTCCTCGATGTAAAGGGAAGCAAAACAAGTAGTATTCAAGCAAGTACTCTCATTTGGATTATTATTTTAATACAGCAGTATTGTTTGTAGGTAATTTTTAAAGCATGTTTGCATAGCAATTCTAGGCTGCTTCTTCCCAGAGGCTGTTCAGCTTTGTCAATATTTATTACTATTGCTTTTGTAAATACAATAGAAAGCAGAAATGTTTGACTTTAACCTAATAAGCAGATGCTGAGAAATGGACAACAAAATCACTTTTCTGCTTTTTGAGTTATCTGTCTCCATACTTAATAATACAGCAACAAAGCAAAAGAGAAACTCAGAAACACTGAAACCCCATGGAAATATGTGCAAAGCATCCTCAATGTTTTAACACTGCCATAGGTGAGTTGGTTGGTTAAAAACTGCTTTTAAGGTAGTTAATGTAACACACACTCACCTAATCATATGGACATACAGACAAACGTACATATTTCACTTAACTGCTATATTCCTTAAATACTTGGAAGAAGTGTTCCACAATGGCATGGTCTATAAATTGTACTTGGTCTAAAGGCCAAACACAGGGTTTGACTCCATTGTGAATACTTTAGCTCAACTACTCAGACCTAAACAA
>NW_009259308.1:6543259-6560003 GCF_000687185.1 Egretta garzetta | reverse complement strand
TGTTTTCTCCAAAATATTATCAAATTATGATTTATAGTACAGATGCACCTAGCATTTTCAGGTAAAAATTTTGACTAAACACTCCAAATACACAGCAAGAATTAACCCCAAAGCAAAGAACTTCCAAGCAAAAAAAGATGACGACAGTCAGGAAATCAAAGCAACAAAAAGGGGATGTGATTTGCTCTAGCCAGAAATAGACCCATGCACCAGTTCTGTGTGCTGTGACAACTGAAGGAATCAAAGTACAACTTGTGAATCACATTTGACAGTTTAAAATGCTTACAGATTTATTGAACCACGGTATGCCACAATGTACAGGTTTACCATTTCCTAGTGGAATTTACCACTACCTGGCAGAGACCATAGCATATATCTGCCAGACTGTCAGGGCTCTGAGGGCACTAAAATCCTTAATGGCCCTGACCAGCCTTACCCTGGGCTTCCACCCACACCCATGAGACCACAAGCTCTATTTAAGCTCCTTCCTGAGGTGTGCTGGAAGAGCACTGGTTTCCAGTTGACTGAAGCCATGCCTGTTGCTGGCCTTGGTGCTCCTTGATCCAGGTATTAACCTGCAGACTAACTTCTTGGATTGACCTTGGCCCTGACTCATCACTCTGGGTCCATGTGGCAAACACTGATCCTGACCTATAGATTGACTTCCTGGCTTCATCTCAGACCTGTCTTGTCACCATGATGTCTCACGATCTGAACTCCTAATTGGACCTGGACACCACCTTTGCATCTGTCCTATTTGCACAGAATAGATGCTGTGGGATGTGGCTCTGGTTAGTGAAGCCCCTGCTCTGCTGGTTGTTATTGCTCTTAGCTCCCCATTTGTCAGGGAGCTGTTGGCTTTTGCTGCTCTCTGACAGAGAAGGTAAAGATGCTGCAATAGTGCATTAATGAAGATATTAATTATGTGTATTTAACTGGAAGTATTTTCTGTTAACAGATTGGCTGACACTAAGACAAGAAGGTTTTGTTATATCCTCACAGGTAAGAGGAGTTTGGAGAATGGAAAACTTCAATCCCAGAGCCAAGCGAACAAAATGCACTGCCTCCAGTATTGGCATTGCCACCTATCAACCCTATAGGACAGGTATTCAGAGCTGCTGAGCCAAACAGGAGCCATTTGAGGCCAAACCTGAAAAAATTCCTATTGTATGTGGGAAGGGAAAGATTGTTTCTCGATAGAACCTGTCACGGCTGAATCAAACTGATCAGGAGCAAAAAAAAAAAGAGCTAGGATTCAGGAAAAAGTCAAAAGCTTGCATGCAACTTGACATTCAGACTCTTGACATGGTTCCACTTTTCTCAAGATTCAACATGTTTTTTCTGACAGAACAAAATTCCAGTGTGGGGTGGAGGAAGAGTTTTTGAAAAATCGCACGCAAAAGCATACATTCCCATTTGGCACTGGGGAACTCAATGCTATCATATTTTTCACAGTTCTGTTTTCAGCCAGTTTTGAGTAGGGCTTATTTGCTTATAGTTTCATTTTGCTTATCCTTAAATGCCATGAGCATGTTTTGGGTGTCTGGATTTTATGGATCAATTATTTTACTATGGAACAACTACAACAGTGTCCATGTTTTACCAAAGGAAAAAGGCAAGTAAATTTTCCAATTATCAAGGCAATGTAGCACTTGGTGTATATCATTATGAAACTGTTAACAAAAATGCTACATTTTCATTAGCTAAAAGGCTATTTATCCCTAATGAGTTGTTAAAGACTAAGGGCAAAATTCTGCTTTCAGTTACACCAGCGTAAATCTGTAAACCATTTGAGTGCCTCTGGATTTATATTGATGTCAGTGAAAACAGAATTTGGCAAGAATGCTCTTGGATTTGACTTTGTAATCTGTTTCCACTTTAAGAAAGTAATTATTCACCAGTAAGGACCAATCAATAACAGTAATACTGGGGGGAAGGAGAAATCAAAGGGACTTTTTTTTCCCCTATGGATACTTTAGGATGCAATACATCTATTGAAATACGAACTATAGCCTAAAATGTGTAAAGCAAGAACGTATTTCAAGAGCACTTTGCAGCCTAAATGCTGATGCACATCTACATCTGAATGACAAACACAGGAACTGAAGCTGGCCAATTTCTAGGGCTTCCCTTTCAAAATAACAGTAACTGGTAAGCAGGCATTTGACCAACAGTAGGAATGTGTTCTGGGACCATTAAGAGCCTTCTGAACTGTAGCCTACCTCAGTAAATTACCTTTAGCACAATAGTCAGTCTTATTAAACATTCGAGTTAATTTCTGAATCATGGCCTTTAAATTGGAGAAAACTTGCATTTGGTGAGAGTTTTCCACTGGCTTCAGTGAAGCAGGAATCTTGCCTTACAAGATTTATAGTGAACTGATTATATGTGATAGATTTATACAATGAAGGAAATTACAGGTGTATAAGGGCCTTACAGGCCATAACATGTCCATTAAAGTCAAATATGCTATAACAATGATGTTTATGTTACTAATACACTTAATATTTCAAGTGTCAAGATTTTGAAAAATTAATAGAAATGATAACTTTTAAAAGCAAATGTACAACAATAGCAGAGTATCTGAAAGTAATTAATGTGCTAATTCCTGTATGTGAGCATAGCTCTGCTGGGGGCTGACCACAGGAACCTTAACAACAAAGTATTTATTGATAGCTAGTGATACCATACCATATGTGGTATGGACTGCTTTTTCTTTATGTTGCTTTATAACTGTAGCATATTGTACCTGATTACACAAATGCTACATCTGTTCCTTAGATGAATTAATACATCTGACTAGTAAATTAACTTCCATAGCTATTAGTGGTACTTCTGCATCCTGTGATTTTGCTGCAACTCTTTAAAATATTCGGAGTAATATTTAATATTCTAGGAGAATGATTCCTTACTGATGCAATAAATTTCTCCCTTATTTAGCATTACATAAAACCAAGAAAGGTACTCTAGCCATTATAGCTGCAAAGGTACAGTTGTGAAAACACAACAGAAGTTAATATTAAGGAGTCAGAAATAAGCTGGGAGATTGATCCCAATATAACATTTTCATGAAGCCTAAATTAATAGGTCAAAATATTAAAGAGAAACTGCAATGGCCAAGATTTTCAAGATCTATAAAAAGATGATAACTTTCTTATGGTGTGAAGACTATATTTCACAACAGCATTTGTTAGGAAGTCTGTTGACTCCACAGATTACTTAAGCCAAGGATATTTGATGACCCTAGGATTCCAGGTTGCATTTCTGGTCATCAGTGACTCTTGCAGAGGGCAACATAGCCTCTCCTCTCCTAGTCAGACCTCCTTTCAGATAACCTAATAGGTCTGTTCTTTCTATAAAGTTTTGGAGGTAAAGATAAGTTCTGTTTGCAGTACTGTATTCCTGTACAGTAACAATAGTAAGTGTAACCAGAAAGTATCAAGTTCTTGCTTGCCCTAGTTTTTCAAAAACAGCAGATTGTTGCTAATACACATTTTTCCTATCTTCCGTGATTGATTCATCTATTCCTTTTATCTACTTTCATCTATGAAAGTATTTACCATCAGTAAACAAATAATGCAAATATAATTAAATACAAAAGAGAAGGGAGATGCCTTGCATTGTATGACTATTACCCAGGAAAATATTACAATAAGCATGAATAAAACAATGTTTACTGTAAAAGAAGCAGAAACATGCATCTGTATAAAAATTTCTCAGTATTAGTAAAAGTATGATTTCTCACTCTCCTTTTCTTTACTTAGTTAAATTCAACTCTATAATCCTATAAGCCACTAAACCCTGGAGAGTATAAATAAAAGTAGAGTCACTGAGGGCTAGCATTAATTCACATTACATGGCAGAGAGCTACAGGTAAAATATTCATTCACAATGAAACACAGCCTTTAGGAATCAGTGAGTCCAGTCTGACTATCTGCATGGAGCTGATGGGGGAAAAAAAAACCCTTTTCAAGTACGAGTTAAGAGAGGTGGTTCCTGTAGTGACAACGACAGTATTTCAAGATGAAATGTCCCAGCGTCTTCCTTCCAAAATATTCTTACCTTCTCTTGTTTTGATCAACAAGAACAAAAGGTTGCAAGAAAACAGCAAGGGACTAACACCATGATACCACCAAACACACTTTGGCCCTTGTCCACATCAATCAGCTCTGCAGTTCATAACACATGTATTTTCATATTCTTTGGAGCTAAAGAAGCAATTATGTCACTTTGCTACTGCTGGACTGGGGCACAACTAAAGGAACTGATTTTCCTGGGTTATACAGGAAGCCTGTGACAAAGCAATGAAATTAACCTAGGACTCTTAGGTATAGACCCTGGCCTCTGAACTATTTATTCTTCCACTCTTTGGGGCTAAAGGGTGGGAAAGCTGATCTATTTCTTTGATATTCTCCAAAGGAGAAAAAGGGAACCCAGTACAGAGGTTCATGAGATTTTGTTTTGTCATTTGTGTTACTGGAGGTTTGTCCACTGCAGCAAACATGTTAATGTCATGTTTTCAATCTTTGCTGAAATTCTCCATTTTTTTGTTTCCACTTGTTTGTTTCTCCATTTTTTATCCTCACTATCTCTGCCACCTGGGGTACAGCCTCTTTTCTTCCATTTATTAGCTTTGCTCCTTTTTAGCGTGTTTCTCACATCTTTGTATGGTGTCTCACTGCAGCAGAAGCCAGTGGAGGAACCGTGCCCCTACTGCTGATGTGTAGTATACGTGGAGGATAAGATGAATCCAACTCTTTTTTACATCTTGGGTATCCGGACAAAGGATAAATAAGGACTCTAGCAATCTCTGGCTCTCATAGCTAGCTACTTGGCACTTGTGTATCAAGGTTTAAAGTCCTGGGAAAATCTCAGCCACTGTAGAATTTGCTTTCAAATTCAAAGTGGAAAAAAGCAGATTCGGTATTCTCTCTATAAGGAGAATGACGATTTCAAAGCCATAGGGCGTAAAGCTCAAGCCTTAACTGTTTCCAGGTTGTGATGAATATGAATGTCACAGCAAATTAGCAGATAATCTTTGGAGAGCATAAGTGAAAAGTCAGCCTTGAAAGACAGTCCATGAAAGTGCTACTGAGGACCTTATAAGTGAGCAAAAGTACTTTAAAATCAATATAAAATGTCAATCATCACGAACAGATTTCAGAACTGCACTTGTGTCTGATGTGAAAAGTGAAGCTTGGAATCAGACCACTAAACTAATTCTTATTTAAGACTTAGGAGAAGATTTGGCCCCAGGCCTGTAAAGTCAGAGTAATGCAGCAAATATTCAGTTCCATATATTGTTTGTCCTCCTTCCCCACTCAACTAACTTCCAAGTCTCATCTGGCCTTTAAAAAGCGTTCATTTCCTCATCCCTAACCTTAAAGAACTTGCACCAGTTTGGGCTTCCAAATGCCCTTGCTGCTTTATCAATCAGAAAGACTTGTTCCAAAGCATATTCCCAATCCTGTTTAATTTGTCTCTTTACACTTACTTTCCCATTAGTCTATTCACCAGATTAAAAAGCAGGCTCCACTGACAATATTCCTTGCAGAAGTCCATGAAATGAAATCTACTATTTCCCACAAGGATCCTAGCATATTTACTTTAAAATTTCAGAGGGGAGCTGAATCCTATTATTGATATGCCACTGATTTCTATCAGGAAGGCTCAACACCCAGATATAATTTATCTTGGCCTAGTGTTTGGAAAATGAAGCATTCAATATTGTGTCCTTTGACAAATGTATATAGGCACTGGATCCCAGAGGTAGCTCTAACAAATGGTTTTATTCTTGCATCATTCTAGAAATGCCTAAACCCGGCAGCTTCACAGAATTGCTTTTGTAGGTTCACACTAAGTAGTCTTGCTGCTTTTGGGGAGAATTAAAACCAAACCACTAACCCTCAAGCTCAAAGCTGCAGAACTCATTTATTTTTAAACAAAATAATTAAAAGAAAAACACTAACCACAAAGACTTCACCTTTAGATTCAAACAGCCTAATTGAATTTGTCCCTGGAAATCTTATTACAGGAGGGAAAAAAACCCGCACATTAAAGCTAGGGTTTCCGTTCCAAGTGAATGTTCCACTAAGAAGCAAGAATCTCTTTATTTGCTTTGGATGCAGTCATGTATCTAATCTTACCATAAATACTGTATGACTGTGTTAGACTGATTTAATGGCAGCTCTATAAATAAAAACGCTCTTGACCTAAAGTACCAGCTCTGCTGCTGCCATGAAGTCAAGATGCTTGCTGGAGCTGAGGGTGTGGGACAAAGTCCCAGAGATGCACCCTGGCCGAGGAGACATGCTATTCACAGTTGAAACTTGGATCCCTCCTTCCCTGAGTGGCTCACGCTGAGCTGGGAGAGGGTGGTCTAGCACAAATTCTCATGTGCAGGACACAACTTGTGAGTTGTTTATGAAATGCAGACTGCAGACAGATGTACAGGGATTGCCATCAGGATGTTGACATTTACAGTTGGAAGTGCTTTGTGTTACCATGGTATTCAGGGTAGTTGGGGCACTGCAGTGGCTGTGCGTGCATGTTCCTAAGAGGACTCTGGGCATCTGCTCATTAATGTCTAGTTGTTCTTGGCTCCAGAACAGCCAGGTGGTAGGTTAGAGTCACCCATATTCCATGGCACCTAGGAGATGGATTCACCCTTTCCTTGCCCCACCATGGGATTTTCCAGCAGGTAGCTTTAATTGTCACTAGAAAATTCTCCACTGTCTACAGCCACAGAGAAACACTGGCATAAAAGAACCAGTCCTGTCTGTGTCCTTTCCCAGCTACTGCTGACCTGCACGTGACCAGAACAATTAGTTTTCCGAAAGGCCTTATTTCCCATACACATATGGTTCCTGCCAGTGAGAGAGTGAACTGGGCTCAAAGGATATATAAATACATTGCGTTATCAGTCCAGAGAACAGAACTGGGCTCAGAAATTGGAGCTGAGCTTACTGTGCAGCACAGCAATGAGTCTAGCCAACTGGCTAGCTTGGGTAGTGCAGCTGGATTCTGCCTTGGCATTATCACTAAATTCTCCAGACACTCTCAATATGCCTCTGTGGAGATGACATCATGATATCAAAATGAAATGAGACTATTTAAATGCAAGACTATTGTGATGCTAGTACAATGTGAAAATGAAACTAACTCAATGTAACCCCACAGGGAGCAAGTTACAGTTTGAGAGAGAAATAAAACAATGTAAATGCATGTTACACTGGACTTAAAGAGCCCACTGAGGGCAGGGTCTGTTGCTGAATTTGTTTGGGCGTTCAGCTTAATTTGTGTCATATATCTTGAGCAGGATGCATTGTTTTACTGAGTAGCTATTAACTAAAATTAACATGCAGGAAAGTATGTTAGCGTTCAGGCAGAGTTTGACCTAAGCTGTGAAAAGCAAAGACACCGTGGAAGTCTGGCATTTCCTTCCTCAGTGGGAAATGTCACTGAAACAACTCAGTGATACAGAATCACACAATTATGCATATTCTGGCATAGTCAAAGAAAGATGTTGACAAACTCATTGGAAACTAAAGGGGGAAACTAATGATAAATAAATAAATGATAAGAGAATGCGGGAATTCAATCTGAATTGAAGCAGGGGGGAAGTGAAAATGCAATGTCATCATAAAGTATTTGAAGGGTGCGAAAGAGCAAAAAGCTAGTTTTAGTCCTTAGGGGAGCTATCTAGGTGTAATGGCACAAAATTGAGAATAAGAACTATCAGTCTGAGTATCCGAAACAGTCTTGCATTAGTGAGATCTGCTGGGCTGTGACAGGATCTCCCTTGGAAACAGCAGGTTTCAGCTGGATCTATACTAGGTGTGCTGGGATTCCTAGTACATGTTCATGCACCGCTTTGCATAACAGCAGTGACGTACTCATGAGGCACATGCTGCAGCTGTCCTAAGCAATAGCAACAGAAATACATTAAAAACTTGGCTTTTTGACAGCCACGCTGGAGGTGATTTATGGACAGTTCACCAGACAACTTGAGGTCTCAAGGTCTGCCTAGGCAAAATTTCCAGTTGGAAAAAGGACATAAGCAGGTAGGCCCAGAGGCATGGCCATCCTCCCACTTCAGCACATCTATAGCTCACCTTGTCCATGTATTTAATAGTAAGAAAAATGCAGATAGATACCAATTTCCCAGATCATCACAAACCTTAAACGAATTAACGAGCAACCAGTCTACGTGACACAAAAATAGTTTTTTATCATTTTTTGAAGAAGAGAGATTTATCAGAAGTCTCACAGGAACAAGGAGGGACACTAAAATTTCCCTTCTACTTGCTAGTGACAAAAGGAAGGGGTGGAGAGATACACGACTGACATTAGCTAGGTCACCCTAGTTCTTTTACTGACACGTATTACTGCAGTGACAGAATACAGATGCTCCCAAAGAAGTATTATAGTTCACAAGGCCTAGAATGTCAACTATATTCAGGGACCCTTTAATCCAAATAACCAGAAGTGTTTCAACATGTCCTTAAAGAGAACTTTATGGCAGCTGGCCTTACTACAAAATCCCTGTGAAATTTTGGTTTAGAACTACATGCAGCCACTATACAATTCCTGCTCTCTTGAAGTTAAATGTATAAGATGCTAATTTAATAAAAATAATAATAATTTTAAAAAGACAGAAAATAAACCAGAACTCAATTAGCCTAGATGAGGGTTCAAAGACATGATACATTTTAGAGCAGTTTTTATGATACAAGAGAGTAAAATAACATTAAAACTGTGTCTGCTATGCATCATCATCATTATGAAATTCCTTGACTCTCTGCAGAGGACTAAGAAGTACAAGGAAACAGAGCAGGAGCTGAAGGCACTGAACTGTGCAACACCACCCCACCACCCCCAACTTTAAGATCCAAACCAGTTATGGTTGCAAATTATCATCCTGACTATATTTAAGGAATTTACTAAGGACGAGAAAACGATGTAACTGAAGGCATAAATAAACTCAGGAAAACATGTAAATTCTTAGCTTTCCAGAAAGCAGGAATATGGTAGAAAAAAACCAAACCAAACCAAAAAAACCTGACCACCAACAAAAAAATGCACCCTGTAACTGACACAGTTGTTTGGCATCTGAAAGAGCTTGAGAAAACATTCTAGAGTTGGGGTGGGGTTCAATTCAGGTAATGCAGCTTTCTTTGCATTTGTTTGTTGTGCCTAGATTTTGCCTAGATGTTAGCCCAGGTTTGTGACATGATTTCCATGCCTTTCCTGCAGCTCATAGTAGGCTATGGTTCAAAAGAGAGAATTCCAAAACCAGTGAGTTGAAGTGATTATCTATATTCTTGGGCTTCAATGGAAAATGAATACAAAAAATTAAAGCTACCGTGCTGCAGGCTGGTGCCTACCATCTAACTTCAAGAGACCCCAACTTGCCAATTCCATGTCTAGGTTTCAGGTCCAGCACCCTCCCTTCTAGCCAGCAAGGCTGGTTATCAGGTACAGCTAGCCTATTCCCAAGCCATCAAAGGATCGGACTCTGGGAAGATTCTGATCTCTGGGTACGTGACAGTTACAAATGGTCTGTGCAGGCCCTATGACAGGCTGCTCACTTGGTAACTGATGAGCTGGTGTCCCAGAGAGCAGAGCCCATGTATTTAGCAAATGACAGAACTGCTATGTTGATCGAATCTATGTGGATAGTAAAGAAAAGCAAATACAGGCTTTACACTAAATGCTCATGATGGATAGATTCATCTTGCTGTGTGTTACTCTGATTCCAATGTATTCATTCAAACTACACATGTAATTCAAAATCTTTCTTGAATTTATTCTTGTTTACAGGAACTCTGAAGCACTGTGCTTCCATGTGTTTGTAAATGACAAAGTACTATACTCTGCTCCAAGGAAGGATTTGAGTCCATATCCTGAATTAAGTCTGTAGCACACTCTTGCTAGCTGCAATAACTAGAGAGTAGGCTTTGATTTGTCTATGTGACAGTGTAAACCAAAGGAAGGAGAGGGAACAAAATCCCAACAACATGGCATCTATGAATTGAGAAGAGGAGGGGTGGAGAAGGTGGTTCTGTTTCTTCCACAAAGCTTTGGCTAAAATCTTTGGCTTTGAAAGAGCAAAAAGCTCAAACCTCCCACCTAGAGGGACCTCAGACACTTCACCTTTGTGTTCCACAAACAGCGTGCAAATCCACACATTTTACTGTCAAAATTAATCACAATACTGAAATTTTAAAAAATTGTTTATACTAAACTAGAGAATTCTACAAGATTTTAAGTTTCCTAGTTTTGGGTCTTTGAAGCCCATCTGTGGGGGATGAGAGATGCGATATAGATTCCCTTTTTTTAAACTCTTCCCTTTCTATAAGTCACACACAGCTTTATGAGGTATCTTTGTACCAGAATCTCTGAAGCCTCAGGTTGCCTGAGCAAGCTGGAGTCTTGCCAAGATTTTTGGGTGTTAGGTTGTTGGGTTTTTTCCTTATTCTCTATTTAGGTAACTTTTGTAGGAGCAAAAAATCCTAATTCAATTGTCTCTGTATCGACAGTTTCTTTGTTGCATTTTTTCTATTATGTTTCACTAGGTCAGCCTGATGGACTGGAGCAGACATGTGAAAACATGATCTCATTGAGGCCAATGAGGTACTGCAGTCCAAACCTATCAGCATACTAATCTGAAAATGTCCTAGTCTATATTCAGTTTTATTTTAAAAGATGCAGGATTTCCTATGTTAGCCTTTTAAACTAGCAAAGATACATAATAGCCTTATCTTATTGAAAACATGAAATCACTCCTATCTGCCTCCAAGACTGGTTTCAGAATTCAGATTTTCACAGGCCAACCTGCCCATCAGTCTCTGTGACCTGGCAAAGGTCGTTCTCTTGGTGGATGAGTTTTATGACCTTCTAAAGATGGGGGAATCAAGTTCAATAAGCAGCTTCAACAGCAAGCCTTTCATCTCTGACCTCCAGGCTGGATTACTGCAACTCATTAGACTGTTACAGTGAAACATGCTAATAGATTGCACATTAAGAGTCATTGATGTATCAGCACCTGGGGTGAAAGTCTCTATAGGAAGAGTTCAAGATGCCATGCATTACTTGCAGCCACTGCCATACTCCATGGGTTAAGCCACTTCATCTCGCCTAGGCTCTTAACCATCAAAGCTTTTATTTTTATTTTAAAACAGAGGCAAAACCAAGTGTTAGGTAGAGTAGCTATCTGGATTTATCCTTACATTTTTCACAAGCAACCAAGTTTAAAGGAGAAAAGCAGGGAACCGGAAAAAAAGAAGGTCGGATGGAAGAAGCCTTAGAGGAAGACAGAGGTCACAAAGCAGCTCTGTCTAGTGTTAGACAGGAAGAGCTGTGCTTATGGCTCCTGCAGGAGAGGTTGCATGCATGGGCTTTGTTCCTATTGTTCCAGGAGGCGGAATTGTGTACAGTCTATAAAAATGACACCAAGTCCAAATGACTATAAGGAATATTTCACTGATATAGGGGAAATTGTGAACCATTATAGGAAAGTATTTCTGTGCAGACAAGGTTATACATGGCAAAAATGCATTTTTATTTGTGTACTGAGATTAAGCAAAACTAGTATAAATGATTGTGGGGCTTTTTTTCTCCTATAAAATAGCTATGCTTTTATTACGGCATCTTGGTGTGACTGCTCTGACCATCAGCAGCCATATGCCTTCACACCCACGCCTGACAGCTACGTTGGCAGATGCTGGCAATGAGTTACAGCCTGACTCTACAACAATGGCAATAAAAGGAAAAGATGTTTAAAGACCCCCAAATCTGCTATTGCTCAGAAAACTGATCAGTGTATCTGATGTTAGTGCACGAGTACCTTCTGAACAGTTCTCTTTGGTGATGTTATCCTCATTTTATTAGCTGCCCTTAATATCCCCCTCAAATCCAAGGTCCTCCTTAAAGTCCTAGATGTATCAGCTCATGATAGCCATGAAAAAACATTCTCCAAGATGTGATGCCACTTGACATGTATGTCCCACAGGCACTATAAAACATTATGATAAAACTGGAAGTCCAAAGTTAAGAGATGGACATTTCTTTAGGGATAGCCGTATATATTAGGACCTGCTCACAGAGAAAAATCAAGATCTCAATGGCTTCCATAGCCACACAGAAAAGTAATTTCAGTGGATCCTTTCTCTTGCAATACTGACAACAAAGACAGGGAGAAGTCAGCATGTCAAATGAAAGTTAGTATTAAAAATCATTTGCCAGAATGACAAGAGAGACCAAACAGCCATGAGGAATTGAAGCTGGGGCACATTTAAATACTACACCCTAAGACACCCATGAGAAGTTCTCTAATACCATACAGGGACACGTGTAATATGTATGTTATGTTAGCTATGTCCATAAACACCTCCAGTCATTAAAGCTGCAGCCAAGGCAGGATGGAGCTCTAACAGAGGTGCCGGACTAGAAGATGATGCAGGATCAGCAGCATTCGTGATAGCAGTCACTACTAAAGATAGGTTAGTCCTCTTGGCACAGCCCCAGGACACACTTTCCCTAGCTTCAGCTGAAATGTAAGAATTTACTCTTATGCCAGAGGTCACAACCCATCATGTTGTCCAAGACTGTGTCCATCACAGTTATTCACAACAAGGCTTTAGAGAAAGCACTAAAGCCTTCCAACAGACTTATCTGAACTCTGGCTTAAGAGTCAGTGTGTGATCAAATTGGGCCATCATGCATGACACCCTGAATGAGTGTGCAGTATACAAGGAATACCTGGTATCTATGATTTTGACACACAGCAGCAGCTGTGCACAGATACTTCATCTTCGTTAAAAAATAGTACACATCATTTGGGGACAAGCAAGCTTCCTTGTCACCAAATCATCATAATTAATTTAACCACTATCATTACAGCTGAACTTTCCAGCCTAGTCAAATGAAGTAATTCAATTCCTTCTGTGTACTTTTTTTGGATGTTTTCCTTCCTCTGTGGCTAATTATTGAACATTTTTTCTAAGCCCTAATTCATGCCTCCTTCCTGCTTACTGAAGATAAAATGTCATCTGTGCAGGAGCTCATAATCAGCTGATTCTGACAAGCAGAGGATAAAGCACAAAAGGAAGAATATTGTTTTAAGGAGGGAGAAATCCAGATCTAACTACTGGGACTTTTGCCAGGGATTTCAATGTGAACAGAATAGAGGCCTCATTGTTGACAGTGAAAATTGGACCCTGTTGCTTCTCGAGGGTTTTGTTTCCTTCTAGCTTGTTGGCTGAAAAAATGGTCAAACACAGACCAGTATAACCTCATTTGTATTATCAAAGTAATGGGAGGGTGATACAGCTGAGGATATAGCAAAGAAGTGGACAAAACCCCACCAAACACAGTGCTAGCTGACGTTCTGATTGAGAGTCATTTGCCATTTTGTTAAAGTGCTTAAAAACAACATAGAAACCTTCTCCATGCTCAGAATTTGAAGATACTCTTCATACACCTGGCATTCTCTGAAATCCCACTGACACACGTTCAGCTCCCCCAAATACCAAGCTCAATTGTTTCCCTTCGTCCTTTTTAGTTCATGAAATACTTCATGTGGAAAGTGGGGGGGGCGGGGGGGAACACCAAGCACTGAGACCACCGAAAACCAGAGTCCTCTCATGTCACCCCCTCCTGAACAAGCAGGGCTGGATGATCTTAAGAAAATGCAATCTCTTCCCCTCTCCATTATCCCTCATGCACTAAAACCAGAGTTCTAGAGAAGAAAAACACCCTATCTTAAGGTTTTAATTTTCTCCTCACCTCAGATACATATCTATCCTGATACATCTTTGCCATCCTGGAATTTATTCTCTCACATTTCTGTTTTACAGAAGAGAAACTTACCCACTAAAAATCTATGTGACCCTTTCAAGATGGTATAGGAAATCCAAATCCGGAGCCTCCATTCCTTAAGAAATTGAAGTTCCTAGGAACTTCACTATTAGGCCGCTCTTACACAATACAGTCAAACAGGCTCTCCTAGCCCAGAATGGTTGTGTCGGGGCCGAAACGTGCCAGCAGGACTTAATTGCCCTGACCAGCATCAGCAGGGGCCTCTGCACAGGTACCCATTACCCAGGGCTCCATTTCAGCTCAGCCCCCAGGCCTTGATGAGCTTTGCTGGAGGTACGCCTGGACACAGCCCTGTCCCCTGCTAATCCTGACATGCTGGCTGAGCTTCCCACTCAGTTCTTGGACCAGCACTGTCACCTAGAATTTGTCTGATGATCACTGGACTGTCAATGGGACCCAATTCTATCACCAACCCCATGCTGTTCACCCAGCTTGTGAGGCCACCAGCTGGTACTGTGGTCACCCTCAGCTCCTGGCTCACTTTCCCTCGTGGGAAAGCCTCACTCTTGCTGCTCCCTGACAGGTTGTAGAGGAGGAAAAAAAACAAGCCCCAGGACATCAGAAATGCAGGTGGACGCACATCTCTTATCTCCTTAGAGCACAGATCCTGCTTTAATCATTAGACAGAGACAAGCATGCCATCAGCACCAAAATAAAATATTCTGTCTTCATTTGTTACTCTACAGTAGGAGGAAGGCAGACAAGATTTGCAATAGAGGCTCAAAACTGGCTACTACAAGTGTAAATCCAATGGTGCATACTTAATGTTTGCGTGCACAATTTTCACTCAGTCAGTCCCTCCCTTCTGATCATTTCTGCTAAAAGAAAGTAAGGCTTGCTAGATAGCAGCTTTCTGTAAAGTTACCTGCTATCCAGATAAAGAAGAACTGAAAACCTTCAACAGAACCACATGAGATTCACTGGCTCACAAGGACGATGTTTCGAGCTTACTCCAGGGAGGAGTCATTGCAGTTAACACTGAAAGGGAAAATCACCTTGATAATTTACTAAAGCCACACTAAAAATGAAGGTGTTGCAATGCATCAGTTTCAAGACCAGCTCAGGCAGCCCAACTGCCATCTTGTGGCTAACAAATCACACTGCGGCAGCTTCACTACGTTATTCCTTCATCATTTACTCCTTCATTATTTATTCCATACACGTATAGAATAAATCTGACAACAACATATCCCAGGCAGGAATAAGGAGCTCTGATTCTCTAGAGTCCAAATATACAATATAGATCAATGTTGCTAGAAGGGAAAAAGAGGTAAATTTAATTACCTCAAGTCTTAGATTGCAGAGAGTGGTAGGAGGGAGAGCATCTGGGTCAGGGCAGAGGCAGGAGTCATCTAAATTCAGGTACTATTTTGTACACACTGATCTGAAGAAATCAAGCCAACTTCAATACCTACATGAAAATACATGTTTAAAAGTTTGGGGAAAATATTTCATTTGACAATTGGGTCAAATTCCCAAGCCTCTATGCAATTCTAGAAATTAGGCAGCAAGGGAGTTCAGAAATAACACTTCTCCAGCAGATTTTTGCATCTTTTGTCCCTTGGGTTGATCTCAACAGCCATTTGAAAAGGTCAAAAGTGGTATTTGAGACTATGAAGCACCTGCAGTGGAACTTACACAAGAACTTTAGAGGTTCCTATCAAGTTTTCAGCCCATTTAGCACTTTCAGTGTCTTCTGTTGCTTATGCATGGATCACCTTACACCCTGTTTGCACATTGACTTGATGTTGAAAAATTGGTTTGCTCACCCTACTTCTGTGGCACTTGATGAATTTTCTACATTGGATTGTGTAGAAAAGGCACAATAAGAACCTGAGAGAAACTGGAGGGCCTTGGCCATGATGTCACGCCTGAACAGGGTGAACCTGCTTTAGCAGGCGGGTTGGACTAGAGGATCTCCTGAGGTCCCTTCCAACCGTTGCCATTCTGTGATTCTGTGTGTATCATTTTGATGGAAACCGCTTTGGAAACCAGTCTATGTAATTACAAACAAAAGACAGAATGACCACAAGGCTGTCCACAATATATCCCATTACAGTTATAACAAACACATCTTTCCCATGAAAACCTACATGCCAGTGAGAGCTGAAGGAAAAAGTAGCCAGGTCAGATCACACAATATATGCCGCAAGCAAAATTTTTACTTTCACTTGTTAAATGAACGGTTTCTAAGATGAGCTATCAGAGCTTTTTCGTATCTGTGCCTCCATTGACTTTTCACAGGATGGCAGCAGCAAAATGACCAGATTCCAAAGACATCATAACCATTCTTTTTGCCTGTTCCCTGCAGTTCCTACTGGAACCACTGTCCTGAACTGTTACATGGAGCTGTGGGCTCTGAAACAGGTGTCTTCAGCTAAAAGATTTGCAAGCTGAATGCTACAAAATAATCTATTTAGGACATATTTTGGTATCTATCACCAAAAAGTGCTGTCAGCCAGCAGTGTTTTTGTGAAATTAAGATACAGAAAACTACCATATAAAATCATAGAATCATAGAATCACTTTGGTTGGAAAAGACCTTTAAGATCATCGAGTCCAACCTTTAACCTAACCCTGCCATCCCACCACTAAACCATGTCCCTAAATTAATTATCCTTCATATTCCAAAGCTGAGCACCTCATAGTAAAACCATCATCTTTAATGTAAACTTTGTTTAAACATTGCTTCAGTAAGTGGTAGACACTAAGCCCAAAGACTGAAGAAATGAAAGATTCTCTTTGATGCACTCTAAATTATATATAAGTATATACATCTGACACCATATCTCCAATGAATAAAGAAACAAACAGAACAACAAAGCCAAACAGATTACATTTCTAATGTTTAAAGGGAGGGGAA
>NW_009259308.1:6528893-6543160 GCF_000687185.1 Egretta garzetta | reverse complement strand
TTTTCCACCAGGCAGCTTTCCAGCCACTCTTCCCCAAGCCTGTAGCATTGCATGGGGTTGTTGTGACCCAAGTGCAGGACCCAGCACTTGGCCTTGTTGAACCTCATACAATTGGCCTTGGCCCATCGATCCAGCCTGTCCAGGTCCCTCTGCAGAGCCCTCCTCCCCTCGAGCAGATCAACACTACCACCCAGTTTGGTGTCATCTGCAAATTTGCTGAGGGCACACTCAATCCCCTCATCTTCAAACTGGTATTTTCACATCTGTTTTGCTGGTTTCCAACAATATGAAAGACTGTATTAAGGATATTACACAGGTGAGTAAGTTACACATTGGGTTTCTATTAAGTGTTTTGTCTCACCGAATGTTGGTTATGATTTGCTAATTCATCCAGTATTGTCAGAATCCCATTTTAAATTGAAATATTTTAGTAAGCTGTAACAAAAGGTTTAGGAACATAATTTTTAGAAGGTGATAGGTATCAACAAATAGAAGACTGCTTGAAAAATGTTTATGCTTAAAATATGACTACCGCACATATCCTTTTCAACTTTCATGCTCTAGTCAATGTATTATAATTGAGCTCTACTGAATTACTTTTCTAGTGGATAAATACTGTACATGCTGTAGTGTGAAGAGACATCATGTAATGTATACTAATTAAGCCATTATATCTGTAGAGAAGATAGTATCTGAAATATCAAATTAGTAGGAATTAAACATCTCAAAGGATTAATGAAATGTTATGGAGCCATTCACTTCCAGGTCAACAGGTTCAATTTCAGCTTAGTTTAATAGTTATAATGAATTTATGTGCTGGAGATAACAATTCTTTGCATCCATTCATAAATCAGGGTAAGAGCCCCTGGCTTGTACCAAGAACAGCAGCCTTTAACCAGTACAGCCAGAACAAGGTAGCCAGGAATATTATGCTAGGCCTGTATTTGGCATGTAGCCTTTGGCTCCATGAGATCAAACAACACATTTACTGGATGGCTGTAATATGTGTAGGCAGCAGTGAGGGACGCCAGAGACAGTCAGTCAGTTCTCTTTACAGATCTGCCAACAATTGCCAACCCCAGCAATAAAGTTACCACAGGCAGAACATTCAACTCCACCTTTTATTTGTCTTAGCTAAGAGTCCACTCTGCTTATCCTGATTCCTCTCTCAGCAGCCCTCGCTGCTTCTAGCAGAGACACCTGTAGCACAAGAAAAAGATGGGGTGGGGGCTCAGGAAAGAAAGGATCTCCCAAACTGTTGGAAAGTCCACCTATGCAGGTATTAGGGAAAAACTTAACCAATACTTATGAGGTGTTTAAGTGATCAAGAAAAGTGAGTTATTAGTATCAGCCCTTACTGCAGGTGACTAAACCACACTCTGCAATATGGATTGGAAACATAAAGAAGCTGCAGCATGCTGCAGACAGAAGTCCTATCCTGCTACCTCTATTACCAACGACACTTTGTCAACATCCTGCTCCCCCTTCAAAAGCTCCCAAGATCTGGAAAACAACAAGGATTTTCAGCAGAGAGAATTTTGATGGCAGTAAAATAGCTTACAACAGACTACTATATTGGAAATAGTTTTTCAGCCAGGGGTATGGAGATACCAACAACACACTGGAAAAAAAAAAAAAAAAGCTGTGGCAGCCTATATTATATATGAAAAAAGCATCAAGTTTTCAGGACTGTTCTCTTTTAATGACTACAAACAGAATTCAAGAACAAAGAGCATTCTAACAGCTGTTTGCTTTGCTTACCTGGCACTTACATATTTCAAGTTTAAAAAAAAAAAAAGTAAACATTACAAACCGAAAGTTATAAAGAGCCATTTTTATTACAGGACTGCCTTGAATGCACATCCCCTGCTTATCAAATCTCTCAACACTCCCACTACAGTAAATGCATTAAGAGATTGAGTGAAACTTGCACTCTATATTTAGCCATTCAACAGGAAGCTGTGAAGTACAGCATGCAATATTAGTGGTAGAAATGCAAATGCATTTTTACTCACCTATCTCACCTTTTTCACTTTAGCCACTATTGTTCCTCTTGTATGACATGCATCTTTCAAGCACTGAATTCCTTCAACAACACTTCTAGATCTACTTTTCCTGTGACTAAGTTACAAAACTGCAATGAAGTTTCTACAGATCATTAGGAGCTTGCAACCATAGTATTTTCCTAAGGGACATATTTTTAAATGATAGTGATGATGATTACTAATTTATTAATATATTCTAGTTTATAGGTATTAACATTATATATAATATTATTTCCTATACACACAACTTAAAATTATTGTATGTTCTTTAATTTTAAAAGTGCAATTTTTACTATGACTTCCTGAGCCTTTGGAAAGCAATATTTTTGTAATTTTTCTGTTCAAGACAGAAAAAAGAAAATACTTCAACAATATAGACAGATGTAATGTATAGTATTCAGTAAGAATTCAAGGAAAAAGTGCCCTCCAAGAGGCAGATGAGCATAAGGCATTTTCTCTGTTGGACACAGAAGTAGCAGAAAGAAGAAAACCCTCCCAAAGTACTTGAGAAAAATATTAGGAATAATTCAAGGTGTAAAGTAGAAACTAAAATTTTCAACATCCCACTTGGACTTTAACACTATATTGTTTTAGTGCAAAGGCCTAAATCTTGTGTTTGTAGGTGTACTTTATATATATATACACACATACGTATGTGTGTGTATGCATATGTAAGGTTTGTAAGGAGAGAGATATGTTTTATTAGATCAGTACAGCTGGAAAAACTACATAAGCCCTTTGTTGGTCTAACATAAGTTATTACCTCTCCCTTGAAACCTTTTCTCTCACATCACCATGATCATGGTCACAAGACTATTTACTTACAAATTAAAAAAAAAAAATCTCCCTCGGTGAACTCAAAAATTGCATCTCCAGCATGCCACTGCAACACTTAAGACACTTAAAACAGACAACAGAAATATGAAACTTGTGTAGTTTCATACTTCATCTTGAATGCTGTAAAAACTCTTCTATGTTCTCCTTAGTCCTAAGAGACACAAGCATCAAGCTGCATATCAACCAGGAGCCCTGGATAACAAAATAAGCTTTGACAATGAAGCAAGAGTGAGGCAACAGCGTTGGGGTCTTGGTGTTGCAGTATAAACTATAAGGTCCACAGGGAAATCTAAATGGTGTATTTTTCTGTTTACCTTCAGGTGACAATGTCCAAATGCTTCAACACATCACTGAACGTCTGTTACAAAAACTCCTGTCACTAAGAATAAAAATGGATGGATGAATAATGGCCAGGCTGGACCTTCTGCCTCTTGCCAGTAGTACTGAGCAGAGATTTAAATGCTGCTTGTAAGCAATATGCAGCCAATCTAGACCTATATAATCAGACCAACATTACAGATACATCAACTTACCTCTGAATAGAGATAAGTTAGGTAGTTGCTGGCATTTCTCAAAGGACCCCAGTTCGTCGTCTCAAGTCAGTAATGAATTACTTGTTTCACAACCTTTTTTTCAACTATATTCACTGACAGCACTGAATAGGTTATTTGTCCCTTTTTAAAAGCTTGCATTCTGATTTAATTGAAGAAATATAATATAGCCTGCCCCTCTCCATATATAAAAAAAGAATGTTTCAAATTACTATACACTGTAAAATACTTTGAATGTCCCCTTCATGTAAAACCCTACCATACATGAAACAGATTTCTGCTTTAATGCAATTGAGTAACAAAAAACCTAATAGCAAATACATCTTAACAGATAAAGTAATGGGATTTCTGTTTTTTATTTTCATTCACTGCCACCTCTTTCTACATCTTCCTGCAAGATCAACATTTCAATATTTTCATCAACTGCAAGGCAAGGATTACTCAAACATGTGCAAATAAAGATTAACATGCTGGCTATACTGGCTAGCCCATCATGAAAGGCAGAGCTTTACCTATATTGTGCATATTGGTCTCCACGGTATAAAATGTGTGGCTTCAGGAGGACTGGGGGGAGGGGGAGGATGCTCAGAATTAGATGCTGGTTTCCTGAAATCACCTTTTAGGACGACGTACAGCTGCAAAAGCTGTTTCGTCAAGAAATCTTTTTGTATTTGTCTACTACATAATATATTTCCACATCAGCAATCACTTCTATCCAAACAGATATATCCAAATCAAACATCATTGCAGTAAAACTGCTCTCTGATGAGGCACCCATATCAATTAAAAAAGACAATGGCCATCCTTGCAAAGCATTCTAGTGCTACCAGCTCGTTCTTATATAGTGTTTTTTCAGAAGAAAGACTTCCTTGAAAACTATTTAACTCCTTTTTTTAAATTGAACTTTGTGCAACCCTTTCAGGTTGCTTTGAAGAGAAATGTTGAATCAATCCATATTCTAAAATGCCTTAGAAAGAAGAAAAATCCCAGCAGTAAATCCACCTAATTAAGTGGGGGTGTATCTAGCCCATAGGCTATTACCGCATCTCAGCTTAATATTTTTAAACATACTATACGTGGAACAGGCGGTAAGCTCTCCTCATTATTTCTCAAATGAAGCTGAACAGATCTAACCCAAATTACAGCAAGATAAACCAGACAACTTAAGTGATGAAAATTGTACTTTTTCCTCTGCTTTAGGGACGCTTCTGGCTCATCTGTCCTCTGATCAAGGTGAGCCTGATAAAGCTGAAAATTACACTGTGTGACTGGATTGTATGAGATTATCTTTCCCCTGAGAAGTGATTTATTTTAGTAACTCTTGATGAATAAGAAACTTTCTGCTCCAGCATGCTGCTCTTCTTGTGCGGGCATGGTTCCTTATTGCTTTGAGTGAGAGACCACATAAAAGAAACATAGAACATTAGTGGCTACATCTTCTTTA
Source organism: Egretta garzetta (assembly GCF_000687185.1). Taxonomy (NCBI): domain Eukaryota; kingdom Metazoa; phylum Chordata; class Aves; order Pelecaniformes; family Ardeidae; genus Egretta; species Egretta garzetta. The sequence goes on along the minus strand of NW_009259308.1, from coordinate 6,538,283 downwards.
TGGTTCAAAGACAAATTTGCGCTATAAGACAGACCTTCAAGGACCAAGTTTCAAAAAAAGTGAAAATTATTATGATTAGTTTGTAGGTTTAACTGCAAAAGTTACTGGCATATCTTCCACTTTTTGAGTGTGAGGAACATCCAGTTTTTGTTTTGAGAGGTCTTGCTTTGTAGAATTCGGGGGTTCTTGATCTTTAGACGATTCCAGGAGATGTTGCATGTTAAGTTTGAAAATGAGGCGAGGATCTGGTCCAGAAAGAGATGGGCAATTGCAGCTCTCTCTTATTTTAAGAGCCTGTGAATACATAGGAAAACAAATCAAGCTCATTTAAGTAAGAAAAACAAAAAACCAAAACAGGATTTGGCTTTCCAGTAAGGTCTGCATTTGCACAAAAAGCTTTGTGAGTATAATACTGAGTCTGAGTTGTTACTGAACAACTTTTCAACAGAAACCAAGAAATCCTGAGAAGAAATGTAGCAACATGGTAAAACAATGGAAAGAATGAAGAATGAAAATACTTTTCTCACAGTCTCTCAAAGAATGGATACTCTAAAAGGCACAGCATAAATAAATAGGAAGTTCTCCAACTATTCTGTGATACTTGTTCACGTCAGTACTTCTTACCTTTTAATTTACATTCACATGTAAATTAAAATGATTGCATCAAGAAACAAAGGGCTGTGAATAATTTACTTCATAAGATATAGTCTACTATTGAAGTAACTATATATATATATGTCTGACTCAAAAAAGGAAGGAAAAATCTCCAACAACTTAATGGACATGTAACTTCAGCACAGAGATGCCAGATGGTTGATCAGTATAGTTAAGGTTCAGTTACACAAGTGATCTCATCTCCCAGAAGCATTTGAATACACAACTTCCAAGTTTTCTGAGAAAACAACATCTCTAGAAGGTCAAAATTTATCTAGATAAAAAGATTAGCACTAAGAGACCAAACTTTAAATTACTCCCAGTCACTGAGTAAGTGCCATTGTTTCCATTCTACAGATTAGAAAGTAGAGGCACAAAGGAGCCAAAGAATTTCCCAGAGAATCAAAATCCATTAGCGCAGGCACACTCCCCCCAGATCATTCTGCCTTGAAGACAATCTGAGAAAGGTATGACAAAGGATGAATCTCTGTCTCAAAGGCACTGTGGAGAAACTGATATAAAACATATGAGGTCAGCTGTTTTAAAGGATGCTTAAGTTGTTGTTCATTGCAATGAAGCTGAACATACTTTAATTAGTCCATAAAACCAGGCAGCTCATTTTAGAGATAACAAAGGATACTGCACAACTAAGTCCAATGCAGTACTTTGCTAGCTGTTGTACACAGATCTACTACTATCCATGGATTCTCCTACAAGACCCATTTAAACTAACCAAGAAAACCCAGTTCCTATGTAGCATATAGCAAAATATTATATGTAGAATTCTAGAGGGTTCTACATCTCTGCTGAAAACTATTTTTTCAAGATTTTCAAAATGAAACACCAAAAAACCACCAAGTCAAAACCTAGCCTGATATTTAGCACTAACCAATGGTCACCGTGGTATGGTCACTTTTATGGAGGATTATCTGCATCTTAGCCTCAATTAACAGTACAAAACTATGGGCAGATTAACATCCAGTTTTATTTTTAATCCTTACATGGGAAAGTAAGTTCAAATGTGTATTTTATTCCACTTCTCTTCATAACCGTGGATCCTTGAAAAGTAATGGCCAGACCTGTCCTGAGTTGTAGCCAGGTGCCTCTTGACCAGTACAAGGGACTGTTAGTGGAAAGCATGGCTTGATGCATTTGTTCCAGGTGCATTAAAGAGGAAGAAAAAAGTAGCACAGTTTTCATAGCAGTCCTACCACTGCACTTAAAAAACAGAGCAGAAACTTACTCTGCTTTATATACACTAGATCTGGCTGAAATATCAAATAAAATATTCCAGTACACTTACACATAAGTATTTGCCCATCATCTTGAAACAATTTGGTACTCTTCCACAGGAGACACTAGGAATATCTTACTACAGCAGATTTTAAAATAGAAGAGCAGCGCTTCTTAACTCATTTCTTTGTACAAAGAGGTACCAAAACATATTTCACCCTAGCTTTACTACAGTGAACTGATAAAGAGTTTGCTGTAAATGGCTAGAAACAAATAGAATTTAAATTTAAAAACTGGGTTTAGGAAAAGATGCATTCCAGGAATGTAGCAAGAGTTCCTCCAGCTGCTTCTTGCTGAAATGTAACATTCAAATTACTGGATACACAGGTCTGGATTAGGCACGCAAATATTCTTCTTGTGTAACTTCTAAAAAATACAAATAAAGCTTTCAGTATTTGTGTTTCTACAGCGTGATCATCCATGTAGTCACCAAATGTAACTGTATCGTTGAACGCCCTTCTGCTTCAGTGACCAATTAATTTCTAAACTGACATTTATGACAATCCAAGAGTTTGCTCTTGTTCTCTTCCAGAACATAAGCTGCTGCAAGACTGCATTAATGTCAAGCAGCATTATTCAATGCAAATGGAAATACAAAGATTTAGGTTGTATCCTGGAAAGGGCAACTTAATAGTCTTTTAAAATATTTTAGCAATTTTAAATGTCCGGTTTTCTTGGCTATATAGTGCCTGGCCTATTTTCATGGTTTCTTTTATCTAAAATACTAGAGTCACAACAGCAAAGGTAAAAAACAGTATTTCAGAGTTAACATTTTTACCCTGTAGGTGTCTTTGCATTCTTGCTAGATGTAAAGCTGTCCAAGGAGGTAGAAGGCATCTATTCAACACCATCAACTCACATGCCATTAAAGAGACTACAGTTATAAGAATGGAAAGCTATGTTGACATGTCTTCTCACTGTTAAAGACAGCTATGACTACACACTCTAGTGAAAGTAGTCTTTGTATGTACTTTTATGACTGCCATGCAAAATTAAACCCTAGTTAGAAAGCGTTCTTTCCCTGGTTCAGTTGACTGCTGCTGTTTTGTTTTGTGCCAGTAGCTCTGTAACGTCATTAAGATGCCAGTGACAGGCTGAGGAGCTTACAATATATTTTTTCCTGAAAGATAAATCAGCCCAACATGGTCAGCCATACTGTACTTTCAAAATCACTAGAAACTTCAAATCAAGTAATTCAGTATTGCTCAAGTAAATTGGTTTTTGACAGTTTGGGTAAGAGGACAAGTAAAAGCATTCTTAATGAAGCACATGCATATTGATATTAAAATAAGAACATGTTTCATTGACTTTATACTGAAGAGTGTTGTCAATAAAGAGGATGGACAGAACTGAGACAAGGTTAACTAGCTAGAGTGATTACATAGATTCACCTGGGAACCAAGAGTACTTTAATGCTGGTCTTTTCAGGTTAACCTTAAGAGAGAAATACTGCTGCTAACAATAAAGACCACCTGCATGCTTACTGGTTCAGGAGATCTCAAATAAACATCGAACTCTTCCTTGTAAGTAACAAAGGTGAGGCTGTTTTTCTTATCAATACAACTGCAGTCACCTCCTGCAATGTGCTGGGAGGGGGGAAGGCATAAGAATTAGGGAGGCCTGCCTCATCCTATTGCTTTCTTATAAAGCCGACCAGCAGAGACAAATATAGAAAAAAGTAATTTTTAGCTCTCAGTATTAATCCTTCACCACTGCCACAGATACCAGGCTAACTGCTGCATCGTGACCCCTTACAGTCTTTTGGAGTGCATCCCACTTCTCAGGCTGTCAGCTCGCTCGGCATAGAAGCCACATCATTCTCTTGTCCGCAAACCAGGCCAAGGGTTATAGTCTCTTGTGTATTAACTGCAATTACCTCGGCAGGGCTGACTTACGCTCTGTAGGGAAAAAAAGAAAAAAAAAATTAAAAAAAGTAAGAAACTCTGAGTTGCAAAATTAATTACAATTAGTAGGCATAGGGAAGACAACAGGTTCTACAAATGAAACAGTAGTAAATAGATGATTAAAAGAATGGCAAGGTTTGTTACTTGATGGAGTAGAATAGCAACCTTTATATAATGCTAATACTTAAAATCTTTCACTGCTTCTGTTGGCACAGAAAAGAAAAATGGTGACAAAATATTTAACAGCTTTATGGAGAGGACAGAAACACAGGTCAGTATTTTTTATAATTATTTTCCCTTAAGTTTTCACAATGATAGGGCTTAATTAATATATTCTAGTACTAGAACTATCTGAAGTAATCTTCACATCATAAGCAAAAGGCAAATATACCAAGCCATTTTTGAAAAGGAAGTGAAATGAATGTATCTTCAATATCCCTAAAGGCAGCAGAATTAAGAATAAGCAATAACTACCCAAACAATAATAATGAACAGCCAATGTGGATTTGACAAAAACAGATCTTGCCAAAGCAAATCAATTAACTTTTTGACAAGTCAATTGACCTAGCAAACAAAAGAGAAACAGTAGAGGTGACATATCCCAACCTAGTATTACTCCCAAAATTATCTCAACACGGCATTTCCACAAGAAGGAGTGGGAAACGGGAGTTACAGTGAATCAAAAATGGAATCTGAGCCAACAACATGATGCCAAAAAAGCAAATGTCATGTCAAGATGAATTTTTGTGTTGCAGGCAAGGCTCAGTAGGTAACCTTCTGCTTTATTCAGAATAGCTGAGGCTTCAGCTGATGTACAGCGCTCTATCTAGACAGCATACTAGGAAAAAGGTAGACAAACTGTAGCAAGTCAGAGAAAATTAAAATAAAAGGTTTGGAGATGAACTAGAAGATCCTATAGCTTCTCTCTGGCACTACACTTCCACAATTTTTCTCTCCAGAACAATGGTAAGCATCCTTCCTGCTAGTACAAAATTATTTTAAGATTTTTCTGAAAATAAAATGCATAAGGCTTTACTGAGGATTTCATCACCTTCCATGCAGGAATTTCAGTTCTATGAAAAAGGAGATTTCAGTTTCCTTTTTAACAGTATATTCTGTTTTCGTAGTTTACAGTCCAAATCTCTCCCAAGCTGAGGGGAAAATCCTTTAAAAACATGGTAAATCTTTTTAATTTCCTTTCCAGGACCGTGCCACTTTGTAACTGCTTATAGCTCTCTTATTTACTAATTCCTCAGCTTGGCTGTAGCTTCCAACTTGTTCAGAAAACCAGATGCAAGATCTTTAAAGACAGGGAGCAAATCAAATGAGTTTTAATTACGTGAAAAGAGAATCCCTGTGATATTCTTGCTTTAATTTACATTTCCTGAGACTGTTAAGTCACCTCATTGAGACATGCCATTTCATTACCTGAAGAAAAATTCTCACTTTATATGATCACATCTTACTGTGGACTTGCTTAGAAGTCTCTAACTTGTCTCTATTACCCTCAGCTACAGTAGCTGGTCTAATAATAGCTATTATATTGTCCTGAAAACCATTTCAGCTTCAAAACCATCAGCATATGAAACACAACAATATTTGTATCAGTATCTTTAATACGAACCCATCTATTTCATTCACATCTTCAGAAGAAGAGCAATTTCAACTGAAGTAATATTCAAAGTCAAGTACAAAGGTTAAAACCCAGCAGAGGTTTTTTCTTTTTTTTTTAGGATTTAAACCCTTGTTTCTTGCTCACGATGGATCTGATACTGAGTCTAAGAAGTACAGCTTCTTCACAGAGAGATACTAGAGAGATAAAAAGGCCCTTTTCAAAATCTGGCTTCTCCCCCTGGGCTCTGAATATCTAATGGCCATTAATATATGGTAAACACACCGTTCTAAAAGGCTTTAAGTATGTGAACAATGAAACAAAAACGCATTGATATTGAACAACAACCAAGCCCTGGGATTCCCTTTAAATGCCTGAGATCCCGCTTCAAGAAGGCAGCTCGCAGATGAAGGGGAGTCAACACTTCAGACAAGAAGCCTCCAACACCACCTCTACATACCTTCTTTCATTTTCATTCCACTTTTGTAATATTAGCCTCACTTACTAGTGAAATTCTGTTAATAACAGGGAGCCTTCAGCCTTTGCTTTCTCATCCTACTCCAAAGAACACTTAGGGTAAAAGGCAAATGAAAACATCTCCTCCTCAATTATCTTTTGGAAGAGAATTTCCTAGCCTCCATTGCCTCTTGGAAGTGAGAGTGGCTATAAAAAGATTGTTTGCTCCACCTGCTAAACTACAAGAGATAAGACAGAAATAACATGACTGCCAGTTCTCCACAGTTGCTCAGTTATTTAAATTACTTGCTCAGTCCTGGGGTAGATAGAACATAAAAAGTAATTTATTTCATTACCACTTTATAAGCCAGTCAATAACTATGAAAATAAAGGAATCTGAACCGTTTGTGTTCAATCTAACTAAAATTGAGGCTCCACAACAAGTACCATTTTCCACTCAGCTGCCCTAAAGTGTTAGAAAATCCATCAAAATAGTCTCACAACTGGTTTCTGCAAAGTACAGAATTTGTGTATGTCTATTTCAAATATTTAAAATATTCAGTCTAGCCAGTCTCCAACCTCCTACCCCTAATGCTGATTTTGATTTATGCCGTTATTTAGAATACTTACCAGCTGGTTATAAGAAAGGAAATTTCCAAACACAGTTTAGCTTGCTGAAAAACAGTGCTGTTGTGAAGTGCTTAAACACTATCTTTTAAAAAGAAAAAGCAACCCATGCTATTTTTCTGTAGTTAAAAACCCTGCTATTTAAAGAAATAGTAAACAAACTAAGATTACTAAACTTGGAACAGTTCTCTGTTCTTAAGCTACCAGCGAGTAGTACAGCAGATTAAGAGAACAGAATCCCCAAGTAACTATCCACTTGGCATTCCTCTGAGAGGAAATCTGAAAGAAAAACAGAGAAAAGACTGTAGATTGATGGGCAACTACATGAATTAGCTCACGTTCCTTGGAGTGGGGTAAAATTTGCTCCCTGATGTGACGGAACAGAGATGTGAAGAAAAAAGCAGCCTGCAAAATCTACAGAGACCTATTGTTACAAGGGCTATTAAGAAATCTTCTACTGGGGATCTGACATTCTTCTAAGGCACAGTTATTCGAGGTGTATTCAATCCCACATCAGTGAGAGAGACACGATAGGGTGGAGCGTTCTCTATTTGACAGCCTAGGGCTAGCTATCAAAGCAAGAGAAGTCAAGACAGTTTAGGGATCCTACTTAAGAACTAGCTTCCAAAATGGTAAAAGAGAGAAAAGAATGAATGAGAACTGTGACACTGTCACACCTATACCAGGAAGGCCATTCAAAAGCAAAAATACTCCACTTTGACCAGAAATCAGAAAAGAAAAAAAATAAATCTATAACATAATTATATTTTGCCTGCACTATCTTAATTTTTCCTCATTTAATAAAACCTTTAATGTTGAGAGCTTTGTAACAGAAAATTTCTGTAAAGAGAAAGATAGGCACAATACTAAAAGAGTAGATTGTGAATCAATACCGAAGTAGCACATGAATCAATACCAAACTAATTCTGGCAACCTTCCTAAGAGAAAAAGACACACTTTCTTCAACTCTGCTCACCTCTGGGATAAGCCGGTCTAAATGCTCAGCTCTATTTTCATGAGAAGGGTGTGTGGAGAGCCACTCTGGTAACTTGGGCTGCCCTTGAATGGTTTCTGCTAATTCCATTTGCTGCCAAAACACACTGCTTGCTCGTACATCCACACAAGCCTGAAAACAGAAAGGAGATGTATATACCACTATATTATTAAAGTAATACAATACACATTCTAATGGATATTGAATTACAAAAGACATCTTAAATTTTAAATCTCTAAAGCCTGTTTAGATGATCCCGCTGATACCTTACAGGAAAAGGCTGTTCTAAAATATCTAAATGCAGTAAAAATCTCATCCAGACAGACACTGGATTTGTTCCTTTTAACATCTATGCAATTCCACCGATCTTAAAAAACTTGCACCCAAATTAGACAATGCAGGAGAAAAACCAGATTCACAATTTCTGGCATGTACCTGTTCTTTAAAAAAACCTCAGCTGCTTATTCAAAGTTGTATTTGCTAGACACAGTACAGCAGAAGAACAAATTAATCATCTCCACAGATTTAGGCAGATTCACAGCAAGAAATTTGGAGTAAAAAATATAAACTTATAATAATTCATACTTAAAATATCTCTAAAAATGAACTGCAAAGGCTTTTCTGTAAGTGATTACATTGCCTTTTTCAAGGGCCATCTGTGTAATCCACGATAGATGAAAACAATAATTCTGGAGAATTCCTGCCTCTCTCCATAGAAGTATATAATTTAACCATAGAAATTCATGGAACACTAACTTTAAGAAGCATTTGTATATCACCAACAGGCTCCCTTATATTTGCATTTAAGTGAAAGGGAAAGAAAGAACAAGATTTCTTATATTAATTTTCATTTGTTTAAGAAAAAAAGGAGGACTATGCAGAAGGTAAGAAAATTACTTTTTTTCCCCCCAGAAATACAGAAGTGGTACTTTATCCTTTGAATTTATTTATTAAAATTATTATTATAAAAATATTATCTGTACAAGCAGAGAAATGCTGAGATACCAATTTGATTTTTTCTTTCTGGTATGGCCCTGTATCTTAGGTATTACAAAACAGTGAGCACCCAAACCACAGTTAATTTTTTTTAATGGATTGTACGATTCTCTTAAATGACTTTAAATTACAAATGCAGCTTCAATCCTAGAATAAAAGTTAATTTTAAAAACTCTTCCTTGAAGAAATAGTAATAATTATTAAGGAAATTTTCCTTATGAAATATTAACACTAGATGGTGCTGCTCTCATAGTTATCTAACACCTAGCTCTATCGCATGTAGCTAGAAAGAGTTGGTTTAGTTTCTTTAATTTCGAATTAAAATCCACAGGGACAAAAAATAGTGACTGAAAAAACAAATTGTGAAAAAAATGCTGAATAGTTTCTGACTAAATTTTTGTCTTACTTTAGAGAAGCCTAATTATTTTTATGGCTGTATTTAGATAAATCTTTAAATAGTAGAACAATATTTATGTACTTCATAATTATCAGCAATCACAGAAAATATAATCGCAATATCAAGTTCTTAAATTTTACTGTATTGTTATGAGATTAGATATTGTGGATCAGAATATTTTAGGTACAGGGCAATATAGTAAAGCATTCCTCAGAGCTTCTCACAATAGACTGAAACTAAGTGAAACAAAAATCTAAAGGGCAATTTATGTCTTTACATACAATTAAATATATCCTACTTAAGGAACTTGACTATTTGGCATTCTCCTCTTTATAAGTATGTAGCTGCTTCTTCTAATAGTAATAAACTACATAAAAAGTATACTGTGCACTTAATAATACACAACTTCACAAACTTCAATTTTATTACATACAATTTAGCCAGAATGACTTTGTCT
>NW_009259308.1:6519239-6528672 GCF_000687185.1 Egretta garzetta | reverse complement strand
TCCCTACAAACTGTTTTATTTCCCATTACTGATTTAAACCACCTATCTCTAAAAATTTGAGAACCCTCCCACACACAGTTTACCTCTGTATGAAGTGTGAAAGTTCCTCTGTTTATAAAAGAAACTGAAAAATGACTGGTAAATTGCTACTAAAACAAACCAGTTGTAGTTACCTTTGCTGCAAACTGAAGTCCCACTTTATCAGCTTCAGCCTCCAATGTTCTGCTGTACGGTCTATCAAACACAAACTGCAAAGAAGCACATCAAAGCTCTATTTCTTGGTTGTGAATGTGTACAAAGCTAGAGCATTGTAGTTATTTTTCTAACCTTGTAAGAAATGGTGTTTATTTATCATGTTCACATTGCATATGTTCAGTATCAATTTTCTTAATGTAATCTTTAATTCCAATACATGTAATTCATTGATCCTGTATTCAGTGGAAATTAATTCAAATTATACATATTTTCATGGCCCCTCTCATCAGCCAGTCTCACAGCATTTTGCAGCAACTAAAGGGTCAATGTCAACTTTAAATTAGATTTTTTTCACTTTGCTCTTTTATTGGCAATAAGACTTTTGTTGTAGCAACTGTATGTAAAAAAATTTCAGCGGTTCCCTAAATTTTTTATGATGACTGTCTTAAAACCTGGTATGATCTATTTTGTATGGTAAACAGCCCACATTATGGAATGTAGTCATAAACATTTTCATGCAAAAGTCACTTCTTTGTCACGATTATCCCCCAATGCAAGTTGCAAATTGCCCTTGAGAAATCAAACTAGAAAATAGACCTGACCAACTCCTCTCCCATTTTTCTAGGGTATGACAGGGTCTTAACACACACTAAAAGACAGGTAGTTTTCTCAAATGGTTGTTTAGTCACATATACCAGTATCTTCTGGCATATGTAATTCATGTAGATTTGGGCAACCTTGCCCTAATCTATCAGGTTATAGTAAATGCAAAACAGGACTTGTTAAAACAGCCTGCTCCTGCAGAGATAAGGAACACGTCACAACATTCTGGTCTAGGCATTGATTAGGAAATATCAACTGAAGAATGGGGATGTGTAAGGTTAGTGAAGCGAAAAAGGTTTTATCAGCTCTTTATCTGGTTATAAAAATATGTCCTCCTTATAAGTTCCAGGAAAAAAAAAAAAAAAAAAGCGAAGACAGAGCAGATAGAAATGAAGAGAACCAAAGAAGCTGTCCAAGCCCTTGAGTACATAAAGGTATCTGTAACTTTTTGCTTCTTTCTAAAGTAGTACTGATGTTTTTCTTTACTAGGTCAAAAATAAAAGCCAGCCAAAGCTGACCCTCTACAGGTTTTTTAAAGCCAAATACGCTGGTTTATAAGTAAGCATAAATTATTTCACTTTCTAAATTCTCATTTTCCTTACAGACCTTAAACATTGCAATTATAAATATATTTTTAAAATCTTCTGATGATAAAGTCATTACTTGAAGTGGAATATATATTTCTATTGCTTTGAAAACTGCTCTGGGTCTACTGGAGTTCATATATCCACTAGACAGCAAAGATATCCCTGGCTAGTCTGTCACATATACCTGAAGCACCATTTCCCAGTTAGTCAGATAAACTATTTGTTTACAAAACTGGTAGCAGGCAACAGGACTACTCAAAGCACTAACTGGAACAGAGGCTTACACAAGCAGGCAGCTTTCTGTTTCTTCAGTTACAACCGCTTGTGGTTTTCTTCTCTGAGAGGTTTTAAGTAAGAAGGGGTAGCATCTATCTCAAAAAAAAATTTGCAGAAGTTCAGGAACTAGGAAATGGATGGTCTGAATGCATGTATCTTAACAGACCATCTAGAAAGAGACATCTGGGACAGCAAGAAGATGGTAGCATTTAAACTCTTACCCCTTAAATAGTTTTATTTGCATTTATAGTTAAGCACTAGGGCATGACTATTTACCTGTATGTCTATCCCAATACTGCCCACAAAACCATGGCTATATTTTTAAAAATAAACACAACACTAATGCAATCTCTTAGTTCAGGACCTACCCATGCTGCAGACAGCGGAAGCCGGGATGGCATCTGCAAAAACTGTCATCCTATAATTGCTGTTATTTCCTTTAATTTTTCTCTATGTATCTGCTACTGGCCAGTCACAGCCAAGATACGAGCCTGAGCAGACTCTGATGTGATTCCTTACAGACATTCTTATGCTAGATACAGCTTATGACCAAGTAGGATTCCAGGTTTCTTATGTACTGATCATTACCAAAATTTCATTAAGGTGTAAGAGACTTAAATGCGTCCTCTGCAATTTTTGAGAATTCTATGTGTTTCTTCTGCAGATATAAAATTAAAAATATAAAATAATCTGAATCTCTTGAGAAAGCTTGGGCTCTCTTTCACAGTGTGCTTCTAGCCAATAAAGTCTCAGCTGTGGTCACATAAAAGGGTCTTGAGGCATCTAACATACAATACTACTCATCTGCTACTGAAAAATGGATTTTTTTTAAGAGTCTTTTGTGAGTGTGCTGCAATGAAAAATTAGATCTTCAAACTCTGATCAAAAATCCTTGTCAGAAATTGGACATAATAAAGAACAGAAAGATTTGATTTTTCAAATCAATTACCAGAGCTGTCTGCGTATGTTAAAGAAAAAGGAAGTTCCAGGTAAGTTGACTATCCACAAATAACCAGTTTCAACATGAAACACAAATCTGATGGTGTGAGATGGACAAGAAAGGGAATATGAAATACTGCATCTGTACAAACTAATGTGCAGGACATGAGTAAAACTCGGAGTCATGCTTTGTGCTATTCCAAGAATAATTCCTAGGCTTTCATTCCCATATAAAATAACCACCGCTGTAAAAGCAAAGCCAACATGCTTCAGTTCAGAAATACATGACTAAAGAACAACCATGAATGAATTCCATAAGAGAACTTAACAGTTTCTTAAGGCAAGCAAACCTACCAGCTGCGGAGAAAAAAAGCAGAACTGGAGCTAACATGCCAAAAGGCTTACAAAGGGCCACTGGAAGCTACTTATAGTCAATAATAAAAAATAAATTATAGTGAGTAGGTAAAAAAGTTAAGCCTCTGAGGAAATAAAAGAAAAACAAACACTGAAACAGAAGCAATTACTGCAATGAGGCTTAAATAACCCTTTCACAGAGTGGGATGCTAAAACTTTAAAAAGTAAAATACAGTTACAGAATAAGAGGAGAAGAAACATCCTTAGAAAACGTGCAGAAAGATTCATTTTCTTGTAAGCACAATAGGCAAATGTTGAATGAAGGAAACAAACAGACACTGCACGCCTGGGAGACTAAGAGAAACAAAAATTTCTATTCAGCATCTTTTGCATATACGGGATGAAAGCTTTGCCAGTATTAATCACTTGTTTATTCTGAATTACATATGGACATGTTTAATGTTACTGAAGTTTGATCAGAGTTTTAAACCAGGACATTACTGTAAAATATCCCATATATGACAAATCTTTCCTATAGCACACTAGGACTACAAGCTTAAACCCAGATTCCATTTGCAATCTAAAGCACAACTCCAATCCATGATGCCAAAATATCAGTTGCAGTTAGCCTACAAGAAGAGAAAAGATGCTGACAGGGAGTTAAACCTTGCTGTCTAAATTATAAGCAGTTTCAGGATTGATTCACACTTTGCTTTTTCCAACTTCAGCTCTTCAAAATGCTGGCTAGCATTCCTCAATGTATTGGTTTCTTAGCTACTTGTACAAATACCCAAGCTCTTTAGAGATAATTTATATTCAAAATCCACACATCTACCCATTAGCATAAGAACTAACAAAACAGATTGGTTATGTTTAATTTTATGCTTTTGAGGAACCAGGAGAAATCTCAGGAAAAGCATCGAGAGAAGTCAAAGAAACCAAAGAGCTCTTTCACTTAAATTCAGATTCAAGTTTTATGATGTTAGCAAAATTTATTTAAAACCCCCACTTTTTTAAAAAGAAATGGATCAGTAACTGTCTGGAGGCAGAGAGTAAATTAGACCGCTGAAGAAAACTAGCACCACAAAGACACTGAATTTTACTTTATTGGAATATATGCTGTCTGAAAAGACTATTTCAGTAAGTTTTATTATAGTATGGTTTATATTTTAAAAAAATGGTTAGATTCTCAATTTTCTTATCCTGGAAATCCATTCTTACCACTAACAATGTATTTAAAGAATTCCATATATTTTATTTGGTTTAGAAACAATTTAACAACTTAAGACAGTTTAAAAATGTGGCATTTCAACATACACAACTTTAAAAAGTGAGCTACATTTCTAAAAGACAATCATCTAACAATTGGCAGGCAGGTACTCGGAGCCTGTTCAGCTAAATCGAATCACTTGGGGAGATCTAAATTCTTCAAGATGACAAATGAAGATATATATCAACTAAAGCAGATGCAGATTTATAAAAATATATTTCATTCAAAACCATACTCAAATATTAATTTTTTTTATAGTATTTCTCCTCTTGTTGTTTTCCCCCAAACATATTATTTAGTGATACTATGTCCCCAAGATTAAAAATGTTTTTCCATGAAGTCAGGAAGAGTAATACGAAACGTCAGTCTTACCTCCTGTAACTTGCTCTGAATCCACTGGCCAACAACTGCCAAACTATCACGGGGACAGATGGCCCAAATCATAGTGAGAAAGATGAGTGATAGAAAATCCAAGAAGTGAACGAGGCTGGCTTTCTCTGCCTGCAAACAGAAATTGTCCCATTTTCATTCCTTACTGTCTGATGCTTCTTTAGAACATAATGGAATTTGGAAACACTGTAAAAATCACTAATTTTTTTTTCTGTTCAGCCGCATGAACAGGGCAAGCATAAGCTTGCCTGCTTGCACAAAAAAATCCAGTTGGATATAAGGTACTTTCAGTCTAGAATCCACAGCAACTGCATAAATACATCTGGAACAAACACATTTTGGCTATATCCCAATTTCAGAGATTCAAAGCTTCAGAAAAGATAATGGCAGCGTGCAGACAGAGTTCTTCAGTAAAAAGGCCATGAAACACCTAGGCTGGAACGAAAAATCTACAAAAATACCTAGAAGACCATCCTTTACATTAATCTGAGAAGAGATAGACATCTTTTAGACAGGAACACTAATGGGATAAGGGGACACTAGGCATAATATATTTATTCTTTATTTTCTGTTACATTCCTTTAATTTCAGAAAACTAAGAGAACCTGAAGAAATAAATTTAAATTGTTCTGTTTTCAGAGCTGTATTTGACATGCAACAAATTGATCTGAGCACTTACAAGCCAGATCATGCAATACTTTTTTCTCTATGCCAGTTGGGTGACACAGGTTCCATACAAACAAGTTAAGTTCTTTTTATTATTAGAAATATTTTTCTTAAAGTTTAACAAGTTAGTTGGCTCAACTGAGCCCAAGAAACCATGATCTGAACTGTCGTTTATCCAAAATCATGCAAGATGCAGTTAAAGCAATTCTGTTTTTCCACTGCCTTTAAAATGTATTTACCCATTTCCAGATTAGCTTTGCAATTTTAGCAGGGTCTTTATGTTTACAAGCTTCTCATTAAGTCTTCTCAAACTGATGGGTAGGTAATGAATACTATTTTTTAAAATGACATACACAGAAAGAAATCAATTTGGAAGCAAACCAGCACTTTCTGGCAAATCATGCCAATCTAGAACAGTATGAGACATATTTCCTTATCATCCTCTTTTTTCATAGTTGTACCTACAAAGCACAACAAAATTATCACATCCATTCTGTTCAAATGGCAAAGAACTACCAATTTCAACACATCCATGTCAGGATATGGAAAAATTAAGTCTGTGAAAGCAATCCTCTGTAAATGCAGAACCAAGCTCCAGCCGTTCTGGAGTTTGGCATTCTAAAACTGTCTGCTACTGTAAGAAAAATACCATGTAACTGAGAATAATTTATTAAAGTATATCCACTTCTGTAGATATTAACGAGTCTAAGAGTAACAAAGTGAGTTCCTGAGTGCCTCTAGTTCTTTATGTCTGCACTACAGAAGGAGAGGCGTCTCCATTCCAAGTTCTAAATGACTGTTAATAGTGAGCAATAATCCGTCCATACAGTTACAAAAAAAGCATTGGCAGACACTACATGAGGATATACTGTATTAGAATACTCTCATTTCAAACTCAATTTGTCGTTAATTAGAAAGAGTAACACTGAAACTTTGGTTGATAGTGATAGCAAAAATCTTAATTAAAGTGATTAGAATTCATTTAAGAATTTTAGACAGTTTTCTTTAAATACTTACTGCATGTTCCAGCACAGCATGCGCTATTTCGTGTCCCAAAATGAAAGACAGCTGATGAATGTCAGAAACTGCATTTAGCAATCCAGTGAAAACAAACACTTGGCCATTCTATGACCAAAAAGAGAGTGAAAATTAGTAGAAGACACATGAATAAAATGCTGTTTCAATATTACTAATAATTTTTGTATTGGGTTCAACTTACTGGAAGCACAAAAGCATTTACACCTGGTTCATCTACCACATGGATAACCCACTTGAGCACCGAGACCTGTGGGATGTCCTTATTGCTTTCAGATAAATGACCAACAACCCTCTCCACAACCTGATAGCGTGCATCTGTCTCAGGTAACATTTTACTTTTGAATTCCTCCATCCACTGAAAAAAAAAAAATAAATCATTGATTGCCATGCAGAACAAAGACACAGTAAATGAATAACTGGTAAACAATTTAGATTTAACTAAGTTGTGTGTAGCCACTAAGTTTTAATACATTTTTCTTTCATATAGCCAAAGCCAATATATTAGAGTTCACGCTTTCAGACCCACAAGTTAAGGATTAATAAACTTAAAAGGAAGTAAATTCACCACAGAACAAAATAAGACAGTATAAAATTGGTACTACAACCTCCTGGATCTGCTGTTTTCCACAGTTAAGTTGGCATCACAATTTGGCAAACCTTTCTATACCTTCCTGAATTTCCATTTGAATTTATAATTTTTCTGTATCTGTACATTTCTGTTGTAAATTATAAGGTGGACAAATTTATATAAAAGATGTAATTTGAATATATACTTGTACTAGCTCCGTTCTTATCTCACATTCTCTGTCAGACAGGAATACAGTGATATTTGTATATGAATGACCAAGTTTCACTAGCTTTAGAACAGAAAGTCACAGAACTCAAAGTTACAGAAATTAGTGCAATAGACAGTTTAAAAGCAATTAAAGAAAAATGAGCTGATCCAATGAAAAAAAAAATAAAAGAAGTAGAATTGAATGCAGGTGGAGAGTACAACCTTACAAACTGACAGCTTAGAAGAGAGGACCTTAAACAAGTACTCAAAATGCTCAAATCAGCACAGAAAAAGAGAAATCTGAGCATGTACCTATTATCTGCGCTTTTATTGCTTCTACCATGTTTCTGTATTTCTTGTTATATCACAGTTACACAGTCAGAAATGTTTGCTACATACATATAATGTGTTCTTTAATCATTGTGTGTCCCTGAATGGTTTGCTTATGGAAAGGGAACTCTTAAAAAGGATAGGGACAAGAGCAGAAGGTAACTGATGGGGGTACTCTGCAGGGTTCTGAGCATGAAATTCAAAACTTACTAGGACACCACTAGGTCTGTTTGCCCATCTCATTAATTGGACTATCTCATCACTAAAAAAAAGCACTAACTGTTTTATAATGTTTTGAGTTTTTTTAAATCTTACCATATCATATTCCATCTGTGACAGTTCCCTAAAATGCTCTTTTCCAAACACCAACAGTCGAGCACGCCCAGTGATGGGTGTCTCCTCCAAGTGAGTAAAATAAAACACGACAAATAAAACTCCTAAGCTACTAACACCCAGGAGTATCTTCCATTTATTTTTCCTTGCACTTTCTTTAAAAAGTTCCCGTTTATTAGGAGGAAGCGCCTTCCACCAATTTCTTATGCTCCTGTAAGATACAAACAGTGGCAACTTAGAACATAGTTAAAAAGCAATTTGTTAGTGTCTGTATTCTGTACTAGTCTCACCTCATATATGAGCTTATGGAAGGTTATACTCTAATTGGCTTCTACGCCACTCCATTTCTTCCCTCTCACAGAAGAAAATGCCCCTTAGTGTCTTGGTTCATCTCCCTCTACCACATGTAAATGACAATGAGAAGAGCAAAAGACACATCTAACACCTCTGACAATGGAAACAACTTCTTGTTGAGCAAACTGTAAGTCTAGGCCCCAGTCCTACAAAATTTTGCACAGATATTAAAATGAAAATACTACAAATACAGGTACCATTCTCCACAAACTCATGCACACATCTTTGCATACTGGGCCTTAGATTTAGAGAGGAAGTAAGATAGTATTTTACCTGCCAAGAATGATAGCAAATAATTTCTGAGCTGGCTTAACAATAATCCAGAAAAGAGGAACTGGTGCAGCCTGAACTGACGGTGTTGTATGAAAAGACCTGATGATCTGAATGTTCCAAGCAGAAAAATTATGTAGGAGTTGTCCTACAGAACTGATCTGAAGGGATGTGATCTTCTCTCCCAATGGCAGAGAAGACTGGAAGCAAAGCCTTCCTGAACTGTGGTGTGCATTCTTGTATACTTCTGTATTTGGGACGTTCAAAAGACACCTCAGTCCTCTACTGCTGAAGTTTCTACAGGAGTCAGGGCTTCCAGTCAAAAAACAGTTTCTACCATTTCCACTCAAATCCAGCCTTTGGCACCTATGTTGTGTACAACTGACTTGAGTCCGGCAATATCCTGCATAAAACCTATAGAGATTATTGCACTTCCCATGCTTGGTCAAAGAAGCCAAATGAAAGAAAATACAGTTCCTGCCCGGCAACTTTAGACCACAGATGATATTCATAACTTCTTTGGTTGGTTACCCTGAAACAAAGAAAAAAAAAATAGCAGAGAGGTATTAAGAAAACCACCCAAAGATGAAACTCTGAAACATTATTTCATTTCTCCTGAACAGATACCATGTATTTGTTTGCCAATAGTTGCATTGCACAAAAAAAAGCCACAGTTACAACTGCATCCTGTTGCAGTTTTAAGGTACCAATCTGCTTTCAACTGTAAAAAAGGCAAGGTCTTAGATCTTAGTGCGATTTTTTTTTCTTTTGCTTTTATTACCACCAGATCAGAATGACTGTAGGTGTCCCTCGTGGAAGACGTGTGAATCATCACCTCTCCGTGCTGGGCTCCTTGCCACAGGTGCCATTCGTACATACTGAGGAAAAACGGGATCTATCGAGCGTTCAGCTACTATTTTGCTCTTAAGCGCAGTGCGCATATCTGCTGCACCCAGCCTAGAAACAAAACGGCCCCACAGAGCGAAACCAAGCGTCTCCCCAGCCGGAAGCCTCTGACTCACGGGGTCCGGAAAGGCCTTCCCGCCGGGCAGC
>NW_009259308.1:6485797-6518696 GCF_000687185.1 Egretta garzetta | reverse complement strand
GGCCCGGCTGTGGAGCGGGGCTGGCTGGGGTGTCCCTTCAGGAGGCGCAGAGCCGCGCTGCTGCCATCCCTTCTCCTCTGTTGCCTTTCCCCCTGGCTTTCCCCATGGTGTTGCTGTGAGGCCTGTGCGCTGCCCTGCCTCACCTCACGGCTGGGGTTGGCCCCGATTCCTGTGTCGCTGGGCCTGGCTGTTACAGAGGTCCCGAGCCAGATCTTTAGGCCCCTTCAGCTTTCAGAGGTCCTGGGTGTTATGTCTTGGGTTTGCTTGCTGTTTTTGGAGACTTGAAGTCTGGAAGTGCTTCCTGCTACCAGAGAGGGCTGGTGACACTCTTGTGGGAGGGAGCAGTCAGCTCTGCTGTGGCAGTGGTAGGTGAGGAGGTGGTGTTTGGCTTTTCCCAAATCCAGGAAAATGGCAAGCTGCTAATCTAATATGTAACTTTTGGCCTACTCATCTACCTGGCAGACATACATCTTAACCTGTTTTTCACATCACATCATTTATTTGCTGAATGAAAGGGTGAGGCAGGGACAGGTGTGGTAATGACAGGGTAGCCCAGACTTCATACAAGCCCTGGGGATTTGCATGTAAACAAAGGCCCTCTCATTGCAAAAGGTAAAGAAACACAGATCTTTGCCTTCAGCAGTCACGTACTCAGTGTATGAGCACAGTCAAGTATTGTTCAGTGTTTGCTGAGATACTAGTCTATCCCTCTGTTACTGAGGCCTAAAGCATTCATGTCTGCTGCTAAGGAAAACACATACTGACCAGATCTTGGAGTCCAGGCCAAGAAGAAACCTTACGTAGTGATAGGTAGAAAGCCTGTCTTCAGTAGACACAATTCCTTTAGGACCTGCCCAGACTATATTATCATTAAGGGGCATAAAGAGTAAAATCTGCCTGTCAATTAGCACGACATTATTTTTGTGGCTGTCAGCTCCAGTCACGAAAAGCACTTTGTCTAACCTAAGGCCTGTGTGTGTCCCAGCTGCCAAAAATAAACAACTGAGATAGAAGCTCTCGTGAATGTCTGCAGATGCTTCATGTTCTTATTTCTTAGACTTCGTATTTGCCTGCTTTTCTTGTCTTCTTTAGCTAGAATTCCCTGTTTCTAAGCCAAGCATGAAGGCTTTCTACCACTTGTTCTGTGGAGCAAATTTCATTCTTCTACCTCACAGGGTCTCCACTTTTTTTCAAGTCAGCTGAAAATGTTGTGTTTTTTCTTTGCATATTTCTTGTTGCTATTGTTTCTCCAATTGCATTACTTAAATCTGTCTACATAGAGGGTATAGGAGCTATTTCTGCATTCCTGACTCTCCATCAATGGATGTTTTGGGTGTGCAAACGGTGTGAAAAATTGTATTCTACATTCTGCACTTCTAAAGTCACCCCAAGTGGCATCACTTATAACTAAAACCTCAAAGCAGACAAGCAGCAAATACAGCAGAGGTAATTATAGGACCTCTCTATCAGATAGCAACACTAAATGTCTCTATCTATGAAAATCTGGTAAACAGTTGAGCAACTGGATAGTTATAAAGTGGTGTTTTTCTCTAAATAGATAGGCAGTTAAAAAAACATTCTACCTAGTCATTTATACCATGCCTCCTCTTGAATTTCAATGAATATATATACATAGAACTATTTTTTTTCTGAGGAAATAAAGTCCTATGCTTTGGAGATATGTGAAGAGTCTGTTTGTAGGTGAGATTTTGTTTTCTAGCCTCACCACTTCTTCAAAAAAAGACTGTAATTCACATTTACAAAGAAGACCGGAAGGCAAGCTTTCATGCCTTAAGACTGCATAAAGACTCACTTAGAGGTCTTAAGTGATGTATAGGTTTTCTGATGAACCTTAGCATGGCACTGAATTTCATTGCTGAAAAACTGATCTGTAGAGTGAGTTCAGATCGTGAAGCATTTTCACAGCTGTCTTTTTTTTTTTTTTTTTCAGAGATGAAATGCATATGAAACACCTGTGAACTCTGCACATGGTAGGATGGAGCTCACAGAGTCATTTATCATCACCTGTCCCCAAATTTTTGCTTCAAGTTGCTGTGGAGGAAACCACTTAATATCAAAACCCCTTGACTGACTAGATGTGAGCTTATTAAAGCTTTTGCTCTCCACATACACTCTACAAATACAAGTACACTGAGCAGTAGTCCGTAGCACAATTAATCAATTAATACTGTAACAGGTAGAATTTTCCTGTGTAGAAGTCTGTTAGTATTTGTGTATCTCTCTGTGTAAGTAGTTGTACTGAACTGAATGAGATTTTGTATACATGTGAAATTATCTACACAAGCCAATGTCAAATCCAATAAAAGTAATGAAAACCAGTTTAACTATAAGTAAAAAGAAAATATTTTTCTGTATATTCAGGTGGAAAAAATCTGGTACTAAAGTCTCCCTGCTACCAATTTTGATCATAGCAATTAGAAAAGTTGTCAGTTAAAATGTACACTCTTCAGCTTCAAATAAAAACTTACTATAAAATAATAAAATATTTGGCTTTTATATAAATCCAAGTAAAAACTAAGTATTAATTGGTGGTTTTGTCATTCAAGTTTCAGTGTAATTCACTTCTGCACATTCATGTTGGGCTAAAATCTTAGCAGAAACAATGCAGTCAATCAGCCTTCTGCAAGTCAGAAATCGGATTGAGTGCCACTTAGCCTGTTTGGCCAGGTGAAATCCCAGTTCACATGCACTTAAAAGACTAGGCAACACTTTTCATAAATAGCAAGATTTTTCCAAATGTTGTTCACTAGAAAATCCTGCCTTGATCCCCCCTGAGTGTATTGCATTGTGTCCCTTGCCCTCCCTTGCCCCACTGACATTCGAGTTAGTAGACGGTATTTAAGAATGTAATAGGTAATACCTATTTCTGCTTACTATCTATGTTGTTGAAGCAAAAAAAAAAGTGGATTCAAAATCCGGAAGATGAAGTTACTCAACCAAACAGAAGTTTACTGCAAAAACTGGTCCTCTAAAAGTTGTTACAAAATTCAATACAGTCCGTCCTTTCCAAAACATGTGTGAAGAGGTTGTGAGTAAGAAGGGTTCTTTGCTTGCTATTTTACAGTATTTTAATGAAAGACTCTCAGTAAAAGCCACAAAAGACTACTGGATGCCTTCGTACTAAGGAATTGATTCTGATATCCCAGAGCTCCAGTTTGTTAGTGCCATTTATTCAGCACTGGCAGTCCTGGGAATCACTTAGTCCTGCCAGTTTTACATTGATTTGGGCTGGTGGTGTGTACCTTGCTGCCCCAGGATGCTAGCCAAGCCAGAGTTAAGTGCGTTAGCTGTTTTTCTTCTTCTCTGGGGTAAGATAAATACAGACAAGATACTGGGAGTTAAGGAACCAAATGTACAAATATTCAGATTAGATTTTAGGGATTTCCGATTTTGAGGGCCTTAAAATGAAGTAACGAAAATGAACTCCAGCATTACGTATTGCTTTCAGCTTACAGATCTGACAATCATTGTGGTTTAGAGGGCAGCTTGGATACCTAGGAGTTGCAAAACTGGTAGAAATTCTGATAATCTATCACTTCATAATTTTTATTCTCTGAGCTTCTAATTCTTGCACATAATTTGTAAACTGCTTTTAAAGCAGCTAACCTGCATAAAACCATCAGTGAAAATAGTAAATATCACAGAATTCATCTACTAGCTTGCTAAAATGCAAGATTTATTGGGAGAGGCTGAAAAGGGGGAGCGTTAATTAACTTTCTATATTCTTTTTTTTTTTTTTTTTGCATAAGTCCTTCAGCAGAATTGAGACCATTCTAAAGCTGTATTATTTCCAGTAACAGAAAAGAACACACGAAGACAGGAGAAAAAAAGAGAACTCAACAGACGTGCTAAAAATGAGTGTGTCTGCGCTGCACAGTGCAGTGGCTACAGCATAGCCGCATCCAATTACTTTCTAGTTGTTCCACTTAGCTTTTCTGGGTGCAACCAGACTAGCAAAAATGCTGAAGTTTCTCATTTCAAGCCTTACAAGGACAGACATTTATTCCAGAAAAAACTTAGCTGAAAAAGGTTGGGTGCATATGCCACCAGTACTGTTGGGCCCACATGTGAAAATCTCAGTGGAAAATTAGAAATGCATTCTCATTCAGTCTTTCATTTAGATAATACAAAGTCTCCCTAATTGTTTCTCTGGTGCTTGATTTGTGCTGGAGTAGGACTGTAAGTGTGTTATTCCTTGGGGAAGAGGGATCATCGTGAAAATGAGATGTGAATCTTGTCAGGCTGCCTAGTGTGTATGAAATTTTAACTAGATAAATCCTGGTACAAAGAATTTTGTTAGAACTGCTGAATAATAATTGTAAAAGTTCTGGAAGTTGATTTCTCCTGCTGTGATAGCAATTGTAATGACTCAAGATTAATTTTAGCATTAAAAAAGGAGGTAATTGCAGTGCTTAAAACCCTTAGGCAACTCAGTGGAAACGCTTCAGAAAGGATAATTATACCTGCACGAGGAAGACTATCTGTTTAATAGCATTAACTGGTCCAATTAGGGAGAAGTGGAGGAAGGGCCAATTTGTTACTTCTTTAACTATTCTCTGAAAAAGTGGTTTGTTTTTTCTACAGCTGATTCCCTGAGGTTTATACATTTTAGGGACTATTGGGATGATCTTGTATCTAGTTGTCATTAGGTGCTTAACATCACAGACATGCTGCTGTTTCACCCTCTAAACAAGAAGAGAGGGTGCATTTATGCGGCAGGTGTTTTGTTTCACATCGTTGACCTAATCTGGCCATAATCCCAGTCTAAACAGCCATAAAGAGATTATTCTTAATTGGGGGAAGATGGAACAAGAGGAGGATTTTCTTTGTTGTTCCAGAACAGCAGGTTTGGGCTATTTTACCACTGATAAGAGATAGGGCAGGCTGCAGGCTGGCTGAATACAACATAGGATCTGCTGCCACAAGCCCTCCCTGGGGCTTGCCTGCTCTAACATCAATAGTGATGTGTGCGCCTTTAAGTGTAGGTGTGGGAACGAACGTGTGTGTAGACACACCAGTCATCTGCAAACAAATGCAGGAATTTTGTGTCATGCATTCGAGAATACATATTTGCGTATATAAGCAGGCAAGCTTTACCAAGGGGATAGAGGGAACAGAGTTTGAGAGGGTTTTAATCCTTCCATGGGTCCTTATCTTTCATTTCCTTGCTGTAGTGCTGGCATTGCTTCTGGCACTTCCCTCAGATCTTGAGTTGTTAAAAAAGTTTTAACTAAAAGTTAGAAGCGAAGGCCCAAACCCACTTTGTGCAGTGGCACAAGGCTAGTAGCTCTCTATAGAGAGGGCAGCACTATCCTCTTCAGAGTTGTAGACAGGATTTTTTTCTCTGCCTGCAGTTATTTTGGGCTTTCCAAGGCAGCCCTTCACCAGCTGGAAATGCAGAATATAATTTAGGCAACGGAGAGCACTACCTTCATTAAAGCAAGCATAGCCCCTGTTGTATAATCCAGGCAGGTAACAGCACAAAGGCACTCTTTCATATCAGCTATGGGTTTATTTCTGTGTCCACCCACAGACCGATGCACAGTTATGTATGTATTTATACATACAGAGTATTAAAACAGCATTCCAGAACAAGACAATCCCCTGAATACATTTATGCCAGAGCAGACCCCACGGGAACTGACACAAGATGGATGTTAATCACCTTGTTCAGGGCACTGCTTGAAAGCTGTCAGCCAGTGCTGCCTGGAACATAAAACCACCATCGCTATCACCATGCTGGCTGTACCCACAGAGCCCAGTGCACAGAGTATAAAGCCTAATTACTTAAATACGATGGAAAACACGCCATTAAAAGAGGATGATATAATCAGGAAAAGGATAACTACGAATTTCTAAGTTACAATGAATAATAAAAAGCATTTTAATTTTGCAAAATTTAAAGCTGACAATGAGATAATTTTCTCCTTTTCAGTGAGAACATCAGCAGCTGAACATCATGGGCTGTTACAGTAAAATACTTGACCTACCATGTGCAAAAAAAGATGCCCATATGTAGCCTGAGAGGTGGCATGACTGGGGCAGCAGGAGAGAAAGGAGCACTTTGCTGAGCAATGGGTATGTGTGGTTTATTAAAGTCTGGATCCAACAGTAGCTTTACATAGCTTTATTCAAGTAGAACGATCTAATCCAAAGAGAGGTTCTTCAAGCTCTGCACTGCAATTAATCTTCCCATTCTTTTGATTAATTACAGAGACATACCTTATCACTCCTATTAAATGACCCTAGCGCATTTCCAGTCCCCTAGCAGCATGCAGTCTACTGGTGCTTGATGACTAGCAAGGAAATAACTGTCCACAACACACTATTTTCATGGGGAGTCCTTTAATGATTAATAAAAATACGAATGGCACCACAACAGCTTCTCTTCTCAATCTCAGCTTCTGAAGAGAAAAGCAGGAGCCAAAGAAACTGTTACCTGTTAAAATTTTTTTAAGTCACTTTTGCCTCTGCTAATCAAATTTATGCCCAGATGTTTATATTCTGCTTTAAATCAAAATCTCATAATTTACCTCCAAAATATTTTTTTTCAGTATGACAGAAATGAGAAAAATGCAGTGATTTTAAAAGAATGTTGAAAGTCAGGAGATCCCCAGAAAAGAAGGCACATCTCATGATCTTCTCTGATGGAAGGACAGCACCAATCTCTCAAACACACAGCTTGTATCAGCTCTGCATAAGTTAGGAAAGTGGTTAAGCAGTGGACTTGGAAAATTTTCATTCTGATCCTACATTTCTTTAGCACCGAGGGCAACTCGGCTCCAGATTTTTAATTTAATTAATTTTATAAAAGCCTAATTGCAAAATTGTGTGGAGTTAGGCTGAGTTCTGAATTTTCTTATGACTTGGGAAAATCCAGCCTAGATATTAAATTCTCACCTCATCTTCTATCAGTACTAATGTATATACTTGACCAAAACACAACCAGCAGCTTGGACGTGTTGCCATAAGGCACACAATAAATTATAAGCCTTGCTCCAAAAGCTTCTGAGTATCTTAATACTGCTGATACAGTTGCATATAAATCTTCTTTTGGGGAAACATGATGCATCCGCCTCGTGCTGTGTCCAAATTTTTCCAGCACTTAAGCGAACAAGAATGAGGTTAAATGGAAATGGTGCATGTTGAGCCAGAACATACTGAACAAACACCCCCACTCCCCAAACAGCAAGTCTCTTCCTCTTCTATATAAACAAAGGCAGAAAGAGAATCAAAGCAGCTTCATTTTTTTCCTGGTATCCTATTCATTCAGTAGAATCAGAAATGCATATTTAACAGTTTGTCCCAGAAGTAGTGCATTAATGACTTTTACCAGAATTACAAACTAGTAATGTTGAAACTAATTAACAGAATAAATGAGCTGACCCTGCTGCAGTGCCTGGGTGTAGTGGTCTCATTTTGAACGTAAGCAGATCAGACTGATGGGACTTCAGACATCCATACAGTGTACAGAGAATATAACCGCCAATATTTCAACATTTAACAACTAGCCTTATTTTCTTTAAAAAGTCCTTCATGGTGGATATGACCTCCCAAACAAGGAATGTAGCAGATGAGTAGGTAGCAAAGAAGTCCAGGTCTAGTGTCTTGGCCAAATTCCAACTTCAGTAATTACACTCTGCTCTTAAATTCCCCCCGCAGCTCTACTAGAATAAAGCTCTTTTTCATCTGTCCTGAAGCATTGTGTAGTATTTCTGTGAAGCTGTACAACACTGAAAAATATCTCCTCCCATTAAAATTGCAAGGGGAATTTAGGTAGACAGAAAGCTATTACCAGAGTTTGAATTTGGGCAGAACACCAAGGTTAACTTACACTTGCGCTGGGATCAAGGGATCTTTGCTGACTAGGAGTGTCAGACCCTTGTTAAAGAGCACAAGTGGGAATAACTCACTGCACTGCCTGAATACAAACTCAGAAATTCAGGATCTCTGCACCTGGAAGCAACCACAGGAATGCTTCCTAACAAATGACTCAGTATAAAAGCCTCCGGTGCTATAGAGTATCTTATCAAAACCTTATGTTATTTAGTAATATTTATGAAATTACTTGTTGATTAAGAAGTTCCATCAACTTTTAAAACCCCTCATTTAAAAAAAAAAAAGTCTTTACCAACAGAAAAGCAGCTATATAACCCAATTATGTCAAGGCAAGTATTTGAATTTCAGTAAGTAGATATAACAAGAACCACTCAGAGTATTTAAGCAAGCTGAACCAGATCTGCAGTACTAGTGAAAGCGTTCTGTTACGCTAAATAGACAGCTGTAACAGTTTTCTTAGCCTCTACATTGGGACTCATTTAAAATGTTTAGGTAACTGACTCCTAAATTAGTTTATACCCCAAAAAAGTCATTCTTAGTAAACTAGAATAATTACAACAATCACTGTATAAATTCCTCAAAAAAGGAAAAAACCCTCTCCAAATCCATCCACATCCACCCGAGTCTCTTTGCCATTTGTATCTTGTGCTTTTTTCTTTTTCCTTCCTGTTGTTGCCTTTCTTTTTTCAGCTTGGTGCTCTTATTTCACCCATTTCTTTAATCTCAGCTTTCTCATATTCTCTTGTCCGCAGCCACCTCAGAATAACCAGCACAGCGATGCCCAGGCCAGCAGTCAGTACCACTACTGTCACCACAGCACTGATGCCAGCAACCAGTTGTTTCATGCAAAACTCCGGTGGCTTTTCATCAAGATAGTAAATCCTTATTTTTTCAATATCAAGAGCATGTCCATTGCCAGCAACAGTTAATGTACTGTTAGAATGAAATATGGACTCATCTTTCATATCTTTTTCAAAGTAACAGGCTACATCAGCTGTATCTACATCATACCTAGATTTCTCAGAGCCATTCTGGTTCAGGCAGATTTGGGTAAGTGGGGAATCATACTTAACGGCTGCAATGTACTTGGGGTGCAGTTTGTATCGGCTCTCAAACAGATGTTTCAGGACTTTTGCTACATCAGGAACATCAAGGGCACTGGACCTTTTTTTGTGCTTCAGCTCAATGTAGATCCAGCTTGTTCTAACCAGTTCACCGCAATTCAGGCTTTTGCCACCCTTTTCAGTTCTTCTTACTCCAGCAGTGTTCACACACCAGCACGTATCGGTTTGAGTGCACTGCCTGGCTTTGAAGATACCACTCTCCTCGCAGTCTGGATTGTAAATGCTATCGTTGTCTAACAGCCCACGGGGACGGCCCCGAAAGCGCTTCTCCTTCATGGGGACCATTTCTGCCTTCATCAGCAAGCATTTTGAAGTCAGCATTGAGCAGTCCACCCTGTGATTTGAACCCACCAGCATGCAGGTGCAGTTCCCAAAGGCATCCTGGGCACATACCATCCACTTGTTGGTTGCACAGATAACAGTTCTGTGCTGATGAAGCTACTGCCAGAATCAAACCCAGCAAAAACCCAAACAGAGGCTCCATATTGCAGGTGAAAAGCATGGATGACGTCCCAAGTGATAGCAGACAGTATCTGAAGCTTTAATCCATTCATGGAGTCTACTCGTTTCTAACACGCTGGCATGCTGCTCCATTTATCAAGATTGAAATCAGACCCACTCACCTAACAGGTTCTCCTTCCAAAACAACTGGCATCTCCTACCCAAATGCTAGGCAAGTCAACACACTG
The DNA here is from genome assembly GCF_000687185.1 of Egretta garzetta. Classification (NCBI taxonomy): domain Eukaryota; kingdom Metazoa; phylum Chordata; class Aves; order Pelecaniformes; family Ardeidae; genus Egretta; species Egretta garzetta. The sequence goes on along the minus strand of NW_009259308.1, from coordinate 6,509,023 downwards.
CACCTTCATCTGTTCCTTCTCTGGAGGTGGCACCAATGCCTGCCTCCAGCTGCCTGCCATCCCTCTTACTTGAAACAACAGGGAAGAGACAAAAGCCAGCCTGAAGCGCAGCTCCTACCTTGGGCTTCCCTTATGGATTAAAGCACAAGCACCTCGTCCTTTTCCTTCTTTAGACTTTTTATGGACTATGTAAATGCACGTTTAAGGAATTTCTCTCATTTCTGTTGGAAGAAATCCTACTCCTCCACTTCCACCACGGTTTTTCCTGTACCTTCTATCACACAGCTTCTGTATCATTCCATTGTCTAGATACTTCTCGGTTATGGACTTCCTCCTTTCTACCTTCATATATTTACAAAATAAAGCCTTTTGGAGTTTTACGTATGCTGCCTGGAGTAGCTGCCAGTTCAGGAGGAATGACTGTTCATCAATTTGATGGCTGCTCTCCTACCTACAGAGCACAGGAGCGCAGTCTCATCTTCCAGCATGGAACGCTGCTCTCCCCGCTTTCCTTTGGCACATACTCATCCCAAGGCAGTACTAGGAATGATGATTTTCATGCTTGCATTACCCTTACAAAGTTGTTAGCTGTTACTGAAGAAATTTTTCAATGTGAACTTTGAGTAATGCCTTTCACAGTACGCTCCGGCAGCTCCCAAGCGCCCTAACAATCTACAAAGCATGAGTTACCCTTTCCATGTGTTTTGGCAGCAGCCAAAAGAGATTTTCCAGTTTGTCATTAAGCAAGTCCCATTCATCTGATCTGTCAAACACTGTCAGACACTTTATAAATCATTATTTTGGGACCAGTAACAACCACAGAACAGCATATATGACATTCTCCCACCCACACAACTTGCACTCTGCCTTGCGGTCAAGCTGCTTTCACCCATGCTGCTGTTTTCCTGAAGGCCAGCCCCACTTCAAATCAATGCAAGCTGGGCTACTTGTAGTGATGGCTTGCATCTGTGTGAGCAGCAGGAAGTTACCCTGGCTGCCAGTGGGTATTTGTAACACAGTACAGGTTTAAAGTTAGAGCTCCAGAGGTAAAAACCCTCTACTGCTAGAGAAGGGCACAATCTGGAGTTGAACTTTGCAGCTCAAGCTATTCCTAACTAAGCCACAAAAAGCACACACTACTTGAGGGAGCAAAGATGAGGCGAGTTCTTCAAATTATTCCTGGCTCCTTTACAGCACATTGTTACACCTCTCCCTTTCCCCTTCCTTCGGGTAAAAATAATAGTAGTTACAAAAATAATAGTAGTTACCTTTCTTAGAAAATAATTGAGATCCACAGTTAAAATTATTACAAAAATTGCTACGTATTTCAAGTTGCCATATTGATGATTCTTTGATAATAGCTTAGTAACTCTTTTCCCATTTTGAATTTTTAAGTCATTCATTTACTTAAAATAATTTTTTTTTTAAATTTCACATCCCTTTTTGAAAGTAAAAATCCATTTAACCATCACCTACATACTCATATATTATCCTTATTTTGTTTCACATTATGAACTTTAGAGAGAGTAGGTTTTGTTTCTCTTCTCTCTGGAGGAGAGCCTCAACTGCTGTGCACTTGCAGCTCACGACCAGCTTCAGTGAAGCAATGGCAATTTCTATACGGCCAAGAGCTGCGCTGCCCTTGTGCTTAGAAAGCACTATATGGGTGGGCAGCAATGGGACTTTTTGGTAAATAGGAGTTTGCTTGTAGGATGTTTGCAGATGTGCCTCGTATTATTATTTGACAGTTTCCCCTTTTTACAGGTACTTACCGTGAAGTAGAGAAAAATTAACTGTTTTGTCAAAAGTAACTTACGGAAGAAAAAACATAGGTAACTAAACGGGTCTGTTTTCCCTACTGGTGGAAGATTCTCATTGCCATTACCTTAATTAAAAACTGCATTGTCTCTTCCCTCAAAGGTGGCCAGAAGCACAACGATGGTTTTAGAATATACCCATCACTAAGCAAAAAGTGTAGAACAGTGGCAAGAGAAGGGCAAAGAAGGAATAATCTTAAGTTTCCCTAACAGAGCTGCATGATTTGCCAAAATGAAAGGGTACTTTTCTACTGATGTTTTTATACCGATTTCCCCCTCTGTAAATAAGGAGACAACATTTATTTTAAAGATAAGTCTTTCCAAATGTCTCTATACATATATATTCATACATAAAAAAATGTATATGTTATGTCTCTGTAACCACTGAAAAAAGTATTATTTGCTTTAATCCATGCTAAGCTGTAATGGCACTATAAGAGTTAATTATTTAGAACAGCAGGCTGTAAAAGGAATAATCCTGCAGGAAATGTGGAGTGCATTATTTCTTTAGTGATCTCTGCTTCCATGGAAACAGTTTCTCAGCACAATTCTAAATCTCATAAAAGTAGGGCACTAGGTCTATGTAAAACAGCAAGACATTTCCAATTAAACAACCAGAATGCTTTTATCTAGGCCATTAAATACTTCGTTCAGTATCAAATATGATTACAATGTTCACTGGGATGTTAACAACCAGCTACTTCCCATGTGCCGGCTCTGTGGGGCCGGATGAAGTCACCCCGCACACATCCTGGCGGCCCTCGCCTCCATGGTGGGGTTTGCGGCAACAGCGCAGCACTTTCCCTTCCCCAGCAGACGCCGGGGCACGCTGCTCTGCCACAGCACGCCTTTCGAGGTGTGCCTTACTCCGTGCTGGTTGCTTTCCGCCTCCATGGCGTCTCTTACCCCTACACAACACGATGTATTCATAGCTCAGTAACACCCAGCAGACCAAATTCTCTGCTAGCACAGCAGGGAAGAGTTAATCTGGCTCCTGCTGCTGGCAGCAATAGAGCTAGAACCAACGCACTTGCATCAAATTTGGGTAATGAAAACAACTGTTTGAAAGGTACTTGGTGACCACCTTCCAAATTCACTGGAGTTGCCCATGAGAACAAACCTGTTACATTACTTACGTGATCCTACAGCCAGGCTTCTCTGTGAAAACAGTGTGGAAAACACCAATCTACCATCCTGGCATCCCTGCCACCAAGTACCAGGGGATAGTTTTCTGAAGGAGACTAAAGCAGAGGGTTTTAAGAACAAATGAAAGAAACAAATCTATACCGAGGTACATGGCTACTGCCCATAAAATTTAATCACTAGCCAGAAGTTTACACGCAGTAGTAGGAACAGTTTTGTGCTTAGTTCAAACCCTTTTTTGTATCAGCTATGACAAAGCTCCCTCTAGCGGTATTAAACCTTGCTGAATCACCTGGTTATCGATACAACTTGGAATAAAGAAATACCATATCCAATGCCCAAGAGACAAGAAGCTGTTACAAATATGGAACGCATCTTTCAAGGTACTGTGTACCCAGTCTTTATTAGTAGACTCTTGTGAACCACCAGTCAAGAATATCAAAGCAGCAAGCAAAAGTTAAAAAACCCCAATACCAATGGTGTTAGCTTCCTTTGTTTGGCTGGTTTTGGGTTTGGTTTTGTTGGGATTTGGATTTTGTTTGTTTGTTTTCCTCAACTGAATTGTTCTTGGGAAGTTACTTATTTAAAAAAAAAAAAAACCAAACCCACCAAACAAAAAAACACACCACCACAAAAAACCACCATTCCCTTCCCCTGGAACACAGGGTGTACATCCCTGTGGAGAAGCACTGCTGCTAACTGGGATAGCTAAACTTGCCTCAGCCAACAAATGCCTGTAAGGGATATTTGCCAGCAGTTATATCTTAGGGGTGGGTTGGTTGGTTTGTTTTTTTTTAAACTGTTGATTCTTCCAGTTTAAACTGTGTAGTTCTACCTGCTGCTCAACCACTTCCCATCTCCTGAGCAACCATTAACAGCTGATCTTACCTAAATAAACAGCATGTTCGTCCACAACAGGTATGCTAAAACAAGGCCAGCACAAAAGGAATAGCTAGGGGGGACAAGAAAAGCTTCACAATAAAAAAATTTAATGCCTTATATGTGTCTGGTAGCAGAATTGGCAGTATTAGTAAACTAGATTTTTATCTCCTTAGAAGCATGCAACTTCCAAACTTGAATTAACCACACAGTCAAAGTAAGTTATGAAAACGATGTTATTTTCTTACCATGGCTCCTGCCAACAAAATTATTACTTAGTATCACAAATGTGGTATTTCCAATTCCCATAAAAAGCGTGTGATAATACTGGATTACAATGGTACTAGCAGTTACATCTGCTCCCACACCACCCTGCTAATGAACTCTTAGGAGAAATCTGGAATCTTTGTGTGCATATTGAAGGCTCAATACTGCACCATGGCCTCTTCTCAAGAGACAAACTGCTTCAAAAGTATGTTTTACTCAAAACTTTTCATATGTAACATCACTGTTAAATCCAATTAATACAACTGTATTACTTTAACTCATTTTAATCATTAAACAGAGACGCAGCCAGCACATTGTTACCACTACCTGGGTAGTACTGACATCCGTCCTTAAATAGTTGGAAATAGACTGTATGTGGACAATGAATATTAACTACTTCATATCGCTGTTACACAAGAGGTTCAAAATGCTCTTCCTACAAATCAGAACTAGTTACAGCTTTCAGTACATACATTTATACCGTGTGATTTTTCTAGAGAGTAACCTATGCAAAACTGCGAAAGAATACCTTACACTGCAGACCACGCCACGACTAAGCGGGGAAGGAACGCCTTCTCATCAAGAGTGTAGTTTAAACTAGAAATACAGAAAGCCATGCAATATTTTTAATTAGGAAGTCCCAAAGATGACATTTGAGAATATATGCAGACCAAGTAACATGCCTTATAGAGATGGATACACCGAGTTTGTAAATTATACATAGTAGGGGGGTCTAAAGCTGCGCACCAGCAGATGTGAGCACAGAAGAGAGCATGGAACATCCTCCAATATTTTTAAGCCCATTGCTCTTGAATCTGCGTTGGGAGAATCACTGAGTATCAAGGGCTCCCATTTTCATACGATCAGGTTCTGCACCTTCCACTTAATAACAGAAAGAGACAAACATTTTGTGAGGCATAATAAAAAAGTAATTTTAACTTTCTGTAAAGGAGTTCCCTCCTTAGGATGCAACTCTACAATTTTAAAGCTTTTCAAACTCTTTATACAAATGAAAAGCTGAAGTTAAAAATGTAAACGTATAAAATCTTAAATTCCATTTCTGTTACATAGAACTAGATATATACACATATATATTTATTTAAAGTAAGAATTGAGTCCATTGTCTCCCCTCTAGATATAAGCTCAAGGTCTTGCTTGCTTCATGTTTTCAAATATATTTTAGACCTGAGAAACTTTGCTCAAGATAAATCTGTGTACATAGTAATAACTGTATACAAGTCAAGTTTCCTCATGATTTAGAAAGCAAAATTTAAAGCACATTTTTTCTATAAAGATTCACAGTGATCTAGCTCATGAAACATTTCCGAGCTGCAATCAAGAAACTTTTCAATCAAGATCAATCTGTTTCTAATTAACTTGAATATATACTTGTATGAAATTATAACTGAAGTACTGATATAAAACAGTTATGTTTTCTTATTGAACCGCACATTATAGAGAAGACTCTGAATATAAAAGTTGGTGGCTTTTTTTTTTTTCTTTAGAAAACAAACTTTTCTCCTTGTTGCGCTAAGTTTGTCATCAATCAAGAGCTCTTGTTTCCATAGGAAACAGTGGCAATTAGAAGCAGACAAATCACAATGATCTGGCAGAACAACATAATATCTCCTCGTAGAATGGAAGATCAGAAAGGCTGCAACCTGTAATAAGACAGGAATTACCATTTCCACTGGAAACAAGCACAACTACTACTGAGAAGTCGTGAAAACTTGCCAGCTTTTCCTCCCAAAATATAGAAGCAAGATGGCAAAGAACATGCCAGAAAGCTACTTGACCATAGGGATCAAGAGGGGGCGGGGGGTGAGAAATCAAATGATGTGCTAAACTACAACTGAATAAAAAACTTAAGACTGGATACCAGGAAAGCTTGCAATCAGTGAGCTACAAAATTTTCCTTTCAGTTAAGTTGTAGTTTCTCTTTTCTGATTTCATTCAAACTTCCAATCTTTAAAGGAACAAATTAATTCCAAGTTAGATGGGTACCTGTAGATAAAAAAATAGAAAGTTCCCAAACTGAAAGACTTCAGAGAAGACAAGCTCTCCTTGAAGACTGAAGCTCAGAATTCTTGCCAGGTTGTCCTTCTTCCCAAGTGGTGGACTGTTGGTCAATCGATCGATTCTGTGGCACTCGTTTTTTTTACAAGATGTTCATATTAAGTCGGATCACACACATTAGGAGTTTTTCAAAGTATGTTTAAACCATAACAGTAAGATGACATGGGACTCTGTAACAGTTACTATTAAAAATGGATAATCAGTCTGAAAGAGTTGACATGAAGGAGAGGAGGGGAAGAAAATGAGAAAAAAAAAAAAATCAGAATTCCACCATTTTTTTTGTTAAAGCCATCACATTGGAAATTCATTTGAACATTCATTCTCATTTTCTTCGGCATCATTACTCTTTTTGTCACTCTTGTATGTGGACAGGAACAAATTTTCTATCTGAGTCAAGAACTCTTCAGCAATGAAGCAGTTTGTTACCTTGCCCAAAGTCTTCCTCATGCACTCCAAAAGCTAGTCAAGAGAAAAGGAGATTTTTTAGAATCGTCATTTTTCCTCAGTTTATTTTTTTCCCCTTTCTAGCTGGTACGTATTCCACAGGGATTTTTATTTATATATTTGGGCATAACACTACAGAAAATGTTCAACTGCACAATATAAACTTCACAAAGGAACAGTCACACAGGAACACATGGGTGATTTAAAACCAATTCTTTAAAAATAATTACACAACAGCTAAATTCAGGAGTATGCTACCAACTCAATTTTAGATTTAAGCTGTTTATAAGCAAAGTCAGGTTGAGAGGAGGAAAAAAAAAAAAAAAAAAGAGATGTGGGTAGTCATTGTGTATGTGCTATCTGTTTATGTCTTTTGCTTTGGGCAGATTTTCTGTCTTGTTTGTGCAATTAATGTTACAGCTATAGTTATTTACAACTTCATGGCAATGACTACGCTGACTGGAAGATGAAAGTTCCCACTTGTGCATGACAAACATGGCACAGCTCTAGTCTACTGACTGAGCAAAGGACTAGGAAGTCCAAATCATCTCTCAAAACGGATGCAGCTCTCAACACTGAAAGCATACAACATCCTGAGAAGAGACATTATTAATTTGACATTCATTCTTCTCCAAACAGGTTAAAACTCGGTACCTGCATGCAACTGTTGTCCCCAACTCTCTCAAATGAACATTATTTTCATTCTGTTTCTAAGTTAATAAGCTACACTACGGAACTCATTTATTGTGATTAGTTTACATCTGTGTTCTAAAAATGTATCATCAGAAGTCACGTGAAGTTACGCAACAGATTTGTATTTAAAACATTTAAAATTAAAACTAAAAATTTAAAAGACAAAAAACTTACTTTCTGCAAACAAGTCAGGTCAGAATCTCTATGAAAAATTTTATTCATGGGGACACTGCTGTTGAAAGAAAAACAAATAGCAGTGCTGTAGAAAGCAGACATCTTTATTGAAACATCAATAATAAACATGCAAAATTCTAAACTGGCTGTTCTTTATAAGAGAAGTAGACATATACCTATGGCAGAATCTGTATTTTTCAATTATCCATCTTGTTTTTTCAAATATTAATTCCCACTGAGGTTCCTCCAACATCTGCTGTACTTCAAATTTGTAGGGCAGACCTGTAATCAGTTGAACATGACTTTCAGTGTTTCCAGCACATTCAGCTTTGTGGTTTTTTGTTTTTTTTTTTTTTTTTAAAGTTTTAGGTGCAATACCTTCCTTCCCCATAACTGTTCATCATTTAGTACTGACTGCAGAAGCTTGCAGTCCTGTCACCTGCCAGGAGGTTAAAGTAGAAGTATGATGTGCTTTGGATTCCAAATTTAATTTTGGTGGGAGTAGGGAACAAACCTGTTCTCCCTGCCCTCACCAACTCTTCAGGCCATAAGAAAGCACACAGAAATCTACAACACAACAGAAAAGTGTCAAAACAAACTGAGTTTTTATAACCTAGTACCACTGACATTGTGGTAGTCTCTCCAAGATCTGTGTGGTTATTAAAAAAGGTTTTGTTTTTCATGTATCAATTGGCTGATGAAGTGGCTGATTATTGTTCTAGGTTTCAGAGGAATTTTGTTCCCGAAGAAATTCTTCTAGTTTATTGCAGGTGGGAAAAGAATTTAGAAAGCATCCTAAGGGAACACCAGAAAATTCCTTGCAGAACACAATTCAATTACCAAAAATCAGGGAGAAAGAAAGACTGTAAATTTCAGTAAGTCATTTAAAAACAACAACAACAAAAAAGCACCTTTCCAAGATACTAAGAATCAAGTGAGATCAAAGGCGTGCTTTGCAACTGTACTTCAGTGTAAGTGAAAAGAAAGCAATAAATACAATTTGCTATTTGAACATATCTCAAATGTGAAAAGCGTTCAGTGCAGAACGCATTTCCAAGAGTAAGAATTAATCTATAGGAATATTGATGGCTCATATGAAATACTGATTTTTGTCCATTTGCACAGTACTATTGCACTACTGCCACAGCGTAACTATTCCAAAGAGCCAGAGGAGATACCATTTTGTAAAAAGCTCATTTCAGGAGATAAACATGAAGATGAAGTCCTCTCACACAGAAAATATATGTGACCAAAGAAGTATCTCCTTCTAAGGGCAGATAAAGTTTCTAAGTACTTTAACTCCACACTACAATAGGAAATGAGGATAAAAACGTGGTACTATCAGTACGGTAAACAGGAATTATTGCACAGATGTGGCCACCACTTCACATCCCCTAGGACTCTGAAGCAAGTCTGCAGGCAGATGGTCTCCCTTGCTTACTTCCACAGGAAAAAACAGAGGGGGAACTGTCGGGTCACACGGCTGCTGCTGTTTCCTTGCCAAGGAAATTGGAAACCTCCGAGTTTGAATGCATAAACAGGGAGTGGGAGGAGGAGAGAGAAGAAGCAGCTACTGTAACCATATACTGTTATCATGGGAATTATCCCCAAATTAATGTCAGGGAATGAGCAGAAGATCTGATCATCACTTAAAATACCATGAATTTTATGATACATTCTTAACTATTCAAGGAAGGAAAACATCCCATTGCCATGAAATGCCAGTGACCTTTTTAATCAAGAATTTGTTCTCTTAGGTTGGGACTCACGCCAGCACAGCACTTCATCGTTCGTATCTTCTCTTTTCCTGGACAGCTGGCAAGTTTGATCCTTTGACCTTCTGAATGCTAAGTTACTCAAATAAGGATTTTTGGCCGCTATAGCCGCCAATTCCTTGCTATTATACTTCTGTCTCCTCAATCAGAGGATCTGCTCAGAATTTTGTAATGTGGCAAAGTATAAGTAATACACATGAAGCAGTTTCTTAGTTTACATACATGGATACTGTATGTAAATAACAGTGAACCCTGTCCCAACCCTTTAATTCCTTTCACAGATTGTGGAGAGTATTAGTACAGAGAAGCAATCTTCTCTTTACGCCTGTATATTCCTGTCATGACAGCATGGACTACTTGCAGGGTCACTCTTTAAGTGAAATTTCTGGTTTAGTACAGCACAAGTTACCAAAATAAATATATAAATAACTATTTTTCAAGTTCAAGAACAGACATTTTTCCCCTTAGTGTCCAAAAGGAAAAGAAAAATTAACACAATGGATAAAATATTGGTACTTACGGTAGGAACCATCAGAGCTGATCTCATCGCTAATTACTAGGCAAGTAATCTGAGAATATGGAAGAGGATTATTTCGGTTGTAAGGACTTATAATCATTCCAATGAACATGGCGCCACCCCGGGAGAAATAACTCTAAAAAAAACCAAACACACACAAAAAAAACTACATACAAGAAATACAACCTTTGTCACAACAGCATTCTGAAATTTAAAAAAAAAAAAAAAAAAAAAAAAGTAAAATAGAATTTATGTCAATTTATGAGTGAACTTATTTTAAAGATGCATTAGGGCAACAATGGGTGTTAACATTGTAAATACCGGGGAAGCTTTAGGGTTGTTGGGAGGTTTCTTGCTATTTGTTTATTTTTAACATACAGACCCATGAGTACCTGGTATTTAGCTTGAGTGTCAATATCTCGTATTGAGGGGTTGGGGTCAAAGGCCGGGTGGGAATGGTACCATCCAATAACACTGTAACCTCTGGCAGCCAGTGTTTCCGAGGCCTGCGTTTGAGATACTGGATCCATCTCACACTGCAGTCCTGTACTGAGGCTATTGCATGGCTCTGCTGCACAAACCTGTTAAAAAAGTCTCCAGATAGATAAATGCAAGAAATCTCCATCAGTTAAGTAAAATTTGAAGAATTTTGAGACTCATATACCAGACCTTCCTCATCATAAGAGTTGAGAGGCCAACACTTGAACATAAGCATAACTCTAGCATTTCAAGGCTACAGTAAATAACTTCAGTACATTAGAATAGTCTCCCTTCAGAAATAACATTTACATCTATTCAAATTATATATTTTATTGTAACAGTTCTAATATTTTAGAGAAAATGTAAAAAGACAAACACTTACTTCTACAGTTTTATCAGCTTCAGAGTATCTTCCACCAAGAAGCCCTATTACTTCTGCCATAGACACATGAGAGTGCTAAAATGATATCAAACAATTATTAAAGTTCAAGTTGTATAATTTCTCCCAGCTTTGATCTGCACGCAACAGAATACATTGGCTTCACGGCTACAAGTCAGTAACTTCTATTTAGGAGGTAAACTTTGGACAGCTGAAGATTCTCACCCGGTGTTGCAATTTAAAGTAAACAGAAAAGATTATGTTTGCTTATTATATGCGTGCATGTATACAGTGCATTTTATAACACTTCCATACATGAAGTTCAAAAACTGAAGCCTGTGCAGTGCTGAACAACTGCACCAATTTTGGTATGGCCTGTTGTTATGAAAACACACATTGCTTTATAAACAAAAAGATCACCTCCCAGACCAGTAGAAAATGAACCCGTAAGATTTCAAAACAGCAGCCTATTTTAGAAAGTAGCTTTAAGCAAATTATATTTAAAGTATGACAGCGAGTAGTTAAGTAGTAATGCTCTTACTAGTGTACAACCATTTACCTTCCAGAAAAACTACGCACAGTATAAAAAAACCCACCATTAATCTTTAGGGACTTTACTTAATACTAGATTCTCACTTCTAGGTCTGAATAGAAAGAAGTTAACTGTACTGTGTTTCTCAATCTTCTTATGTTGTCCATTAAAAACAAACAAACAACAAACCAAACAAAGCCCCACAACATATATATTACAGCTTTTTGAAAGATAAAACTTAATCCTCACCAAATCCATTACTAAAAGTGCTTCAGAAGACACTTTCACCTGAAAAGGCTCCTGAAATGATAAAATGCAATAATGAGTATAAGAAAAGTAGCCTAAGTAATAAAGCACTCTTGATTATTCACTCATAGTACATACCTGTTTTTCTTCAGTGAATAAACAGCATGGTATCAGCTGAAAGGGATCAAAGGAACTATAAAACGAAAGAAAATTTCTCTAAAGATGCAGAACAGTCAGGAAACTTCTCAAGTTTCCCCTCTGCCTCCTTGGCAGAGGAGGACTAACCTTGTTTTCTTTACTGGATTTTCTCATCTCACACTAGGATGACTTCCACCAAATACAGAAACTCCACTCCCCACACTCATGAATTTCAATCCAAAAAATTTGAAATGCATGTATGTTACTGCAGACCGTAATACCTATTAATGACTTGCAGCCTTCCAGCCTGACACTGCCCACAGCATTTGTTTCATTTCTAGAAGACCTATTTGAATACAATGTACATCAAATAATACCTTTTTATTTGTCTTGAACCTTTAGATTTTGCAGGTTTCAGTTTTTCTTCCTCTCTTCTTCTCGCTAATTCTTCAGCAGACAGATGCTAAAAAAAATTAAAAGAAATCAGTCTTAGTGTCTTAAGTGCTCTTCCAGTAGTGATTCCAAAACCAACCCTTGACATCAGTGTCCTCTTGATATGCTATCAATTTGTGTGTTACAGGACTACTCAAGATAGAGGGTGATAGCCCTAGCAAAAACCAACAGCATGGAAGTAATGACAATCAGAGATCTAGTCCACAAGATGCCCCATGAGAGAATTCCTACATCCCCCAAGTCAATCAAATTCAGTAAAATCACAGCCCATATCGCAAACCATGCGTAAATGCGCATGTCATAACTAAGTAGAAAATCTGCCATTACAACCTGTGGCCAGAATTTATCACGACACCTCTTTAGGGATGAGTGTTTTCAAACTTAATTTCTGTCCAAATATGTATTCCGCAGAAAGTGTTAGAATTATTAACCACAGTTACTCAAACATAGGTATGGCATTATAACATAATGGAAGTAACTGTTACAGGTACTTGTTACTGAAGGCTGCAAATTTAAATGTTTTTTTATACAAGAAAAGAGGATGTTTACAGTTCTTCACTTTTTGTATCATTTGAAATTGAAATGGACAAGTGGATATTTTCTTTTTTACAAGTCTTCTATAAAATATTTAAAATTATATGGATTTTTCTAAGCACTTTATAAACCACAGCATTTCTGGGGCTATTGCTAGTAGCAGAATTAATACTAGGAACTCCTGCATTATAAGCCCAAAGAAACCACACAGTACTGAAAAAATAATTTAAATCTTATTCCCCTACCCCCTGCTGTTAGCTTAGTAAGGCCATTAACTGAAAACAAAGGGTCATGAAATCTCTGACAAGACAAGGCAAGGAGCCTTATACACATAAAACAGTGTAGGGCCATACACCCTCACAACATGAACACCTTTATGAACACCGTAGTACAGCTTTATTTATCAGCAGCATAAAGATGTAACAGCTGCTACATTATTTTCAAATTATTGCTTCCACAAAGAGAGGTTAAGTACTATTACACAACTGTTTTCCTGGTATATTTGATGCAACACCACCTGCTACCAATTAGCAAGAATTAATTCTGTAAGGAAAGTTTAGAACACAGAAGGGTTACCTCAAATGTCTGTCCTTCCAAATCCTTTGCATCACACCAGTTTCCCCAAGGGTCTCGCACTCGCCGTCGTCTTGTACGCTGCAGCAAGCAATTCAACATGAGTCAAGGATCATACTCCTGGAAAAACTGCATTTATTTAATTTAATCAGCCATAAGAACACTGTCCAAAAGGTTACTGCCACATGAACGTTACTAACACCGTGATGTATTTCCAGAAAGAAAGAACACCCTGGAGTTCTGTAGAATAAGTAGTTCACAATCTGTTATGAAATATCATTAGTGAAGTTTTCAGTTTTTAAGGCTGTAAAGCATTACACCTGGTTGATGCTCCATGGATCATCATCTCTGACAGCAACAGTGCATTATTATCCAGCTCTGAATTATAGCTCAGACAATATAAGAAGCTATAAAACCAGTATGTTTACATGCAGTGTATGCTACAGTTCTTTATTTCAATTTTTGTTTTCCAGTGGGACTGATTTAGTTTTTCTCTCATCAAGTAATCTGCTTAGCTATGAAGTAGTTAAAAAAGCTACACTAAATGTGAATATGAAAATTAAATCTGGCAAGCCTGGGTAATTCATGTAGTTAGAAAGGAGTTACTACTAATTGTGTGCATAAGGCTCTCAGTAAGTCATATCATATATCTACTATACTTAAACAGTTAAAATGCAAGCAACTTAAATCACACACTACCACCACACTCCACTATTTTCTGGCTAATATTAGCTAATAAATTATGGGGAGGTGGGGAGGAAGGGGTTGGGGCTGCAGGGAAAAGACTGAAACACAGTCATAGTTAAGTACCCGAACAGAAATCAAACGTGTAAGACAGCAGAAGTTAGGACAGACAGCTGTCAGATAGCAGAATATGCACTTAGACTGACACTCAAATTACAGGGCATTATAATGAAACCGCAAACTGAATGAGAGAAGAAATTTCCCAAAATACCCTAGTTTGAAAATAAAAATTGAGAAGACCTTCTCCACCCTGAATGTTTTTTGCTGCCCCCACCTCCCTCACCAAAACGTACCATGGACTGCAATCGCTGAGCAAGCTGGTATGCTTCCGCTGTGTCTTTGCCTTCTTTGGACCGTGTTTTATCAGCTGGTTGGGGTCGGTTATAGACAGCCTGTTCTACAGGATACAGGAGAGGGATACGCTGTATTTCAGTAAAGTATTTCTGGTACAGAGCCAAGAATGACATAGATAAGTGGTAACGAGAAGCACCATAAAGAAAAAAAAGCAACAAAACCCCCCCACAGTGAAAAGACATCTCTTGATGGTTGTGTTACTAAGTGATTATGTAGCCCTCTCCCACCACCACAGCATTTTTAAGAAAGGAAAAAACCTCCTTCCTTACTGTTTCATTGAGTTCAGACAAAATGTATTTGCAGACCATTCCTCCTCTCCTAGGTGACCAAAATCAATCCCGAGAGACTAAACCAACAGTAACTTATAGGTGTACACATATACTTTTAACCTGTCACCTAATTTTAACATTTGAATCTTGTAAAAACTAGCCCTGAGGATGAAAACATTGGTTTTTATTTAGGAAATAGTTGTAATTCAGTATGGGAAAAGAAACAAAAACTTGAATTCTGTCTTACATGGAGGGAGGACAGAATTTCAGATGCAGCAGGTATAAGAAAAAAAAAAATCCAGCACTGGATACACAGGAAAGCACAAAACAAAAAACCACCCCACCATCTGGTGTGCAGTAAACATGAGGGGGGGAAGGGGAGAAGAAAAAAAAGAAAAGGTCTTGTGTAAAACCAAAAATCCATAACCCTGTAAGCACGTTACAAACTCATCTAGATTTTCACAGGTCATTGAGAGACAATCTGCTCAGAAGGTCCTTCCTAGTAAGGATTAACGCGTACCCTTCTGTGTGAGCAGTACACCCTAACATTACGTAGTCCTTCAGCATTAATTCCAAAATAGGCCACAGCCATCCAAGTTGGAACATGACTATACTAAATATAGTGCAAAAAAAAAAAAGTTATCTTCCACAACACTTAAATGTAACAACTTCTATTTAAGACATTAAGAGTACAGAGAAGTTAGAAGATTATCCACATGGATGCTTGATGCCGATTAAGCGCAGTCATCCATGCTTCAGTGAACTTACAACTTTTCTTTCAAAGACATCTACTAACCTTAATGTTTACCCTTCGCATAAAAATATTCATTTTAATAAAAAAGCTGACAGTCAACAATAGATGTGTTCAGCAAGAACTGATTAGAATTTAAGTTCTGAATTGATCAATAAAAATGTCTTTACCACAGCCAAAGTTAATTGCTCCTATTAGTTCCAGGTACGTGTGGATCCGTCCAATGCAGTTAACGTCACCGCAGTTCTTGAGCCCTGGACGTACTGAAGTCTTATTCAGGTATTTGGGTTTACATCTCTCCCTAAAATAAAGTATAGCACATTGGCAAATAGTAAAACAAATCATGGCAGGGGGAAGGAATTGCATGACTTAAGCTGAGATTAAGACAGAGACTGCAGTGGTTTTTTTCCCCCCCGCAATGCACACACTACACAGGGCAACCACAGCAAAAATGTAAGTTTCACAAAACAGATACAATTTATTTTAGGGTTATTCATACCTATGAAGAGTGAAACTTATGTTCCATGCATTAAAACAAACTCTTCAAAACAACTGGTGCCAGGAAGCAATTAACTACTCAGTAGTACTACGATACTGTTAAACTGATGTAAGAAAATCTGCCTTAATTAGTCTAAACAGCTCATATAATCATAGACTTCCTTCGTGTAATAAATAAGCCTGTTTTCACTCTGTATGTGCTTATTACTTGCTTTTAAACTGATACTGAATTGTTTCAGTTCAACACTTCTCTGGTATGGAATTTTAAAGTCTCTTTGCAACTAGAAAAAGCTGTCAATATACAAGACAACTGAATGAGAATGGAGTTAAACTCAGCAATTCTTTCTACTTAAAAGCAAGCTAGCCAACACAACAAGCACACAAAACAAAATTGCTAACAGAACGAACTGTATATTGAGCCTGCTACCACAAATTACTAAGGTTCCTTAAAGTGATTCTTTGGAGATGGAATATAAAATATTCAAGTGTACAAGCATTACTCCAAATTGATTCTTAATTTGAAGTATTCTTCTGGTCAAGAGTATTTGCTTTAGCACAGACTATTTCCTCTAGCTGCCCTTCTGTAAAGGCAGTATTACAATGCTACAGATCTCATTACCAAGTTACTTTAATCAGTTATATTGAGGAACCATTTATTAAAACCATATATACATTGGTACATACAGGATGACAAAAACTGGAAGAAAATAATGTAACCAAAATGGATGCAGCCTATTCTGATATATAACACTCCTTTTCATAATGCTTCAAAGTATTTTCATTGCTTAGCTTCCAGTATGCCAGAAAAAACTGGGAAGATGCAAAAGCAGCATTAATAATCAGTGCTGCTCACTGGCCATCTTTATAATGCTACCATAAAATTAGTTTTACTCCATTCAAAAGTATATTAGTACCAAGTAGTGTTTTAACTACAACCAAGCCAGACATGAGTTATCTTAATCACTTATATTAGTAAATATATCTTACCATTGATCCAAAATATAATTCCTAATTTTCAAATAACGCTCTGGTGTTTTGGCCTGGCGCCCTTCAAAAAATTCAGGAATAGCTTGCTTTTCTTCGTCCAGAATGATGCTTCTGTCAACCTCCACTTCTTGATCGGGTGCCTTAAGCTCCTCTGCTTCTTCTGGATGATCTTCATCCGCTTGGCAGGAAGAAGGAAAAAGCAACCCGTTATCAGCCAGGTCTCTCTGCCCCTCATTCAGCTCCTGATCAGTTACTTGCCCAGTACCACGAGATGGTACTAGTCTGCCTTGTTCAGCTTTCTCAATGAAATTATTGTATTGCTGGTAATCTAAATTCAGAGATTTATCACCATTCAGGTGCTGAGAACATGTTGCTGCAACACCTGGAAATAGTAATGCATCCACTGTATCTTGCTTGGTATGTGGAGGATCTTCTTTAGGTAAAGAAATCGCAGAACTGTGTCCAACAGATGAAAAACCATGTTCCATTCCTTTTGTTTCTTCAACTGGGCTTTTTGAAATAACCGATAATTCAGATTTTCCAGTTTCTTGCTGGAAGGTAGGAGAAAGTAGTTCATCCACGTCATCAGTTATGTCTACTTCTTCATCATCTGACAGCTTTTCAATTTTCACTGCATTCAGATTGGGGTCTGCACGGCCTCTCAAATTTCCAGATGACCATGCTTCTACCCTTATCCCATCTTCAATGGGAAGACTGCTACCAATCTGACTTTGCTCTTCTTTTTCAGAATCACCATTTTTTGCCTTAGGAAAATATAAAATACTTTTTTAAAAGGGAAAAACAAAACAATCCCCTCTGCCTCCCAAATAGTCAGAACTATTTTACTTGAACAGCACACATTCTGAAGTGTTTCTTCCTCATCTTACCCTTTTAATAAATTTTAATCCATTGCAATTGACTTTTACAAAGCATTATAGGTATACTTCTAGCCCAAGTGTAAACTAACATGTATTTCTGTTAAAAAAAACCAAACCAAAACAAAAACCAGACAGTAGTAATTTCTTCTTAAATGCCCTCAAAGTCTCAAATGAGGCTAAAGCTAAAACTACAATACACAGCTGGAACAGCTGCATAGTGGAAAACAAGTATTTTCAGACTAACAACCAACAGTAAGAGAGACTACAATTATACTACGTTTAGTTATACCAGCAATAAGAATACTGAAGTCATTCTAGGAATTTGAAATCAGGTCTGACTTCATATTTAAATCTGCAAATAAGCGCATTCCACGTTTCTACATATGGGAATAAACAGACTACGTACTTAAACCGTAACTTTGACGTACCCTGAAAAGACAGGTTAAAATAAAGCTACATGTACCACAGCATTCTTGTCAAGCAGCCTTTTTGCTAACTAGAGAGATACTCTGTTTACCTTGTTCTTGAAATACTGCCGAGCATAGCTCTTTACTTGTAGAACAGTACGACTTCCAATCAACTTGGCAATTTTCGTCCACCGGCGCCCAAATTTCACCTAGTACAACAATGCACATTTAAGCTACCCAAACTCTAACGTTCCAGAGATTGCACTTTATGTGACAGAAGAGTTTAAAAACACAGTTATTCACTACAAATGCACAAACAGTACAGCAAACCTATGGTGAAGAACCTCACTCCTCATATTATACCAAGAAAAGTTACATCCAACAGTAGGTTATCGCTATTCTGAAGTAGAGGATCTCCTTCACCCAATTCAAGCACGCGGTAAATTATGCTGCCTGCTAACCCAAGGAATCCTACTGCAATGAATTTGTACTTGGCAAAGGAAAACCTATTATGTTTAGCACTGTACAACCATATACTCTCTAAAGACCTTACAACAGTTGTTAAAGGATTTCACTGTATTAGCTGATTTGCCTTAATCACACACTATACTTCCTGTAGTTAACTACAGCATTACGATTGTACAATTCATAAAGCTATATATTTGAGATATTTTGTGATCTCAAATTGTAATCAGCCTCATGTGAACAAAATCTGGTAAACAAAGCCATTTTGGGGGATTCATTGATATAAATCTGATTTATCATTACACTCTTAGTACATGGCAATTATTTTCACCACATTAGAAGTGCAGAAGCAGATAAATATAACATGCTTATTTCTATTAATTATTATTTTGTTATTTAAACTAATGACTTGTATTCAAAATATTAAATATATAAACAAACTTACCAATCCTTGTTCAAACAGTTCTTTTTCTTCTGATGTCCACTTTAACGAGTAGCTAGCTGATTTTGTAGGTGATCGCACCCTAGAAAAATAGGAAACATAAGTTAGTGCTTTCTTAAAAATATATATTCTCAAGTCCCAGTAACTGAAGGCAACTTCTGACAGGAGGACTATCCCCCATTTTCTTTAAAACTCAAGGTATCGCTTTAAACATGAATGTGGCTGATAAATACAATATCAAAAATCACGTCAGCTTCTCCATCACGAAGGAAGATTCAAGGCAACACAACATTCATCAGTAACAGTACAGAAAAACATGGAAGCAGTAAACAAGAGTTCAGGCAAGAAAGCCAACTAGAATTAACAAGGTTTTTTTCCATAAGGACCACTGTGCTACAGAAAACAAACTAGTTTACTACAGGCCTATTATTACACACAACAATATTTCTTTGCACTGAAAGGCCTCTTAAATAATTTTGTGCAGCCAAATAAAAGGAACTAAGGAACTGTAACTTCTTTTAATAGTGTCCAGTAACTTAAGAAAAATCAGACAACACACTTAAAAACGCAACGCAACTCAATCATTAAAGTGTACGTACATGACTTTTCCAGTTTTCTTATGTGGGCTGCAAATAAAAAACATGAAAATAAAAATTAATAATTGTAATGCTGTTGCATATCTCAGCAAGTAAACTTATTTTGGAAGGACTTTTCATCTCTTCTTATCTAACCGAGAATTTTTTCCATGAACACAGCTTACCTTTTCATAGATCTTTTCTCCACTTCCTTTTGATTGACCCATATTTTTTCAGAAAGTGATTTATGAGATAAATAATATCTGAAATAGTCACTAAGTAAGTTTTCAAAACAGAAATATTTGTACACATGGGAATTTGAATAATCATATAAATTATTGTATTGGGTTGGGTTGAGATGGAGTTAATT
Organism: Egretta garzetta; assembly: GCF_000687185.1. Classification (NCBI taxonomy): domain Eukaryota; kingdom Metazoa; phylum Chordata; class Aves; order Pelecaniformes; family Ardeidae; genus Egretta; species Egretta garzetta. The sequence continues at coordinate 6,489,163 of NW_009259308.1, read as the reverse complement.
TTCCCCAATAGCAGCTCTTGTAGTGCTGTGCTTTCTACTGGTAGCTGGAAGAAGCGCTGGTAACACAGCAGTGCTTTGGCTACTGTGCAGCACCAAGGCTGCATCTCCAACGTTCCCTCACCACCACCAGTGGGCTGGGAGGGGGCAAGATCTTGGGAGGGGACATAGCCAAGAAACCTGACCTAGCCTGACCAAAGGAATATTCCATACCATATGACGTCAGCTCAGAGATAAAAGCTAAGGGAAAGGAGGAGGAAGAGGGAGCGTTTGTTTTTTATGATGTTTTGTCTTCCAGAGCAACTGCTATGTGTACTGAAGCCCTGCTTCCTGGGAAGTGGCTGGACATTGCCTGCTAAGGGGAAGTAGAGAATAAAATCTTTGTTTTCCTTTTGCTACTGCGCGCAGCCTTTGCTTTTATTAACCTGCCTTTATCTTGATCCATGAGTTTTTTCTTTTCCATCTCATTTTCTCCCCGCCTGTCCTGCTGAGGGGGCATGATAGAGCGGCTTGGTGGCACCTGGCATATAGCCAGGGTCAACCCATCACAATTATACTGGTTCATAATTAGTCAGCTGTAGAAGCAAATACTGCACTGCTTTCAAAACAAATTTCACACACACCTACTAGTTTAATGCATAAGGAAGTGACTTTGACTTCAGAACCCCTGTGCTCACTTTATTTGCAGCAAACTAGGCATCCTGTTTCTACAACAGCATTCTTCTTTTTTGACTTAGAAAACATACTAAAATACATTGTACTGATACCTTATTTATTTTCAAATTAAGCCCCAGTAATTAATTCTATTAGGAAAAATTCAATTGCTTTATTTTCTTGTTCCTCTGTTACTGTATATTACTACACTCAATTACAAAAAGAGCATGAAAATAAATTAGGCTGCGATTACTGTTGCTATAACCTACCTAGTCTGCAAGGTCAACTTACGCCAGAAATGCTACTACTGGTAAAACTATGTAAGCCAACATCACTTAAAAAAAAAAAAAAAAAAAAAAGAAAAAAGAAAGAAGTGCACCAGCTGTGTTCCTTCCCGTTTTCATCTTGCATGCTGGCAGAAGCATGAATGTAGCCAGACAAAATTTGACAGTAAACCAGTCCAAGAGAAGAATAATTCAGCAAAAAGAACTAGCTATTTTTAGCCAGCTCAGCTGTTTGATCAGGTTCACTATGAAGCTACACAAGCAACTGCATCAGCACAATGTTGGAGGCAGCACTGAACAAGCTGCTGAAGTGGGGACAAATACTGCTATATTAGGTGCCAGTGCCAGCTTAAATCCGACAGGCTTTGGAGTAATTTTCTGAAGAATCAGAAGCATCAGATGAAGCTGCAGGTAGCTAGGTGATTAATTCAGGGGTCCTCCTTGATTTCTGCAATCTACCTACAAGCTGACAGTGCTTCAGTCACCCTAACAAGAAAAGATTTGTCCAGTTCCTTTAGAAAAGAGGAGGTTTTCTGTTGTTACACAGGAAAACATACAAGCAAATCAGCAAAAGGATACTCTTCTTCCAGCAACATTTTCTCAATGACAGCTCTGTTTTCTTCACTAATGCTGCTGTCCAATGTCCATGGCTGCAAACAATACAAATATGTTCTAATATTTGAATTCTGTCACATGGTTACTTGAGTATCAAGAATATATAATAGTTTCTAAAAGTAAACAAAAAGCACTTGTTTTGTTTTGTACACCTAAACGAGCATGTACATGGAGGGAAGAGAATGTAGAAAACAGAATTTCTGATAACCTTTCTAGAAGTACCATTCGTTTAAAAAATACTTACAAGACTGTTATCAGTTCTCCAAGATGAATCGAGATAGTGATCCTGCAGCAAGCCTGAAGCTGTGTTTTCATGATCTCTGAAAAAGATTCCGGTGTTCAAAACAATGCAAACATCCTCAAACAAAATGAATGCTGTCAGAGTTAAAATAATGGTGTAGTAAATAACAAAAACATTAACAGAAGATGACAGAATTAGATATTAAAATCATATATTGCAGACTATTACGTAACGTTAGTCTCTTATAATATTCCATTAGACATAGGATAAAACCCCCTCAGTAAGTCATCTTTCTTAGTAATCTCAGTACCAACTCCTCACTTACCTCATCGCAGACTATGTGATACCAGTGAAACCCTGAACAGTAAAAATTCTCTTCCAGAAAGACTGAAAGCAGGAGGGACCTTGTTAAATATACACAAATGAAAGAAGCCAGAATTGTATGGTCAAATAAAGGACTATATTTTTAATGCTAAACGTGTCAGTGAGTTGTGTTATCTCCACTTAACCTTTCTCCATCTTTCCCCAAATAAGGTAAAAACAGCCCCTTATCAAGGAAGAACTGCTTTCCTCCTGAGGAAAGCTCATTCTTACACAAGGTTTAACAGAATCCTATCACGCTGAATTGTCAGTGCTCTTATGGACTTCATTCAGATTATGCTTAATCTTTTCTGTAAAGAACTACTTATTACCTTTAGAAATCTGTCACTGATTAACATAATTGACCAACTTTTTTCTATTTTAATGCAGCATAAAACCTCCTTAGTAATTAACGTAATTTTTTTTGTCATTCTTTGCTTCCAGAACATTCCGAGTTTTCTAAAGACTAATTACTCCTATATCCATTGCAATGCTACTAAAATTAAATTCACCTACTGTTCCAAACTGTTTTCTGCCAGCAGGTCAAGCATCTCTTTATAGGTCAGGATAAATCCTCACGTACAGCCAGAAACCAGTGTAAGTCCTGCTTCTTTTGGAGCATATAAAGAAATGGGTCAGATCTAGCAGCCCCCTTTGCCCAGTACTCTGCCTCCGACAGTGGCAACAGCAGATGCTACTCTAGGACAGCAGACGAGCCCAGCCGCTGTCTCTAAAACAATCCTCTCATACTCTCCAGCACGCGCAGCTGCGAGATTTGTGGTGCTGGAATTGCTGTCCATTCACTTCAACATCTGCTTACAGATCCCTTACCCGTCAATTTGTTGACTCAGTTTCCTGACCCTCCCTATGTTCACTTTTCTGAGCCTATCTGCCTCCTCAAGTTCACTACCAGTTATGCAACCCAGCACCTTCCTTTAAAGGAGCCTCCTAGCAGTCGCACTAAGCGTCCCCAGTTCGCGGACTGTTGGATCCGACGGCAGCTCCGCGTTCCCCTCGCTTTAATGATTGCACAGGCCCCGTTCTCAGCGCCCTGCCCGATGGTGCTCAGCACCGGCGCTCCCCCCTGCCCCCCCACCAACGCCCGCAGCGGCCCTCAATGAGACTCCAAGGGCTCTCGCCTGGGGCGCCCGGCGGCGGGAAGCACTGGCAGCGGCCAGAGTCCCGGGCGAGCGCGGCCCTGCCCGGGCAGCCCCC
>NW_009259308.1:6480351-6484847 GCF_000687185.1 Egretta garzetta | reverse complement strand
AGGCGCGCTGAGCTAGCGGCGCTTCGCGAGGCGCCCGGGGTGCAGCCGGGCCCGTTGAAGGGTGGTGCGCTGAGCGAAGAGGGACGCTGTTGGGGTGCATCGTGCTGCAGCAGATGTCGGTTTTGCCAGCCGCTGTCTGTGTACTTCCGAGAGTGCGATCATGTCTTTTCATTCATCTAGAAGGTGGTGGCAGCAGCAGGGTGTTGTGCGGGTTGTGCTGTAACGTGGCTATAAAAGTCAGTTTTATTCCCGTACGTTCTTAAATCTGTGTTTCATTTCACAAGAAGTATTTGTCCCTTCATGCTAATTGGGCTTCTAATCATATACTGAAGGGAAGTGTGAAGAACCGCGAGTGTAAATGATCATTGTGTAGAAAATGACCACAGAGAACCTTCTGTCCGCTCAAGAAAGTGCTTCTGTTTTAAGAGATGACAATACAAGTATCTTGAACCAATAAACTCTGTTACAACCTTTTTATTTTGAACATTTCATTGTTGTGCTGGAATCGGTTTGAAAGTGAAATTAATAAACAGTGAATATGATTGTTTTCATTATCTGTACTTAAAAATGCAAAATCTAGGCAAATGGAGTTATGAAAGATAGAAAGAAAAATAATCATTATAGTCTTGCCAATGCCTTGTCAAAGGGAGTTACAGAAATGTCTAAAGAGGATCCCACCCAATATTGAATGTCAGTGTAGCATATAGTAGTGTCCTGAAAAAAACAGCGATGTGTTAGTAAAGTTTTGGGCACACATTGCTCCTCTGGTTGGTTTATACCAAGCCTCTTGGTAGGATTTATTAGCATGAGGAGTGTGTCTAGTAAATCTAGAGTAGAGCAACCCCACGGTAGTAAATTTGCAGGGAGATGCCTTCTGATCTTCACTTAGCTCAGAGACCAATACTGTGATTAGCATAAACCAAGCTAATACTACGTGACCCTCAGGAGAGCCAGTGCTGTTCAGCTGTTATCCACCCTGCTTCTCCCCTTTGTTCAGTTATAGCTGTGGAATAAGCTGGATCAGCTCACACATACAACCTAGAGCAAGCATGCATGACTGAACTGAAAGGGAGGGCAGATCAATCCCTTGTAGCAGCACTCTGCAGTTAGGTCTGCCTAAGCTAAACAAAACTAGTGTTATCTACTCCAACATCTCTATGCTCTATATCCCTGAGGATACAGCTGTCTCTTTATCGATAATAGATGGCTTTTTGAAAATGTGATTTTACCAAACTGCTTAACTAAGCTATCTGTACAGGCTAATGTGCACAGATACATGAAAAGTTATTTTCTATCTTTTTTTTTTTTTTAAAGTCTTGCTTTATACTAGAGGAAGTAATACACAATGTGTTTAAGACCGGTGCTTTTTAAATATGTTCCAAATATGTGATTCATGAGAGAAGCAGAAGACTAATCAATACTTAGAAGTTTAATGGTGTCTTTAAGATCCTTTTTTTCCATGGCCACCTTTGATTGCTAACTTAATTCTGCCTGCCTGAACATAATTCTCAATCATACTGGGCAACAGCACTATCCAAATGACATTAAAAGAGAATTCTGCCTTTTAAAGTTTTTGCTTTACATCTTCATTTTGTTATTAACATTTTCTTTTTCAAAAGTGCTACAATTTGAGCCTGATTTTCTGTTTTGTTAAATTCTGCTACTTGCAATGGGGTCTTTTTGAGACTATTAGCAGCTAGTAAATTTGCTTTTTCTCCTTGGGACCAGTTTACGAGGGAATTTGCAGCACTAAAATGACCAGCCTTGCATGCACAATGCAATGGAGTATCCTTGCTGCTGTCTAAGGCATTAATGGCTGCTCCATGCCTCAGTAACAGATGTATCAAGTCACTGTGTCCATATTCCGCTGCAATATGCAGTGCAGTCTTTCTCCAAATGTTTCTATCATCAATATTTTTATTTTTCCCTGATGTCAGAAGAATTTTTACGATCTCTGTGTTTCCTCTGATGGCTGCATAGTGCATTGGAGTACATCCATCCATGTCCTTAGCTCCAAATCTTCCTTTTTTAGCTAACAGAACTTTCATGATACTGAGATGTCCTCTCACAGCTGCAGTGTGCAGGGGAGTCTTTTTCTCCTTGTCCTGTGCGTTGGGGTTAGCATGAGCGTTCAGAAGCATCTCTACCATTGTTTTGTCTCCCCTTTCAGCAGCAAAATGTAAAGGTGATTTTAACTGCTTATCCTTAACGTTAACATTGGCCTTGTGGTGCAACAACTGTTGGGCAACATCAGTGTTACCTCTTTGACTTGCAATATGCAGGGGAGTAACAAACTCCTTAGTGACAGCATTAATTTTGGCCCCAGCATTAACTAAAAGGCCAACTAATGCTCCTTTATTATGAAGTGCAGCAACGTGGAGCGGGGTTTCATCTGCTTGGTTTATAAGGTTAACTTCCATCCCTTTGTGTAGAAGCAGACTTGCGATGGAAGCAGCCCCAGCTTGAACTGCCAAGTGCAAAGCTGTGTCTGAAGCAGGAGTCTTTATTCCAAAGTTTGCTCCCTTTTCGATTAGAACTCCTGCTGATTCAACTTTGCCTGTTTCACATGCCAGGAGTAGAGGAGTGTACTGCATTTCATTGTAGGCATTTATATCTGTACCTCTGTCAATTAAAGCTGCTACAATACCATGCAGATTTTTCTGTACAGCTCTAAAAAGAGCTGACTCCATTATTTCAGATGACAAATCTTTAGAATATTGTAGTAGTAGTTTGAAGATGGATGGGTGGTTGCTGTTGAAGGCTCTTTCGGCCATATTGGAATCAACACTGGCTCCGGCTTCTAGCAGTACTTTTGCGGTATTTTCAGACCCCTGAGAAACAGCATAACTGAGAGCAGTCTGTCCTCTTTCATCCTTTCCATCAGTGGAGGCACCAGCCTTTAAAAGCATTCTTGCCAGACTGCTCTCATCTTTAAGAGCTGCCATGTGCAAAAAGTTGTGCTGATTCCTGTAGCTTCTTGCCTCTTCTTTCAGGAGCATCTTCAATATGTGACTGTGGTTACTCTGTGCAGCCAAGTGAAGAGGTGTCTTGCCTTCCATGTCCAAACTGTACATACAAGCACCACATCGCAGAAGCACTTTCACTGCATCACCATGGCCCTTCTCAGCAGCCCTGTGTAGTGGTGTTCTTCCTTTCTTGTCCTTCATGTCTATCTTTGCACCTTTGTTGATCAAATATTCCATGATCGTTAGATGTCCATTAGCAGCTGCAACATGCAGAAGTGTTTCACTTGAAGAGTTTAGTGCATTAATATCATTATCTTTCAATGTTTTTTCTAACTCAGGAAGATAGCCTTTAGCAACTGCATCAAAGATGCCAACAACAACATGATCTTTTCTAGGTTTTGCTGCCCTTGAAGGTCGAGTTTCTTTTCCTTTCTTCTTCATTGCCCATACTTGCTTTTTTCTTCTAGGATTGTCTTTTTTTTCCTGGTGCCGTTCACTGCTATTTTCAAACCACACCTTGTCTTTTTCGAGTAAATATCCCACCAATTGTCTTCTAGCATCTCCAATGCTTTCATTTACTTCACTGACGTATTTTCTCATCTTGCTATAAAGTTTTGGCTCCACGTGCTTTAAACATGGATAAAAAAAGAGCCTGCAGGCTCGTTCACCTTGAGAAATCAGTATGTCTAAAACTCGAGAGTTCTTTTCTGCTCGTGTCCTGTAGAAATTCATGACCATCTTTTTTTCTGGGGTGAAAATACCATTCTCTATCAGCCAGTTCAGAAGATGGTCTGGGTCATTTATGCCTTCTACTAGCTCTTCTTTTTTAGTCCTTAGGACTTCAATTGCGTATGGATTTGTAAACAGGCTAGTTCGATGCATGATCGTGTTGCTAATCAAAAAGTGAATTGAGCTATTGTTTGATGCTTGAAGTTAAATATGAAATAGCAAAGCAGGCTTACATCATTCACACATTCTTTTTGTAGACCTATGAACCAGCACCCGTTGTAGTTCAGTGATAAATCTTTAAAGAATGAGAAAGAAATCAAAACTCCCTCACCTTTGATTTTCTAGTTGTTAGAAGTCCTTTGATATTCTTTCTTCTTCCTTAGCAACAAGTGAAGTTTAATAACAAAACAAAAACCTGTGACATGTAAAGATATTCCACTTGGAGGACTTCTCCCAGATTTTTTATGCATAATTAGGGCGAATATAATTCTTTTGTGAATCTGATACTTGAAGAGAAGGTATTTGGTTACCGAGTTCCTCTGGCCAAGCTGGTTTTTGTAGGTGCCTAAATAACCAGTCTATTAAACATGACAAAAGAGAATTCACGGCATAGTTACTGTTGCCATGATTACATACCTTGTATGATCTTAAATGAAAGAGTACATGTTGCCAGCTACGTAGGTGAAAGCCCTGTAATGTAATGAAATAAAAACATAAAGACCTAGATAAAAATAAACTGTATAAGCAGTTAGTTATAAAAAGTGATCCAGTCTTTCTAATATGAGTTATAACTTCAGTCTA
>NW_009259308.1:6462989-6480327 GCF_000687185.1 Egretta garzetta | reverse complement strand
AAATGAGGTGGATCAAGGCATGTGATTCAGTATGCAACATTTAAACTATAATGAAATAGAGCTTCAAATCTGTGAATATGTATAGTCTTCAATATGGGTGTAGGACCTTTGAATCTAGCTGTAATTAATTTAACTTATTGGTATTAAAATTCCTTATGGAGAGAAGGAAATAATAATAATCTATACATTTTAAAACTAGTTGAGAGAGAAATTGAGATTACACAGTTCTGTAAGAGCTAGAAGTAAAATGAGCTGAAAAGCTGAAAGCTTGACCTTATTTAAGCAAATGGGAAATTTTGCCATCTGTTTCTTAGTTCAGTGCCCTTTCTGTTGAGTCCTGCTGCCTTTGCATGTATTTTCTTTAATAGTATATAGGATGTGACTGATAAGATTTTTAATTTTTTTCTGTTGACTTTAGTTTTATAAGTAAGATCACAAAGCTTATTCTATTAAAAAAAGAGATTTATTGAAGAAATAACCAGAAAGGCAAGACTTTTAATATATATTTTGAAAGCCAGCCAGTTACCAAGTCAGCAAATTTGACGGCCAATTTAAAAGCCCAATAGTTCCTCTGAAATGCAAAGAAGGGCACTACACCAAGAATAGCAAAACCTTTGTCATTTAGTTAATGACTGTTAACACCTAACGTGGAAAACTGTGGTTTATTGTAGGGAGTCAGGTCTGAATTGTGTTCCCAAATCTGCTAATGACTCAGTCTGTGATCTGCAAATTATTTAGTCTTCAGATTTGACTTAAAAAAATGTGGAAGATCTATCTGTGTCTTGAGTAAATTAATAGTCCTTACTTGGTGAAGTGGGAACTTCTTGTCATCGTTATTATTGTTCCCATACAAAACAGAGATAGCAATACGTCATTACCTTCAGGGGAAAGTTTTGAGCTCTGGCAATGGAAAATGCTAAGGGAGTGCTGAGCAGTATTGTAATATAGACGGCACAAGAATTGTTGGAACTCCTGAAAAATTTAAAACCAGAAATTGTGATATTCTTTAAGAGTCTTAGTATGGCAGTGATTTCCTAGTGTGCTGAATACAGAAATTTTACTGGTAAACACTACAAATGAAAGGGTGCAGTACTCCTAACTGGCCTTGAGGAGGAACATTTGAACAATATATGCAGGCAGCATCTCTTTCAGAGCCACTGTGGGACTTCATTTTGGGAAAATAATATGCAGCAAATTACTTGTTACTAGATGCAAATCACAGTCTTCAAAATATAATTATGCATTTTTAAAAAATAAGTTCTTCATTATATGTATGTGACTTATGAGGAAATTCTGTCTTAAAACAAGAATCACATTTGACAAGAAAATTTTGGAAGCTTGTTGTATGGATTCATTTTTAGAAATTATGTTTTAAAAGCCTTTATTTTTTAATTAGTATTTTAGCTACTTTTAGAATTAAGCCTTTGTTCCAACAATGACTTCAGAAAAAGATTAAAAACCCAAACAGTTGACAAGGAAAGAGATTCAGAATTGGCTGTTTGAAGCATCTTATTTGTTTATATCTTTTTAACTTATTAACTCTATTTGACAGAGAAATGCTTTAGAGAAAGGAAAAATATTACAGTTTCACACCTCTTCTCCTTTAATTAAGTGCACGAGACCACAAATGTGTGGGATCACCAGGAAGCTCTTAATTAAAAATAAGAATGGCAACATTTAATATTACTAAAGATCTAAGAAAAGAAAGAAGTTGGAGAGAGGAAGAGGTAAATCTTTGGTTGCCTTTCTTATCTTTTACATGTATTTGTTGTCTGAGAGGCATAAGGTGATTTCTTTCTTTCTTGCTACGTACTTCACAGGCCACTTTTATTTCTCCTGGTTTCTTTAGCTCTACGTATCCAAGGACTGTTCCTTACTAGGTTATTTTGAAAATAAAATGATGGGGTTTGATTCGGTCTTCTTTGTCAGATAGCACTTAAGGATCTTTGTGTTCAGCAATATGGATATATAGCAGATCAGCTTATATGCATTGAGGAAATTTTATGTTTTACTCTAGAAGGACGTAGTAAAAAATTCTGATTAGTACTAGTGCAGGTTCAGCTTCAGTATGTCATCAGAGAAACTTCACGCTCTAGGTGTGCTGACTCTCTTTTAATTCCGTGTGTTGTCAAGAAGCCTGTAGTGAGTAGATTGTCATGACATAGAAATACTGAAAATGTTCACATAGACCACTTAAGCTCTAATATCATTGTTAAATGCAGGAAGAAGACTCTGTGTAAGATTACCTTATTTCAGATAGATCTAGGTATGCTCAGCACTGACCTTGTGGGAGGATATCCCCTGAAACCAGCATGGTTGAGTTTAGAGCAGACCTTGAAAAGGGCAGGTGATGCTATTCATAGGAAAGATCTCTGTTTTGGCCTCTGCTGAATAAGTGTCCAGCTGTAGCTGGTCTGAGAAAGGAGGCTTGAGCCAGTTATTTCTGACATGCAGTCTCAGTTTTGCTACTAACTTGTGTCCTTGGGCAAATCACTTAATCTCTGTGCCCTGTTTACACAAGCATTAAAAAAGGAAATTTTTTTCTACCTCACAGACATGTTCTAAGTGTTTATTAATGTTGGTGCAGCACTTTGAAGTTATAGAGTGCTTTGAAGTTTTTGTCCTTTGAAGTATTGTTTTCTGACTTCTCAAAGATGAATGTTTATTTCTTAAATTAACACATGCCCATGCTTTCTAGCTTATTTTGTGTTGCCATGTCATCACCAAATATACATTTAATTTTCTCTATTTTAATTTCTCAGAGATGAAAGCACCCCAAACTAACACCTTGCATGTTGCTGAACGAACATGTGAGGTGATGTGGGCATGGAGTGAGGAACCTGTAGAGGTCACCATTTCTCCACCGAGGCTTTCCTGCTCTGAGCCCGGAGCCTGCAGCTGCGGTCACTGTCTTCTGTTGAAACTGCATGTAATGCCACTGAGTGACTTCCAGTAACTTCTTGTGGTCTCTAGGGCATTTTCTTGATAAAATTGATGGAAAGCCAAACATTAGTACCACGGTTTCACTCACCGTGATATTTTTATGTTTCCCAATGTGTACTTCAATTTCCTTTAAGACAATTGTTTGCAGTACTGCCAACTGTTTACTGGGGACGTATCTCACTGTAGAATAACTAGTCTGTGAGAGATAATAAAGCCAACATCATTATCTAAACATCATGAGGGATGGAGAAATATATCTGGGTAATCAAGGCATTCTCATTAATAAACATGACTTGGGAATAAAGCCTTGTTTTGGATAACCAGAAATGTAAGTGGGGCCTAGCTGGTTGAGGTTGAACTATATTTAGGTATAGCTAGATTGAGGAACAGCCATGTTAGAAGCATTCATGATGATGATTAGAGTGTACTTGACTTATTATAACACTGGAAGAGAAGCTGACTAGTCAGAATGTCTGCAAGAGAGACAAAATGTAGTGCTTAGTTTTGCTTAGAGATTAACTGCAGTAAATTAGGGAAGTCAAAAGGGGAGCTTTGGCACTGAATGATCTTGTTTGTGTTAGTCATATTTCTGTAGAGACTAGGCTTGGGGCCTTCCTGGTGCTGAGAAATGTCTACCCTGGCTGGTATTTAAATATGAGGTGTTCCCTAGCATAGTGCCATCCTCTGAGTGGTACTGGCACACACAGAACATGCGTATGAGCAGGGGCCTGCTGGAGGGAGGGGAAAGCTGATCTCTCCAGTCTCACTTTTTCCATCTCAGACTAGCACACTGGGCTCCCATCTTATCCTCTCTGCAACTTAGGCGTTGGCAGGGCATAACCACGCCTACAGAGTCCTGTGCCAGGTCCTATACTTGAAAGATGTGCCTTGCAGAAGGCACAGCTTCTCAGCTTTGTCTGCTATTCATGGATGATTTCAAAATACTAAGTAATAATACAACAGCTGATATAATAATTCAGGTATTTTATTCTATTTCCAGTACAAGTCACGATTTTATCCCAACACTATAGTACTATTTCCTCAAGTATAGATAAATGAAGATCGTGTTAAGTGCTACACCTGTACAATGCAAAATTTTCTTTTTTCCAAAGATTAGCGTGTACTTTTATGAAGTTCCCACCCTGGGGTAATTGTAAATGGACAATTTACAATTTACAAATGGACAACTGTAAATCTGCAGAGTGCCACTGATGACTGTAAATGCTGATAGAGCAGACTGTCTAGCTGGACCAAACTGTAAGAACAAGGCTTAATGTACATAACTTAGCCAAAGTGAGGATTAGTGTTGTTTTTCAGTTTACCATGCATGTATTAGTGAAGTTTAAGAAGAGTGACCAAGCTACTTAGAAACCATTTTTTGCCATTCAGGTTTTTGACTAATTAGATTTCAGTATTTTTCCAAAGTTCTTAATGGAATTACTTGCCAGGTATTTTTCTGAAAGGCGACATAGTGAAGGTAGAAGGAAAAAAAAACCTTTCTTAATTTGGCTTCACAGAGCTAAGGAAAAACAACGTTCTTGTTTCAGAACATAATAAATAAAATAATGGTTTGATACAACAGAAAAATGTTAGTAATTATATGATGAAATATATATTTAGTTACCCTAATTTTCATAGTGCAAAGTAAAAAAAAAGAAATATTAAAATTTTTGCGTCTACGTGATGAATATTACTAGTTATTTGTTTCTATACATATTTATGCTGCAAAAGTCTTTACTGTCACCAGCTTAAAGAACTGATTTTCCTGTTAATCTATTGACTAAACCTAGATGGACACTAATACTGATTTTACTAATGAGGAGATACCATTTTCCAATTCATTGTCTTAAAGTTGTATCAGTGTTATGATTTTTATAATAATTATCATATTAGAAGTTTAAATATGTCCTTTCAGACCAACGCTAATAGAAAGCAGTTATGGCAAAATGCTAGCCCTCATATCATTAGCATAAAATGTACATGATGTAAAAATATTAAGTTACTAAATGCTGAGGCAGCTTCAAGGATGAGCAAAACCAAATGGAGAGAGGGTCAGGGTTCTTCTCCAAAATAGGCTGATTTTTTTTCTATTTAAACCAAACAAGCCCTTGTGGTTTTGAGTCGGGAACATATGGTTTGTCAGTGAAATCTTACAGAAGCAAATACTTTATAGAATCTAATCTTAACTGTTGAAGACTCTTTACATCCCCTGTACTCATCGGGTTAACCTTACTGGTAGCATTACTCCCTGAAGGTTAATATGGTGGTGCCACTAGATCTCCCACAGAAGCCTTTTGGCTAAATTTGCTTTGTAGATGGTAGGGTAAATTATGAAAAACTATTCTGAATTTACACCAGTACACAAGCAGAATTTTGTTCTTTCTGATTATAAAATGCTGTAGATATGAATAGAGACTAATGTGACTTTGAAAGGAAATAATGTTGAGCCACATCATAAACTAGTTTTAATTGCTGTTATTTATTAAGTTATTACAGTTAGATGTCAAGCATCAGGCACAGCACAGACATTTACCTAAACAATGTCTTGCTAATGAAGTCTCCAAACACACACTTTGAAGTTTTGCCCACTCTGAGGAATCCATTTACAGTAAAATGTATATAAATTTTATTTATTATGTCAAAAGAATTTTCAAATCTATTTATTTTAGTTCCACAGCTGTTTTTTTCCAACTTGAAGAAATATAAAACTTACTTCAATTCAGTGTGGAAAACAGTATCGGTATTTTTTCTTCTGGTAAGAAAAATTACGTTACAATTATTCTGTAAAAAAATGCAGTATTTCTTCTGAGTTAATGGTGATAAGCTTTAGTTTTAAAGCTTACCACCACTATCTTTTTCATTATCACCAGCAGCAAAAAGATACTGTGATCTTGCAAGTAGGAGAACAGATAGTAGTGAATAGGACCTCAGTTAATTCCCTCTTTAAACCTATTAGAGCGCAATTGAAACAGTTGGGCCTGATTGAGTCTAATTTGTCTTCCTGATAGACTTGTAATACAACGAAAAAGATTCCCTGCATCTGCTACCTTAGGCCTCCGTAAGCTTTATTTTCCCCCCTTTTTTCCCTTAATAGTCTAATTTTGTTTCTTGTTTATCTGTTTACCTTGAAAATGGTTCCTGTATTTCCTCCTCTCTGAGCTTGGAAAGGTGGCTACTACATTGTGGGTCCTTTAGGTTTTTCTTATTGCCATAGTTTTACAGAAGACTGATAATCATTAGCACCATTTTTAAAAATTCGGTGCAAGCTTATTTCTGATCCTTGAGTGACTGTAATTCCTACATTACTTCTTTGCTTCTAGTTTTTCAATAGCATTGTTCACTGCAGTGAAGCAAGTGAGAAGGAAGGCAACTCAGGATTAAGATTGCCTGGCAGTGCTGCTTTAGCTTCATTACTTTGTCTAGAATTTTATATTTAGAGAAGTAAGTTGATTTTGGTTATTATCTATAGCACTTTTCTAGTCCTTAGACAATTCAAATTACTCAAGGGGCTTGCTTGTAACCACATTTTTTTTTTAAATTGGTATTTTTTCCTTCCTTGTTCTGGAAGAAGATATGGCAGCATTTAATGCTTTCTTTTTTTTCCCCCTGATTACCTTTATTATCATTCCTTTGTACTCCATCCTGATCAACTAGTTAAAATCATCTTGGGTTTTCATTTGCATTCAGTTTGTTGTACATCAGAATGAAATTTAATTTTCCTAGTATAGCAATGCTAGAAAATCATAGGCATGTAATTGTTTCTTTCTTATTAGTGTTTTAATCTGTTCACAATTCTGTCATGTGGTGAGTACCTTTTGTTCAGTTTCACAGTATTTCTCATTGCTAGAGGGTTTTCTGAGGCATATAAAGTTGATTCTTTCACATGTCATCTCCTCTTTCCAGTTCTTACAGCTTCCACTGACTTCTGTTTGAATCCTCTGGCTTTGACTGACTATTTTGGTTCCCCCAGAATGTGTCTTCTTGTATGTCAGGATCTGGATTTATGCACCTCACATTAGTTTCAATTCAGCAAAGTATATAATTATACATCTAACTATAGAGAGGTGCCTCAGTGGAGTGTAAGTTTGACTCCCAGAAACTTTAGTAGGACATGAGCACCTCCTGTCTCTTTCTGAATTCTGACTTGTGCTTTAGCATTAAGGGATTGATTAATTGGAACACTGAATCAGGACCTCAGCTATGCTCCTGTCTGTCTGACTCTGAGAAATACCCTTGTTGATCTGGATAGCTCCCTAAATCACAAAGTCCTGACAACTCCTCCAGACTCATGGTGTTTGCTTTCCTTGGCATATCCCAAAACACCCTTCTCTGTTCAGCTGCACCTGTGATATTCCAGCAGCTCTCTTTGTTCCCAAGCCATTATGTCTTCCTACTCAAATTTCCATTCAAAGAGTGATTCATGCAGCAGGGGAAAGGCATGACCTAGCTGCCCCCTCAGTTTCCATCGCTTTGCAAATCATGTGCAGTCTCATCTGAACTGCAGCTTTCATTTCAGACTTCTCTATTCCCATCCCTGGAATTAATTCTTTTATTCCTTACTCCTGTAGTCTGCACTGTGAGGAGAGACATGTTTGCTGCATAAAGTCTTTTATTTTTTAAACTAGCTTTGGTCTCAGGAGCAATGAAAACACACCAGCATGGATTTTCTTTCCCCTAGGAATGCCTTTTCTCAGAGCAGATGAATACATATGGTTGTGACCTGTGCCGTAGCGACTCTGTGGACAAAGCACAAGCTTGACTCGTTATACTGGCATCCTTTTTTTAATAATAGCTTTCATACTCTGAATGTTTGGTTCTGATGTCCGGCTGGAGGGAATTGCACAACTTCACCAACAGTCTTTACAAGAGCTCCATGCTCTTCAGTCATTCTTTCTAATGCTTTTGATGTCTTCCATTGTCCCCTGTACTACTTTCCTCTTCATCCTTTGAATATTACTACCTTATGCCTTTTGAGCCTCCTCTTCCACCATTATTCCTCTGTCATCAACCTACTCATTTACAGCTTTGGTCTCCTTTACTGTGCAGTAGGAGCATTCCCCTATTTGAGAAAGTTTTTAAGGTTTTTGGTTTTCCCCCTTGCCTAAATAGTAGATCTGGGTTTACAAGATTCTCAGGGTTAAATTGTGTTCTCTGAGACTTCTGGGACTCCTGCCAGGTGATGTGGAAGATACTGAAGAGGCATCTAGACCCATTGTAGTCTACCTGTAGGTATATTTTCTGCTGTTACGGTTCCCAGTAAAGCAAACTCTTTGGCTCAATGTGTATAGCATAGTAGTACACAGAATAGTGATATACCCACTAGCGAAGTCAGAAGGCCCAAATTAAGGAAATAATAGTGTTTTTTAACAAGTACTTGCACGGTGAATTAGCTACAATAAGTAAAGAGATGAGCTAGAGGATCAACCTTCTTTTTCCCCTTGTGTCATAAGACGTAGGGAGAGCTTAGTTTCAACTAAAAATTAAAATAGCATCATGAAAATGGGATCAACATGACATCAAGAAATGACAGAAGGGATACTGTAGTGACAGCTCAAGCTATATTAGTACCTTCATGTTTAATTCAATAAAATATTAGTATTTAAAATTTATCTGAAGCAGCCAGAGCTTGCAATGGAATTCATAGCAAACCTACTAGAGAGTATACATGGCCATGGCATGCTTGCTAGAAATATTGGCAAATTTAGCTTAATTATAGCAGATTACATCTCAGATTTGCACTTTCCATACTGTTTTGGTTTGGTACCTGTATTACTTGCTTTTTGAATATTTTGGATCAAAATCTATTAAACTTACTTTGTGCTCTGTAGGCTTGCTTTTTGTTAGTTTATCTTACAACAGGTTGCATTAATGTTATCCCGATGTGACTTTCAGTTTTGCATGGATTGGCACTGAAACCACCAGGGTGGTAGTTTGTGTCCCCTTCCCCTCTTTTACTCACTGGCATCATTTCCATCCAACAAAGCTTTTCAAAAATAAGGAAGGAAAAGGCCTTCCTGTACAAGCTTCCTGTGAATCCTATCCAGATATAAAAGACTTGTGTAAAAGCTTGGCAGGCGATCCCAGCATATGCCACTTAGTGACTTCCTTATTTTATGCTATCATGCCACGTACAGCAAATGAATCTGAAAATCAGAGTAATTTCCATTCATTTTCAAATATGAAATTTTAAATGGTAAATTTCCTATCTATGTGTATAACGCCCACATTTTAAATTAAAAGTTTTGAATGCTGACAGCATTAGTCATAGGAAATCCTGTATGAACATCCAGCACTTAAGTTGGACCTTCCCCTAGATCACACCATAGAAGGAGTTTACAGGAAAACATTCTGTTACTCTTAAATAGTGCATTGATTTTTAACCCTTTACATGTCATTGCATCTGGTATGACAGTGCTTTTTTTTTTGTAGACCCTATTTCCCACTTTCTTGTGATAGAAATGGTATTGAAAAACTATATTTCAATGCTAAAATTTTCTGTATTTTAATAATATACTAGTAGCATTCTATAGATATGTATGTATACCTTACCCCATGAACACCAACAGTCTTCAGTATATGCTATTCAGAAGAAAATTAATTTGAAGAAAAAATACTGGTTTAGAATATTATATTGGATATAAGGGAACCAAGTGCTACTAATAGCAGGATGTAGAATTTCTTTAACGTTGCATACATATGGTTAATTCTCATACCAACATACTGCATAAAATACTACATACAGTATTAGTATTTTAAAATATTTGGTGCAAAAAAAAAAAGTTGGTGTTCACAGAAACACAGAGCTTAGATAAATAGGCTTTGGTGTGTGCAGTTACGCTACTTAATCCATTGCCTTTCCCACCTTTCTGCCCCAACCACTCCCAGGGTCGGGGCAGTAGGCCGGGATATGTGTATCCAGCTCATCCACCACAGGACACTGCCATTTGTGTGTGACCTTATGGAGGGAATGGTAGAGACCTGTCACCCATCCGCTTCTTCAGCTGTCGTTAGAAGGGTGGCCATTGCTGTCAAGCAACATAATAAGTAATTGACGGAGGTAAAATTTTAAGTTGGGCATATCACCTTACATTCATTCTCTGTACTTGAGGTGCACGCTGCCGTGGATAAAAGTCAGGCAAAACAGGTTGCCACAGACAACAATTCATGTGCACCTTCAGTGCTGTGGTAGTAGTCTGTGAATGGCAGTGGGACTAGCACTGCCCTCAGAGGAGGATTTACTGGATGTGAACTTCAGTGTCAGCAGTATGTTACTACCTTAAAGAACAGACTTGTACCATGATGCTGAGAGGGCAAGTACATTAATATTCACATGTTAATTACCAGCTTCAAACAAACTGTACAGCTCGGTAAAAACAGAAAGCTAAACAAGCCAGCGTAACTTTCTAAATTAGACTGTAACATGGGCAAGGCATGAAAGTACCATATACAGCTATGTTGCACAGTGTCATTTTCATATTACATGGGTGAACCGACTTTGATAGTTTCTTTGTCTTAACTTAAAAGGAGCCATCCCACAATGGACATTTATCTCTTTAAAAAAAAAAAAAAAAATCTAGTTATCATCTTCATTTAGTGGGAAAACCCCACACATGATGAGTTACTGTGGAACAGCTGGCTTAAATTAAGGTTTCAGACTTAAGGAAGGAATCCCAGAGCATAAAGTATCAAATAATAGCTAAATTCAAGATTAGGATGAAGCTTGCGATGTTAGGCATTGCAAGCATATATTAAGCAAATGAACTTAAAGAATCAGTTTTTTTTGTAATGCAGTGACTCATAGTACTCCATTTTTAGGTCAAAATACAGCAATGTTTAAATATAGTTTAATAAATGAATCAAAATATATTTTAATATATCATTGTTCATAGGTGAGAGGCCTTAGATTATGGAAATACTGATGGATGACAATAAAAGAAGTAGAAAGCTGTTAAAAATTCCCAGTATTTGAGAGCTATACTTCTATTCTGGCTCTTCTCGTGAACTTAAAGAGCCTTTTGTATATTTTTGGAGTTTCATCGTTACAGGTAATAATATTTGGTTGTATATGCAAAAGTGATAATTTTTACTGGCTACATGGAGATTTTCAACCTATACTTATAGAAGTTCTCTTTTTTAACTCATAAACTCGTGGAGTCATAGAGTCATTTAAATCAGAGTGTAGATCTCTGTGAAGTCAGCGTTATTCTGAAGATCCAAACCAGAGGGAAGATTTAGGTCACGACATAGTTTGGGGCTTTTTGGTTTTGTTTTTTAAGCCAAGACCTGGGCTGCCTGGAAAAAGGAGAATTAAGTTCAGTACTTCTCTTCTGCACTGTAGATCTCCCTTGTGCTTCACACAACCAGCAGTTACGGAAAATTGCGTAGGACTATGAAGTAGCTCCTCGTGTAAAGCTGTAGGTGGCATTTGAACTCAGATTCATTTATTGTTCTATTGTCTGATGTGGTATCAGCTGAAGCCCAGAAACACTGAGGAATCTGGTTTTATTTTTGTATGTTAATTGCTAGGTCTGTCTTGCTTGTTCCTGAGTCTACACAGTTGTACAAGACAAGGAGTTTTATTTCTTCTTAATGCCCTTAGATCACTACCACCACCATAGAAGTTAGACAGTCCTAAAGAGGCAGGGAAAGGGTGAGATCGTTAGCAGTGTGCTTTCATAGATTGATGGGCCTGCACTTCTGTGCTGATGGGCACTGTATTCCCGAAGGGGATAACGTTAGCTTTTTCTTCTTAGATTGGACTGTGGATGTATCAAAACACTTAGAACTAAATTTCAGGAGAGAATACTATTAGAAAGGCTCCAGAAGATCAGGCGGCACTATTCTTCACCTGAGCTGCTGGTGTTCCTAATTTGGAACAGATTTGGGAACGGAGCTGTTTCTAACAAAAAGAATAACTTCATAAGATCTTTTCTGCCCGGAGCTCATTACTTTGCTGCTTTTGTCACCATACTTTGTCATTGTTACCTTTAGAGTTTGATTGGAAATGTAACTGGCTGTGCTAGTAGCAAACAGATACTATGGATAGATACCAACTGTGAGAGCATTTCGTTAACCAAGTTGCCACATTCAACACACAGCCACATAACCATGGAAGCAACAACAATTAACATTAAGTTAAAAACCAAGCCTTTCTCATATTGCCAGTCTGACATTTCCTGTCCAGTGAAAAACACAGAAGCAATTTCTGCACGTAAGAATGATAATGCAGTGAACAGAGGGGGCCAAGGAAATAACTTGAAACTAATTTTGGGTGTGGTAATGTATTTTGTAAGTAAATTCAAAACAGAGGTGGAAGCCAATATCAGGAACATGTGCAAGAAATTCCATTTATAAGACTTTGAATAATAACCTCACTGCCCTCTTAAATAGTTTTAAATATATATACATAAAGTTAGTCATCTAACAAAAACAGTTTCATAAGCAGGTATACCAAGGACTCACAGTTCTCGTTCAAGTTAATAGGTGCATAAAAAATGTTCACTGTGAAAGTCAAACTATGTTTTATAGGTTTGTCCATATGGGAAGCTGAGCTTGTTTAACTAAAAGTGTGAATTCAAATTAAGTTAGTAAAACTTGTGCAAAATCTGCCTGGGCATTTTTGTACTGTAATTTAAATTGGTAAGAATGAATTTGAGTTCTGACTCAATCTGTGGTGATTTGAAGATTGCTGGTAAGCATTTCTTTCAGAAGATGCCACATCCCTACTGCTTGTACCTGCGTTTATGTTCCACCTCCTTAACAGAATATGGGAAGCAATGCAGATTAAAATAAGTATCCTGCAATATTCCAAAAAGCACTACCAGCACAAATGAGGGAGTGGAGAAGAAGAGGCAAAGGAGGAGGGTAAGGTGGCTGCTCAGGCTGGCACTGATGTGAAAAAAATGCTTGCACACATCAAAGCTGAGCTCCCTGAGGCCTGGAGGCGGATCTGTCAGTGCTCGCCTGGTAGCAGCAGCCCTTGTAGCAGTAGCAGCCAACCGTTTAAGCTACTGCAGTCCACAAACTGGCATATAAACCTAAACTGCTCTATTGGTAGCTTCTTAAAACACCACAGCGAAAGCTATTCAAGGTCATGCAGCAAGACCCCAGGTTATATCAAAAAAGTAAAACTGCATACTTATGTACCAACAATCAGTTTTAAAGAACTAAAGCCATGCAACTTTCTTAGGAAAATGAAAGTTTAGTCTGAGGCTAAGCAAATTCCTGATAAGAAAAAAAGTCTCTTGAGACAAAATGTTTTGCCCTTGCTCATTTTCTTTCTTTCTTTCTTTCTTTCTGCTCTGGAAATTCTGACATCCCCGTTTCCCAACATAAGATGATACTATGATATTTAAACATGTTTTCTTTCCAATGTTTATCAGTGGCCTGATTTCCAAAACTGGTCTATCCAGCATCTTTAGGACTTGTGCTACTTCTTGGTAACTGTCAATCAGTATTTTGAGAAAGAATCAAATTGGTCAACTTTATTGTTAATTTTGGAAAATTGCACAGAAGCAAAAGCTGTCAGTAGTTGTGAAGCTTAGTTGGGGACACTTCCCTAAATATACTAAGCTTAGGTGGTTTTGGGAGTGCAGAAGTGGGAAATAAAATTTAGAAGTCTCTACCCAAGCTATTGTGCTAAAAGCACAGTTAAGTCTGCATAGAGAAAAGCAGCCTGCTTTTTCACAGGTCACAGCCCTGAAAACCGATGTAGTGGGAAATTAGAGAAAGATGTGCTGCTACCTGCAATGTTGCACTGGAAAGTTACTGGTTAGAAATCTCTGCTTCAAGGAGAAGGAACCCTGGCAAAGACCACTAAATTCTGCTTACGCTCCATCATTTAAAGAAGGAAACTTTGCTGTTAACTTTTCAAGGGTTAGTTTTGGTCAGTAACCTTGTTGCAGACTAACTGTAAACTCTTGTACTGTCACTCCTGAAGTCAGCTATACTTGCTGTATATCTTTACATAGTTTTTATGTAATTTTGCATATAAAGCACTTTGTTAACCGATTAGAATATATATGTTTACAAATACTGTATCTGGTTCAGTCAGGAAGCAGAGAGAATGGACAATCTGTATGATAGCAAAGCCAAACAAGAAAACTAGAGATAGATTTTTGCCTTGAGAATCTGGGTTCTTTCTCTCCCCTTCAGGTATTTGGGTCAAACACTTGGTGATTATTTAGAATGATAAAGATCATATCTTGACTGGGGCCCGGAGACACCACTGGAGGCTTCATGGTAAATCTTGTTTTTATGACTTCTTGTAACATTCGGGGATACCTTATGTTTGTATAGGGGAAAAGAGAGTGTACATTATCTATATGATGCAGTAGAGTAAAACTTTGCATATGAAAATTTGTTCATCACTAACACATGGTGGATGTTTGCAGAACTTTTCTGTTTAGTAAAAGGAAGTGTCTCCTGATTCTAATCAGGTAATCATTACACCCTGGTTTCGTCCTGACTAGAGGCTCCTAAGTTAAAAAAAGTAGACTGCTGAGGCATAGGCACTTCCAATTAGCAATTGAGTTTTCCCAGATCATTCTCTGAAGAGGTCTGCACTTTTCTGTTAACCATAAGGAAAACCTGTGGTGCCTCCTAACCTAGATTAGGTGTCAGAAGTTAAACTGAATAAATCCCGAGCTGTATCTTTAAATGTTATGACTTCATTTAAAAAGTAACTTTTTATGTTTTACTTCTCAAGGTAAAAATAAAACAACAACCAGAGCTTGCACGGTGGGTGCAGCACCTCACAATTTTTACTACTGCTAAAAGCTCTAAAACTACTTTGGGACACAAATGAAAATGAACTTTTTATAGTTGCCATGGCGCTTTGATTTGCAGTCACACAGAGGTCAGTAACTTTGAGAACCACATCACTTGAAATAGGTAAGCTCCAGTTTTGGTAGTGCTAGGCCATGCTTTTAAACCTACCAGTAACCCATTCAGTGGAAATTCAAAACTTCTTAAGTTATCTCTTTTCAAAATGAATGCTATGTGAATGGCTTTGTGAGTCTGAATAGCAACATTCACTGCATGCCTGCATCATGCATGTTTTCATGACTTGTTATCTGAGGCGTAACAGGCATGATAACAGCAGACATCTAAAAGTCATGCCCACTAATTCGTAATCATGGATGAGAATTCAGAAAAATAGCCATGGACTCTCAATTTTGAACCCTTAGTGTCTTCTGAAATAACTGTGGTTATCCTATGATTAAAATGATGCAGGATCTCCCTACTTGCTGCAGTGATTATTTTAAGAATTCCGGGAAGCTGTTAAAATTAATCTTTTTTTTTTAGTACATTTGCATGATAGTGGATTTCATCTGAAGACTTTTCTGGCTACTACACTGTCTGAGCAAAGGCTCCTGTTGCAGGCATCCGTGCAGCGTGTTCCAGGACTGTTTGCTTTTGAGCTCCATCTGCTGGAATTGTATTTTGTTTCCCACAACTTTGGTGTTATGCTGCCAGGTTTCACAGGAATTGGCTTTAACTTAAAAGAGAATATGGAACAAAGTTCACAGTTCAGAGGAATTTCTAGCAAGTCGCTGGTCCTTTTGTTTAAGGGATCAACCTAAAGATTGCTTGGAGAATACTCAAAACAGAACAGGCTCTCAAAACAGAAAATGGTTTGGGGACTGAGGAAAAGAAGAGTAAGTTCTTCCGCCACTTTTGTTTGCAGAGTTAGTTTCTGGGTATTTTATAGAGCTTTGGATTAATCAGGTCAGTCATAACCTATCAAGTTCTGTATGAGATTTCAAAAATGGGTTACTCATTTTTCTGAATTAGGTTTTTGGTTTGTTTTCCCCTAATGTCTGTTGTGACTCTATAACTAAGAAAATTAGCAGTTTTCAATATTTAATTAAATTCTAAAAAAAAAAAAAAAAAGCCATTCTTCGTCATTGTAACTGTGTTTCTAGTATTTCAGAGTATTTAAGGACAGAAGAGACCATGATGAACGACTAACTTGATTTTTGTAGTTCCACTGTTCCTTAACAAAAATGTACTGCAAAGAATAACGTCCAAAATTGGAAAAGAGGGCCGTGCTGTGCAAAACCACTCTAAAACTGTTTAAGTAATCAGAGGCTTTCATGGTAAATTGTATGATGTCTTTCTACAAGTTTTCTAAGAAACAGCATTCTCTGTTCAGAGGATATGTTATAATGTTCATGTCAACAATAATATGTACTGTAGAATTAGGATTACCACCAGACCTTGGGTGCAAACGTTGTTGACAGTGCGTGTAATTCTAAAGAACAAGCACTTTTCTGGAAGAATTACCTTCTCAAAATGCAAACCACCTACATTTTGAATTACCTTTTCTTTAGTTGGAAGGCTAATACTACCTTCCTTCTCTCTGTCCCTAAGGTAATGCTAAGTGTTACTAAGTTATATTCTGCCTCATATGGGGTTTGTGTATATGGTAATTTAAAATATTATTTCCTTGCTGTCCATCTGCCTGTTAGCAATATTTTGTGTTTGCTTATGTTGTTTGCAACTTTTTTATTCTACATAGCAAACTTTGCCTCCATCAGTTTTAGTTTCTTGATGTGGGTAGCTCTAATCTGTTATACCTGCTGGTATATAAAGTCTTGGAAATAGGGGTAGAGAGGAAGAGATGCAGAAGAGAGAAAGTGCTAGGCTTGACATTAAAGATAACTATTCTTTTTTCTTCAGTTCTGCCTTGTACTTCTCATGGAGATGGTACGCTGCACTCTGTGGTGTACTCCACCGATGCCCCAGCTTGTTCCAGCCTGAGCTGATCCATCTGCCTCCACAGCCTGTTCAGTAACGCTGCCCGGGCTAATAACCCTGGAGCCTCGGTCAGGGTTATTCACTCAGGCACAGCACTGTGCTGATCCAGCTGTATAACTTCCAATTTTGCCGCTGGTTCAGGCTCCACACTCCACCGTGCAGTGTCCATACGTGCTGTGTGATACTAGATAAATGATGTAGGCCTGCTGTACAGTAACCTGGGTGCCTGTCAGTTAAGATTCTTTGCTTCCTGCAGAGTTGTGGCGATAAGACCATTAATGCGTATGCAGCAATATACTTCATTGAAAGGCCTATTTACTTTTTCAGAAAGTAATTATTGTAGTGGATTTCTTAGGCTTCTGCATGGGACAAAACTGTCAGTCATTTTTCACATAGGTTTGTAGGGATCTTGTCTGTATTTCTTGACAGCTTCCTATAAAACAGGAAGATAGCTAAGGTGTCTCTTGGTCACTAGACTTCATTGTTAAATGTGTATGCACTGCCTTAGGCTGGTATTTAAAGTGCCATGTTTTGAGGTCAGTATTTTTTAGACCTCCACAGACATAGGCAATTCAAAGATTTGGGCTCTCAGTAACTGCTACTGTGTTGTGAGATTGAAACTGGCTGGTATGTA
>NW_009259308.1:6460729-6462914 GCF_000687185.1 Egretta garzetta | reverse complement strand
CTTTCCCACTGTAGAATAAGTTAGATTGTTACTGTTATTTCTGTAATGACAAGTACTTTGGATTTAAAATTATCCAGTGAGTAATCATGGTCAAACCTCCCTCGTAGCTCACTTCTGTTCACGGGATAAAAGTGTGAGGGTTTTGTTGGTTTTAGTACAGACCCAAATTCTAATTAATATTTCTGTGTCCCAAACATGTTGTTCTGATTAGAGGCTCTTTGCCTAGGCATTTCTGCATAGCCTGCCCTGTTTGAAACCCTGCCTTTTTCTGACTTCACTTCCTGAATCCGTTGACAACACTCACAGCCAAACAAAATACATGTTCACAATGCTGTTATTTGCAAAATATTCCCTTGTGAGTACAGCTGGGGCAACAAAAAAAAAAGTTTCTCTCTGAATCTCAGAGAAATGACTATTCCTTATAGAAGTAAGGCACATAATGCATTAGGCAATTTTAATCTTGGCAGTTAAGTAAGTGTTAAAGCTTTGCATTTCACCATGTACAAAGCGTGTACGTCTTTCATTACAGTTGTGCGTATTGATCACTGAGTGATCTACTAACATACTAAGAGTGCTGAATTTTAATCTATGCTGAAGTGAACCAGATAGCAACAGGCTCATAGCCCACCACACTGTTTACAAAACAGATGGGGGCAGAGGGATTATAAACTTACTTTGCCCTGTCTTAGGCCTGATCCTCAAACGAGATGTGGGACCGAAGAAGGGGTTCTTCTAAGTCTCCCCTCTTCTCCTTGTGAAACTGCATCGCTGGCACTAAAAACCACCTTGCTTGACAGTAGATTCTCTGACTGGACACCAGTACCTCCTGTGTTGGATGAAGTCAAGTAACTCATGTCACACAAACCAACCCATCAGACGATGCCCACTTAACTAGCAGTACCATTACTCAGTAATTTTTTTTGCCTGTGCTACAGAATATCATACTTGAGAGAGAAAACACGTAACTGCAACGCTAAATGTCTGTGTGTGCGTATTAGGATAGGGTGGAGCAGACTGTCACTCAGCTGCATTTAATTAACATAGTATTTTATATAATGTATTTTTTACGTAATTAGGTGATTAAGCAAAATGCTTGCTAGTAACATCTATTCCATAACCCAGCGCTGTTGAGAGTTAAACAGGCACCTTTGCAGGTAATTAATCTCCTTGCCCTGCTTATTTTTGCTAGTTGGCACTTGCTAAATCCCTGTAAAACCACACCCAGCAGTGCTGTGTATTATCCCTCTACTGTCTATTCCTACATATGGTCAAAATCAACTTACCTTCCGGGTTGCTGACATCAGCAAAATGTACTCTTGGCAAACTACAGTATCCTCCTAGTAACCCTTTGTTTGGTTGGTGTTATTACAATTGTATTCCTCTGACAGCAGCAAACACCATCTAAACAGGGCCTACCTTGACACCTGGATTATGATGTGGAAGGATATTACCATATTATCATATCTTAAACATTAGAATAACCCTTCATATGATAAAATGCATATAATATGGAAGGGGGAAAAATTAGAGAAAAGATACTTCTGTGCTTCCTGTAAGGAACTGACCCGCAGTAGTTGCAAGTTTCAGGGTATCATTGTGCTAACAGTAAAGGTATATATATCCAATTATCTGGTCATCTTGTGAAGTGACCTTAAACAAGACGATCACTTCAATTAAAATTATGCTTATTCCTATTTTAAGAAAAAAGAAGACATTTTTAAGACTGCCTGCTCCGAAAAGTTAGTTTTCATGAATAATGAATTTCTAATATTTTCTGGCTGTCTTTTGATAGCATCTATTTCCTCTTAGCTGTTTGGCTCTAAACAGCAAGCAGGAAAGCATCTGGTCTCCCTTCAAATACATGCTTATTAAACTAAATGAATTGTTGAAAATCCTGGTATAATCATTGTTCGCCCCCCCCAATGAGTTAAGTAGCATGTTTCCAAGGTATGTATTTATATTGTCATTGTACTAAAAACCAAGATTATTTTATAAAAAACACATGGGAAGTGCCAGAGACATTGCTATTTTCAGCAAGTTGCTGAAAACAAGCAACAGGAGTTGCTGTTTTTCAGCAAGTTGTCCTTTCCATTTCCCACTAGGTTCAGTTTTCCCAGCTTTTCTATTGCTAAAACATTTAGAACCCATAGTAACACCCAAAAAGGAAAGGATTTCAAGATTGGGA
>NW_009259308.1:6458506-6460695 GCF_000687185.1 Egretta garzetta | reverse complement strand
AGTTAGAAAATTATTTTACTGTTGAAACCAACATTTTCATAAACATTAACAAACAAGTATCACCTTCTACCTAGGAAGGAACACAGGAATAAAGGTGAATGCTTCTGGTTTTGAAGCCTACTGCATTTTTTTTTTTTAATGCAACTGCTTTCCTTATCTTCTCAACAGCATTAATTTAATAAAAAGCATGGCAAATCAAGTAGCTAGTTGCTCCAGTTACAGAGCAATTTCATACACTGGCTTTCTACCCCTCTACAACCTGCTTGAAGTTAGCTGTCTGAGCTGGGCCACAAGCATACAGCAGGCAAGCTAGGTTACGACTGAGGATTACAACTTCAGGACAACTGAAAAAGTTGTATTAGCTTAGTGATCAAGAGCTAGTTTCTCCCTCTCCTTTACACACATTCTCCAGGACATGCCTGTAGGTACAGAGTACGTTTAACATAATCCCTACCCCTTAGAGTTCAGCATAAAGAGCATTTTCCCAACTCAGGTACTAGCAAAAAAAAAAAAGTGTGAGGGGGGAAATGCATTTTAATTATTTTATTTTTCTTAAATATAATAGAACCTTCTAGAATTTTTCCAGAAACAGAAACATTAAAAAATTATACTTTATTACAAATGGTAAACTCAGAGTGCTAAAAAAAAAAAAAGCCTCTTATTTACAAACAATACTGGGCAGTGCCCAAATAAACAACATAAAAATAACTTACAAAGTCATGAAGTAGTTTATTGACATTAATCAACTTTCATAAAATAAAATAAAAAAAGATATGTACATACACAATTTACTTGAAGGCAGGCAGAATAGTTCTTTTTTGTTTATCAGCCTCCCACAAACCTCCCTCCCACTTTTTTTTTCTTAAGGAATACTACATAAAGCAATCTACAGTTTCTATTGCAGTTTAACCTTTAATACTGAATGATCATCGAATGTTAGGTCCATGCAGGTCTTGGTCAATGTTAAACGAAGATCTGACATCTCATCTGAGCAGGAACAGCACTTCTCGGAGTGGTGCTGGCCACTTCACCACTAACTCAAGCTGAAGGCTTGCCAGTCTTTCCACACATGCGCTTTGCAGAGCACAGGCAGGACTCAGCCTTTCAGCTTTTACCATTAGCTTTATGCACCTGCCACGTTTGGTTGGTTGTTTTAGTTATACCACAATATCACAGTTCTCATTTACGACAGTCTCTTCAAAACGTTTGCAACTGCTGTGTTAGCATTAGCTGGCACCCGCTGTTGACATGGTTCATGACCTTCTGCTTAAGCTGTGCAACCTGTTCTCTGAGCATGTTGGCAGTGGATGCCAGCTCTGAGTTCTGGGCTTTCAAAGTTTTCACTTTTTCTTCCAACCTGGCAATCCTTTCCAACTTCCTTTTCCGGCATTTGGATGCCGCAATTCTGTTTCTCATGCGTTTTCTCTCAGCTTTGATTCTCTCCTGCGACTCCATGTCAATAGGGGACAGGGGAGGAGTTTCCCCTGGCATTTCAGGTACAGTCTGAGGCTCTTCTTTCAAAGCCTGAAGCCTGGGGTGCTGCACGGGCATCTGGGGGTTTATGTGATGCTGAGGTGCATAGCCCATGTTGTTTGTGTTGTAGTTAGGCGCGGAGTTGAGTGCGTTGGGGTTGAAGTTGCTGAGATTGGCGTACACCGGGGGCTCGCTGTGCAAATTCGTATTGAAACTACTGTTGCCAGCCATGGAGGACACAGGTGCCATGCCACTGTTAACAGGTTGAGCGGCAGAGGTAACGCTGGGCATGGTGTTCTGGTTGTGCAGTTCCGCCAGGGCTCTCACAAAGCCTTCCGCGAACCCCTCCTGCTCGTCGGTAACGTTTTTGGGGCAGAGGAACTGCGTCGGGGTCGGCGTGGTGGTGATTAACCCGTTGCTGGACTGGATGATGAGCCGCTCCAGTTCGGGGGAGGCCAGTTTCAGGAGTCCCACATCGGGGGAGGTGAGGATGTCGGCGTTCTTGTTCCTCAGGTGCGGCTTCAGGTTGCTGGATGGGTCGGACAGGTTCAGCGTCATGTTCTGCTTCAGCACTTTGGCGTTATTATATCCATACCCGCCGCTCTCCGGCGGCACGAACCTGGCGTTCAGGGCATCCTCGTAGAAAGTAGGCTCCATCTTTGCACTCATAGAACAGAGTCCGCGGAGTGGCGCCGGGAGCTGCGGCAGCGCGGAGA
>NW_009259308.1:6431269-6457327 GCF_000687185.1 Egretta garzetta | reverse complement strand
CCTCCTGCGGGGCCGAGGGCCTCCGGGCCCTGGTGGCCTCCCCGCCGGGGGCCGCGGCGCTTGGGTGCTGTGGGTTTCGTCCGATACCGCCCGATCACTGCGGGGGTGTGCGCAAGGGCACGGCCTCGCCATTGCAGTGGCCGGGGATGGCGATTTCCGGTCTCGGAAACGTGCCAGGCTAACAAGAGGGGCGAAATAAAACCTGACAGGAGAAAGCCTGGTTCCACATGGGTTTCTCTCATCTCGTCCTCCAAGGGGAGGGGGCAGCGATGGCCTAGTTTCGGAAAGAGCGCCCTAGCTTTGCTGCGGAAGTACAAATTAGTCGGGAAGGAAAATAAAGGCTGGAGTTGAAGGATCCTCGCTGAGGAGGAAAGTCTGTGCTGGGATGTTCACTTCAGAGCAACAGATGGGTGATGCCTAGTTCGCCATAACTGTGCTATGCTGAACATGGTGCTCATCGGTATAGTGCATCTCTCTAATAAACAGGTGTGCCCTACTCCCTGGATTAATTTTTCTTGGCTTGCCCCCCCCCCCTACACAGCCTTCTCTCTGGGAGGTGTGTGAATTTGTGAATGGTGGTGGGCAGCTACCTCTGTAATACAGTGGGACAGCTTTGAGGACAGGCGGTGACAATACGGGGTAGGGACTGAAGGGGTGTACTGTTGTATCGTGCTGCCAGTGGTGCAACAAGTGCTCCTCATGCTTGTGGCACAAAGCTGTTACCTGCTGTTGTAGGTAGGGTGGTCCAGCTTTTTATGTCAGTGAAGAAGTTAGTGTTACGATATGTGAAGCTGACAAACTTATGTCTAGGTTTGAAAATACACTTTCAAATTCTCCGGTGCTATTTTTTCCTAGATGTAATGACATAATTGCCAGTTACTGTATAGGAAGCAACAATGAAGCAAACAGGAACACAAGCAGCTGTGAAAGAAAAGTGAAGGTCTAGCTCCCCTGTTTCAAGTTGTTGGTTTTTTTTCCTTTCTTCCCCATTTTCCCCTCAGTGTTCCCACCTGACTTCAGCCACTATATTCATTTGACCACACGGTGGGCACTGGTGTTACTTTATATACTCAGTGGAATTACGCAGATTATATATGCACTTCTTTGTATGTTTGTGTGAACGGTTTGTGGCACAAAATACAAAGTTTTGGCTGGGAACGGGGGGCTCACTGTGTGCCATATACACAGCAGTATACGCACAACCTTTGCGTAAGCAGCATCTGTCTGTGCTGCAGGTAGCTCAAGCTACTCAACTGCTGCTGTGGCTTCAGCTGCAAGTAGTTGTGCCAAGCAGCAGTAAGTTACTGCAGACACTTAAGAAAATCTATGCAATTCATTAATGCAGTGAATGCTAGAAGCAGTTAATTTTTTTTTTTTTTTTAATCTTTACATACAAGATAAATAGAGGCCAGTGACTGACTCTTCTGGCACATGAACCGGGGGGCATCAAATGAAATTGGCAGGTTCAGAACAAATGAGAGAAATGTCTTCACAGAATTGTAGCTAAGCTGTGGAACTCCTTGGCAAGAGTGCTGTGTGGACTGAGGGGTTTTAAAGTGATTAGATGAATTCACAGAAGAGAAATCACTTAAGGGCTATCTAACGCAGTGCATCTCTGGATCTGGAAATCCCAAACCTGCAAATGGCTTGTGCCTGGAAGAGCATCCTGAGGCAGAACTGCTGTGTTGTGTGTCCTGGTTTTGTGTGTCTCTCCAGGTATCTGCTCTTGGCTCCTGTCAGAGATAGGGTATCTAGTCGGACCTGATGTGGCAGTCCCTGCTGCGTTAAAACTCCCCCGAGATAGTCCATAAACGATCAGTCTCTGTTGTGTCAGCATGCAGTTTTCATATTTATAAAGGGCTTGTCTGTGCAAGGAAGAAATTTTGGAGAAATGTAAAACGTGAATTTTAAGTAGTTTGCTGTGCAGAGGTTTTGTAAAATAAGAATTATTTTAAAATTAAGCTAAAAAGTTTTTTTTTCTGGTTTCTGTTGTATAGGAAGCCATGCAAATAATTTGCTTTAGTCAGTTTTCTGTAAAAACAAATAATCCTAATTAACTTTGTTCTGATTATTTGTTGTCATATTTAATTTGCTAGAGTTTTGCTGTTTTGTTACATCTTTTAGGGGCTTTTTCTGCCTATTTCTTTTGCCCTAGAAAGCCAAGTTCAGACTATAAGAAAAATGGTTGGTGTAGCTTTAACCACTATTTAATACATGTTTGTATAACCTAAAAAACTCTGCCTTTATAATCTGTTCCTTTTAGCCCCACCGATATCAATGCAAGTTTTTCATTAGCTTCAGTGAGTGTTGGATCGGGCTGGAGATATTAACTTAAAGTAATTTAATGGATTTTTTTTTTTTTTTTTTTTTTTTTTTTTTTCAGTCCCCCACCCATTTTAGCTTTCTGCTTCCTTCCTTTTACAGAGGTGGAGTTTCAGGACTAGACATTCCAGTTTGCCAGAGACGTGTTGCTACTGAGGCCTGTAGCTATGAGGGACACCCGTCAGTCCACTCATTATGTTAATTGCAGCTCACTTAGAGGTTATTTGGTTGAGGCTAGCAATAGACAGTCAAGCTGGTCATAAAGGTTGTGCATAGCAGGAGAGCTCTGAAATCAAAGACAAATGCTCTTTGCTGCTCCGAGGGGATTTTCTACCTAATTCGGGACTGACTGGCGAGCGGCTGCTTATGGAGGGAGTGCCGCAGATCAGAAGTGGGCCCCGTCAATAGAGAGACAGTGATCCTTCGTGGCCATTAGCCAAGGAGCTGGGAATTTTGGTGACTATGCCCCGATTTATTAAACAGCTACTACTTTAGGGCTTTTTTCCCCCTTTTCCTGATGTCCTTAAGTAAATACTCCTTCAGTAGTATGAAGGAGCACTTACTGACCCATTTATAAACCATAGCCATTTACATGTCTCAATACACTAACTTGTGGGTAGGGATTGGAAATGAACTATCTATCTCCGTTGCTGTGAGAGGCAGATGCTTTGAGCAGCAGTAATGCAGATTTTGATTTATGAAGTTCTCTAATCAATCAATAGAAGACTGACTGAGGCAACCAGATAATCTGAATAATTAAATGGCTTTTCAGGGACAAATTAAAATTTCTAAACACATACCACATCTGTCTAAATTATATTTGGTGTCCAGGAACAAATGGGTTTGTTGTTCTGTTTCACTCTTGTATCACAAATGCTTTTGGCTTATTTCTAGACCATTTGGAAAAAAAAAAAAATGAAATGATGGTTTCTGCTCTTCTATATTGGAAACAGTACTCACAAAAAGAAAATGCTTGTTTCCATAGAGTATTTCTTTAAACTTAAATATATTACACTGTCTTACTTTTTGCCCTCATCAGAGATGTTTCCACAGTATTTTTAAATACAGAGAAAATTATTTTTATTATATAGATTTTTTTTCTGGTGGGTTTTTTTTGGTTTGTTTTTTTTTTTTTTTTTTTATTCCTTGTTTCTGGGGGGGATAGTCTGTACGTAGTTTCTACTTGGTAGAATGTATAGTTTGTCTCTAGAAAAAGAGGTAGTAGAATAATGCACGCTCTCGGTGCTCTCATCACACTTGATGATTCAAAGATAAGTACTTCTTATCTTTTTGTTCATTGTAATCTTAAAAATAAGGTTGGCGTTCTTTCCATGGCAGGTGCACGTTGCCCTCCACCTTTCTGTCGTCCTGATGGCCGTAGCTGCCTTGCAGCGGTTCCTTCTACCTTCTGCTCTTGACCTATACCTTCCATCTTCACATCCTTCTTTAACACTCATTGGGTATAGGTCAATTTTGATTTTCCTATTAGTCAGGTTTTATGTCTGGTTTTTTTTTTGGTTTGTTTTTTTTTTTTTTTTTTTACTCCATGCTTTCAGGTGTGATAGCCTGCTTTACTTCTGCATGAAGTGAGTAAAGAGTGGGAATTACTGGATTTTCTCATACTGCTTTTCACTTGCTTAAGGAGTCACTATAGAGCAGGTTTCCCAACTGAGGGAGGCAAGAGTCTGAAGAGTCAGAAGGAGCAAATCTCTTTCTTTTGTCTGCTACATCAGAGTGTAGTGAAAGAAGCTGGGAGTGAGAGGTACAAGGAACAGAGTTTCCTTAGGCTAAATGGAAGTAAAATAATTCATAGGTGCTCCTGCTCCCAATTCCTCCCTGGTTCCTCAAGGTGTGTTTCCATAGTCAGTTCAAGTCCACCTCAGTCTGCACTGCAGCATAGGTGTGGCAGAGAGGTGATGCCTCATCCACCCTCAGCTTCCATGGCCTCTCCTTTTGCTCTTTGCCCCCAGTAGGGCTCATGTGGCCAGGTGGAGATCCAGGAACTGAATCTGGCTGAAAGCTGAGCTGAAATTAAAAAAAAAAAAGTGTTTGAGGATACAAGGGAGGGGTGGGAATGCATAGGCCAGGGGAAGAGTGGGACTCACAGCTTGAAGTAAAGGACCCTGGAACCAGATCTGTACAACAAGACCAAAAGCTAGTCTTGGAGTCTTCAGTTTTCACATGAAAAATGCTCCTCAGAACTATAGGCACTTGTAAATGAATATCATGTCCATCTCCTCCACCCTCAATTAGTCATCGCATAACCAAGCTATATGCATTTAGTCCTTTTCATCTTTCTTCTTGTCAAGCCCTTTAGCCTGTCCCCCTCACCTACTCATCCCACCAATCATTTTAATTAATCTCTGAATGTCTTTGAAACTACTAGTTTGTGGAATGGAGGAAAATGAGTAGGTTAGAGAGACAAGATTGTGAATGATGGAGGTGGGGCAAAGTTAGGAGACTTTGCAAGACCTGTTGGGTTACCTCTGGGGCAGGACAGTACACTGACTGTAAACACAGAGAAGGACTGCCGAAGTAAGGGATGAACCACTAAAAACATTTTCCATTTTCTTAAGAACGCTGTCTGAGCAATTCAAACCCAGGATGTTCATGTGCAGCAATATATGAATGAAATATTTGACACGATTGTCTCTAAAGTAGATAGGATGATCTCCTCTTTACCCAATAGCTAATTATACTAGATTTCTCACTATTATTTTTTTCCCATTCCCAGCTAGCTTTATAGAGGATTTCAGTGGTCACTGCAAGTGCTCTGAAATATGTTTTCAAATAAATAATCACCTATATATTTTTTTATTCAAACACCTGTCTGTATTGTATAATTTTCAATCAAAAAACCTGGCCAAATAGAAGTTAATTAATTGTCTAGAGATGAGTCTGAAAAAAACCCTGGGGTCTTGTTCCCCATGCTTTTTAGAGTGTCACAAATCTAAATGTCACACCATTAATGTCTCTATGTTCATTATTTCTATACCGTAGCATAGCTGGTGCTCCGAGAAATAGAGAATTGGGCAAAGTTCCTGTCCTGTGGAGCTTACAGTTGGAAAAATCCTCTACATGCAAACCAGGCTGGCAGAATAGCAGTTGATTCGCAGTGGGAGCCCGAAGAGTGAAGGTAAGCAGTAGAGGAGGCACTGGAGGACATGTGGCATATGGGAAACAGAAGGCTGCGCTCAGCATTGTGAGCTGGCAGCATGAAAAAATTTACCATACAGATAGAAGCGTACTAATGCTGAGTGGTGGGGAGACAGATGAACACCTTTGAAAAGATATTTACTGTGTTTGGGGACAAAGATCCTGCTGGAAGTGTGCATTTGTTCAGATATTACTGAGGCTCGGTTTCACTGTGGAGAACTGAAGTTAGCTTTCTGGCATTTCAAT
The DNA here is from genome assembly GCF_000687185.1 of Egretta garzetta. NCBI lineage: Eukaryota > Metazoa > Chordata > Aves > Pelecaniformes > Ardeidae > Egretta > Egretta garzetta. Next base: position 6,451,603 of record NW_009259308.1, on the reverse strand, counting down.
GTTTCAATAAGCATGTTTTAAAGTAAGTAGCGGCAACAATGCATTGATTTATGGTTGCCAGTTGTGACTGAAGGCTGCAAAATAACTGGTTTTAACCATTCAGAGCCCTTGGTAAAATATCTCTGTTTTGATTAAGAACGTCTCAGAATGGATACAAAATGCTGGGATTTTTAATTAATAAACAATCTGGCATCCTGTCAATGTTGACACCTCACTCTGTCTTAGCAGCTGTTGGAACAGTAGGCTTCTGGCAACCTGGGATAAAGCAGTGCTTGCAACAGGAGAAAGAAAGGAAGCGAGTCTGCGTGAGACCAAAAATGCCTAGTGTAAAGCGCCATGGAGCTTAGGGATTTCCAGTGAGCAATCAAGCTTTCCTTTTCTGTGCTGTGGATTCAGGCTTGGACATGGACAGTGAGTTTCTGTTACTGAATGTCACCAGTGGCTGGTGGTTGACAGATGTAAGGACACCTGTCTGAGTTCAAGTAATGTTTCTGACTGTAGCAGCAATAAACAGAGAAAGCATTGAACAGTGAAAGTAAGTCCTGCAGGTTGCTCCTTCCCAGGGATTATAGTGGCGGAGCCTGTGGGGAAGTTTACAGAGTGCCTGCTCATATAATTCAGATGGAAACATTCACTCTGGATGACAGTCATTTGTGTTGGAGTCATGGTGTGGGAGCAGTTAGGGTTGCCAAATAGCCAAGGAAGGCATTGTAGGAGGGAAAGGGCACGGCCTGGGTAGGGCACTACCTGAAAGCACAGGCAGAGTTGAAGACTTCAGTTTGGGAGAAGATGCTACTAAACTGCTACTCTTCCTCAGTCCCATCTGATTAATAATAATAAACAACCTAATCTCTGATCACAGCTGACACAGCAATTGTGTAGCTGCTCCCCACTGGTCTGGGCAGCCCTGTCCCCTCACAGGATGGGAATGTCCTGGTCTTGTCCACAGCAGTTCCTTAGAACTTCCACAGGAAAAGAACCAGGATACTCAAAACCTTCCAAGTTGCTGTTCTTTCCTCTTTTCTTCGGTAAAAATTCTATGCAGTTGCCAACGCTTGTTTCAGAAGGAAGCAGAGATGGAAAATTTAGTCCAGAATCAGTATTGATTCCTACCTGAGAGCTTGTTATTTACAGTGGGTTCAGGAGCACTGTTCACATGTCTGCTAGAGGAAGTACTGCATGAACAGCCGACAGTGCATTTGGCAGACACGTTGGTCAGCTTACAGGACTGTTTACACAGTCTGTTGAGAACATATGAAACATATAAAAAGCCATAACATTTGAATATATTAGAAACAAGTTCATGAGATCAAGGAAAATCTTTAGGATAAAAGGACAATAATAAAGCAAAGGCCTAAGGGCTGCAATGGCTGCTAATTGAAATTCAGATTTTTTTTTTAATTTTTTTTTTTTTTTTTAGGGAGCACAACTAGGAAGACATTTCAAAAGTGGCTGTATGGTATTTAGAGATCTGGGTACCAGCTGCAGTGTGCGAATATTTGCAGAGGCTTCTGTTCAGCTAAGAATGGGCTATGGACTCAGGTAAGTCCTGTGAGAGAGGTTAAGCAGGCGTGTTGTAAGAGCTAATGGTGCAAAGTAGCCTTGTTCTATATAAGCATGTTTTGTGCTGATGTTTTCCAGTTATTGCGTTCCTTACAGTCAGTATAGGAAAAGGTGTGTGGCTGGCAAATCTGCAAGCCCAGACAAAGCAGTTCTGGGTGTGGATGCTTACAGTGTATTGCCAGGTGCTTCAAATAGGCATTTATGTCAAAGATCTGAGGTCAATTCAATGATAGCCAATTTCAGCCCTAGATGATTACATAAATATTAATAAGAACAGAGGTGTATTTTACATTTACGTTATTGGTCTGCAAAGTATTTACCTAACCCTGTAGCAGCAATGGTGGGGAATATATATCCCTTCAAGACAACCAAGAGAATTTACAAAGTGAAGCAAAAATCTGTTCACCTCTTTAATGTAACCTCATGAGTTTAATGAGAAGTAATCTTATTTTATCTATACCAGTAGGGAAAAACAGGAGAGCAGAATAAACTCAAATGGAGTAGAACTTCAGTCTTCCCCGGTTTTTGCCTCCCTACTGAATGACCCTTAATCACTTTTTGCATGTCTGTGGCTTGGTTTTCCTGCCTGTAAAATGGGCATAACGAGACTGAAGTTCTAGTAGACCATGCAGATCTATGGGGAATAAATGCTGTACAAGTGGTATGAACTGTTTTTCTTTTAAAAAATGCATTAAGGAAAAAGGTACAGAAAAGGAATGGAATTTCATCTGTAAGAAGATCTAGGATTAACTTATTAGTATGAAATGTTTGTTACTGGCCCCATTTGCTTTTAGGATATCAACCATTGGCATTTTTATTGGTTCATCAGCCTTGTAATGTGTTTGAATCTGACCCAGGACATGTAGAGCATATACTGGCACCTAGATTTATGCCACACTCTCTGGTCACTCTCTGACCTTTTGACCAGATATCTTCCATTTGCTATGGGTCTGCTTTTTTTGGAGGGTTTTTGGTTTGGTTTGTTTTTTTTGGTTTTTTTTTTCTTTCCATTTAGAGTCTCTGCTGTGAGAGGCTCTGACAATGATTTGGAGTTGTTAATGTCAAAAGTGCTGTGTAGGAGGAAGTATTACATGTCAGCTTCCCAGAAGGGAGAAGCTGAGGCACAGTGATCAGCACCTCTCCAGAATCACACAGATAGTTTCTTTGAAGAAAAAACCTTGATACTTAGTAGGAAGGTAATCCCATGAAACACAGGAACTTTTCTGCATTATACACCCCTTGGGAAAGTGGGTGAGTGCAGCAGCCACTCCCTCCTCGCAGGAGTGGGTATTGCTAGCCCTGGGGAGGTGAAGCTTACAGCCCCCTTGGACACTTCCACCCAATAAATCTGCACCCAAGCTTTCTTGCCTGTTTTTACGCATAAGTTAAGTTTTAAAATGCTATATGTATAGCAATCATTTTTAAGGAAAACTAAGGAGCGCTTTTTAGTAGATGTAAATCAGCACAATTTATGATGTCCTTAGTTCCCCAAGTGCTTTCGGCCAGCACTGCTGACAAAAGAGGCAGTCCTGCCCTCTTCCTGCTCCCACGCTGTCCCCTCCCTTGAGCTGACACAGCCATGAGGTGAAGTGTGTTGGGAAATACATCCCGTTCAAATCTATCCCAGCAAAAAACCTGAATGGCTGGGGAAAGAGGCATTTGCTGCTTTTCAGGGTGTCACCAGCATATCTCAGATTAAAGTCCTCATGGAACCACTGTGTTAGTGCAATTCACTGGTCTCTGAAAGCTGGGAGCTTCGCTCATTTGTCCCAACAGCTTCTGGCTGAAAGAGAATTGTGCTGCAGCTGGAAACTCAATCAAGCGAGTTTCAAAACTTTTCATTCATACGTGGTCCTCAGTTGATTCTTAATACACCTTTACTATAGCTGGTAGTGCTTCATAAGCCTGTCAACGTTGCAGTTGAACAAAGGCTTGTCTCAAGACTTTGTGTTGTGTAAATAAACCTTGTGCCTAGCAGGGTGTCACTGAGTTAATGTAAAGCCTGAAAAGGGGAGGGCGTGGGAGCAGCATGCCAGTGTTAACATTCTGTTTTCTGCGCAGGATTGCAACAGGATTGCAACAGCCCAGCCTATCTATCTGAGCTGCTGCACGTACCGTAAACATGTCTCTGCACTTGAATTTGATATGGGTGGTGATAGAACAATATACCTTTCTGGGAAATGGTAATGGACAGCAAGATTTTGTTTTAAGGAAATTCTGAATAAACAATAGCAGTTTTCTTCTTAGAGTGCTGATGCTTTCCAGGTGGCCCACCAGACAGCCAAACAAAGGAAATATGTATGGCAGCATTCACTCAAGGGTTAAAGTTTGAGGGTAAAGAGGGAGAATGTTGAAAATCCCATGAACTTTACTAGTTATGCTTATATCTTTGTGGTAGCTCAGACTTTCTTTTTTCTCTCTCTTTCTCACAAATCAGTAATCAGGGGACAATTGACAGGAATAACCCCCCTGGTAAAAATATACAACTGTTTTTGAAACAAACAGCATTTCATATGCAAAGCTGTCTGGTAAAGTGCATGCCCAGGGTGCTTTTTCAGGCCTCATGGGAAGTTTTACAAAGAGCAAGCTACCTTTTAGCAAGCGCTTTTCTGTTAGTTTCAAAATCCTCTGTTGCTTTTTTCTAGAATGATTTTCCCACAGAAGGTGATACAAACCATGAGAAGAGTCTCAGTAGAGTTTACCGTTCCCCCTACCCCCTTCGCTCCCTCCCTCCTCCCCCAAACACTGGGAGCTCTCAAAAATATTTTAGTATCCTAGAGATTGAAAACAGCGTCTTTAATTTGTATTTGTCTTGTAATAGCTCTGACTTTCACCGCCTTGTCCTCCCCTTTATTGGGAGTACATGTGTGAGCACTCCCTCTAATGTTGTTTATACGCTTGCTGTCAGGTTCAATAAGTAGTTTCTTAGCAGGGCACCTTCCCACATGAAGGAAATGTTTCCAGTTCTTGTCTTAGCTCCCGCTTCCTCCATGTGCAGTGTCTTGACAAGGCATGGCAGAGAACAACAGAAATGAGTGTCAGCGGTATCAGTAAGTCTTAGCTAGTAAATGGAAATTAGCTCTAGAACCTCATGAATCTACTACCAGTTTAGAAGTAGGGCAGCTTTTTACAGGGCATTTTATAGGTGTTCCAGTTATGCAAGTTTTGTGTAGTGCCTATTTTGTTTAGGCATTTAATTAATAGTGGATCTGGAAAATTTTAGATTTGTAGTACACCAAGAGTATACTACACACTGAAAAGAATGTGGTAATCTGTTTAAGGATTCTCTACGTAAATAGGGATATTGCTAAAGAGAATCAAGATAAAATGTAAATGTGAATAATTGCTCCTAAGACAAAGAAAAATTGGCAAGCAGCCATACAGAAATTAGAAAATTGACCGGTTTTATGCCATAGGTACTAAATCATACTGGTGGAGTCTCGGGTCTAGTCAAGTGAATGGCAAACCCACAGCTAACTTGTAGGATCAAGGATTTCCCCTTCATGAATGGGTATAGATAAGTAAAATTTCCCAGAGCAGAAAAACATGTTACAGAAGTGGCCAGATTTTCAGCTTTAAAGTAGAAGAGATACTTTCATTTTCAGTATCTCCATTAGAGCTTCTTTTTGCAAGACCAGGAGTGTTAACTCCTGTGTCTGAGCCAAAATTCCAACCTAAGCAGAATGTACTCATCTAAATTTCCCTTTTGGTTTCATTTGGACAAGGTATTCTTTGGTGTAGAGTTGCTGCGTACTGTTACAGCAGTTGCTGTGTTGGGAGCTTGGGAAGGTGCCCGCGTGGAAGAGGTTACATAAAAACTAGACCATTATAAGCTCAGAGAAACCCCTGAGTGTGATGATTAAAAAGAGAAAACAATTAGGGAAAACACATCAAAGAGTCTCAGTGAGAGTCCTAAAAGGAAAAATACTGATTATATTTGTTTTGATTTTGTCTTACATGAAGTAAAAGATGTGTGGTGTGTCCTGGGTCGACACCCTAAGGGGTGTGTACTTAAAGACAACAGAATCAGACTCCAAGACTTCGATGTGGTTTATTTTGGTTGCAGGGCTGGGTAGATAAGATATAATTGTACCATATGCGTAGTGGTGCTATCAATCTGAAAGTATATACTTCCCATACACCCCTCACCACCTTGCCTACCCTCTGCCTGCCAATCTGTATCTAGCAGGATAACTCCTAGCTTTTTGACCTTTCAAGAAACTTTCAACTATGATTTTTAAAACAGTCACAAAAATGTTTTTCTTTCTCCAAACGTGCAATTCTTCTCTCTGATGAAAGCAGTCAGAGATGTGAGATGGGTAACATTGATTTCTAAAGCTGGTGCACAAGTTCAGGTTCAATAAGTTGTGAATCTTAGGCGCTAAAAATTGTTTAGAATTCCATTCTGGGTCTGGGAGTAAGAGTAGACAATAATTGATAGTCCTGTTGTTCACACTCCACCAGATTCTAATACTGTTGTTTTAGAACAATGTTAGATTCATGTTTAAAAATTTGTTAGACTTGATCTGCCCTGGGAACCATGTTTGGAGAGGTTTGAACTAATAAAATATGCAAAATGTGGTTTTAGGGCTCTCCTTTAATGTGGAAAGGGGAAGAAAGGTTTTAGTTGGTTATAGCAAATCCAGTAAAGGAACTGTTTACTTAATGTTCTCCTAGTTTGTTTTTTTTTAATGTGCCTTTTCAGAGCTTTTCAGCTGGGTTTAGTTCATGTGAACTAGCATATTAAATAATGTTTTCTACTGATGTGTGTTTTTCAGTTGTTACTCTGACTTTAGTAGTTAAGTTGTTTTCTTTCTGGCACACTGGTATAGTAGATCCCAAAAAGCTGAAGGAAAATAACTGAACAGGACTTTGGAAATGCAGGAATATAAAGTATAATCCCTATAGACTTAGAATTTACGTAGGAAGATTGCATCTGAGTTTATTTTACCATGAATATATCTAGCATATATAAATTGAGGTGGCATTAAGAATGTTACAGATTCTTGTTTGATATGGCTTGTATACATTGTGTGACATTTTTACTTGGGTGATGCAGCCATCCTAAGAAAACGGAAGGCAACAAAGCGTTTATACTGTCCTACTGAGAATGTTGTCTGTCTTCCCAATTACACGTAGTACTTGTGTGTAACATAAAAACACATCTGAGAGGTGCAAGTATCCAAAAATGGCAGAAAAAGTGCCACTTTGAATGTCAGGAGTTCCGGTGCTTCCCTGGCTGCCCCACGTTGATGATCATTTTAGGACTTGTTTTCATGTTGGAAAAGACACTGGTAATATTGTGTGTTATTTTCCCACATCAACAAAAATGATCATAAAAAATGCAAGGTATAGGGACATACTCTATGTCGGTTAGGTGATACATTGACTTTGCTGGTTACGCATATTTGGCTTCGGCCTTTTCAGAGCCTTCCCAAGTTCGGGCCCAAGCTTCTGAAGAAATTGTCTTGTTTATACACAAAAGTATGAAGTACAAAGGTTGCTTGGAACAAAATGTTGTAGGTGAAAGATCCTTGCATTTTCTTATATCCTTTTGCCATCTTGATTTGGTGACATGCTGTAAAACCCACCTGTTCTCCTGGCTCATTTGGGACTCTGGAGAGCAGTAGATGAATGAGCCAAACATGAGAAACAGAATGGACAATGGGTGTAGACAGCAACACTTCCCTTTGGACCTTAAAGGCTAAGAGAATTTTATCAATGTCTGGGATGTCCTGCTGTTGTGCATTAGGTAGGTTGACTTTTAGTTCAGATCAGGAGTCTAATCTTTTTTCCCTTCTTAAATGAAATATGAAAAAGTCACTCTCTATATTGACTGTGGACCTAGATTAATTTAGTTTTGATCTGATCCTCACAAAGCATCAGGTCTGTTTGCAAAGCTAATAGAAGTGTAATAGCAAGAGCAGCAGTGGCAAATACCTTTTTTTCTTTTATTTTATTTCTCCTTAATATCAAAGCTAAAAATGTGGTCTTGATTTATATACAGGATTACTGATTCATATACTGTTAAAGCTATATAATAATACATCTAAAGCCTAGCACAGTTTATAAATACACAAAACATACGTAACTTAATAGTTATTTGTTCTGAATCTTTTTTCCCCTGCATACACTGTCCTACCTTTGTTATTCAGGGCACTAATGCTGCGTTAATGTAAGCAGCAAACAGCTGCATTTATCTTAATTTTATTCTTCTAAGTCACAGCAACATGCTGGAATGAAAGCCATTGTCTGTAGCAAACCTTCCTAAGTCTTTTAGGGGCATCCATCTGGATAGACTTTGTGGTTATAGAAGGGCTGATGCTGTAAGTATTCATTCCACTAATGGTCTGATTGATTTTTATTTACACTCTTTGCAGGTTGCACAGAGTCTCAGTTTGAGTAAGAATTGCAGAATATATGCTGAATTCAAGAATTACAGGCATATGTTAAACTAAAACAAGGTTTCTGTATCTGTCTTTAGGATGCTTAATCAAACGGTGGCTCTGAATTAGACTTAAGTCTCCAGCGCAGCAGATGAGAATTGCAGTTGGTAAGCCCTGTTAAAAACCAGGTGCATAATTTTGAAAATGTTGATCCAAATCACGTTATTATAAGTAGTAGGGAAATGTCATGACTTACTGAGATTAAACAAAGACCTGCTTAGAATCTTGTGACTTCAGCCCATAAATGGATTTCATCACTCATTACAGCTGCATAAACAAATGCATGTGTTATATATGCATGAGGTTTGGTTTTTTTTTTTTTTGAAAGTTGTTTTTAAAATCCCCTCAGAGTTTTTTTAATTGCTCCTAATGAGCATTCCCTAGTTCTGGAGCAATGCCTCGTGTACCTGAGCAGCATAGCAGTCATTGCTTTTAAGGGAATAGTTTGCCTGCTTTTCTCCCTTTCTGGCAGCTGGACTGCTTTGGCAAGCAAGTTATTTTAGAGGAGAAATTTACAATATGAAACCTGTTGTCAAAACTTTTATTCCTTTTATGAAAGTAGTCTTACCCTAGTGCTCCTTTGGAGCTATAGAAATGTAATCCCAGCCCAATCAACAATTGGAGAAAGTCCTGCCAGCTCATACAGAATAAGTTTGTCATGTATCTAGATATTTTTTAGTTGTTTAATGTAATTTTTCATATTGTCTGTGGCTTTGTTTCTCCTGATGGGCCTCTCCTAAGGAATCCTAGAAACGGATGCCCTGTGATTATCCATGGATAATTAGTACTTCCCCCATGTTCTCTTGCCAATATGTTGCAAGTGGGATGCAGCAAGATTAATTAAAGTTTTGGTCTTCCTGCTGCGATTATTACCTGAAAGCACTAATGGTGGCAGTAGTTTGTGATGTAGAGCAGACATTTGTCTGTGAATTTAAAAGGTAGTAGAGATCAAAACTATCAAGCTATTCCCCTACCTCTAGGTTAAAAGTTGCTGCTTTCAGTTAAACCTATATTATTCAGTATCTCAAGGCAGACAGTTATCAAAGTGTAACCTCAAGAAACTAAGATGGCAAAATGTATGGGTAATTCTTTGAATTTCAATATGCCATTTCATATTCAGAACTGGGATGCTGTATTATTCCTGGATGGGTAGTGTCTCATTTTAATGCTACACTGTAAATTATTTTTTTAACCATGTCTAAAGGATTTTTATTTTCTCCAAAGAAAAATATTCAAGGACACTCCATTTTTTTTTTTTTTTTGCCATTTTCTGAGTAAGCCTCCTCTTTTTACTTCTAAAAACTAAAGTCAGGAATGTAAAAAGAGTTAACAGTATGGGACCGTTCATGGTCAGGGGTGCTTACACATGTCTTATATGGATGGATTTGGCCTGAAGTGGTTTAGTTTGTTTTGCTCCCTAGAAAAATAAAACAGGTAATAAAAAGAAAAGTAACTTAAACTGAATGAGACTAAAATACTTTTGCTTTTCTGTCAAGCAACCTTAATTTTTAGGCAACTGGGGAGAAGTCTTAATCATGTGTGTTCCTAAAGCTTCCTTCAACAAATTGCTGAGTGTCTGAGGCTTTTGAGTGTCCTACCCCTTCTGTTAAAGTCTTCAGAAAATCCAGTCGCTCATCACCTCTGAAAACCTGCCCTCTTATGTAGGTAGCTAAAAAGATGCCTGACATTAGAGATTTGCGCTCCAAAATGTTGCCTTTAATGCCTTAAAATGTCACGTTAAAATCAAGTACAGTTCACCCACAAACCATCTGGCTTTACAGATCTGAAAACAATCTTTCCATTAATTAAGCTTTTCTGCTTCCTAATAAGGCCTATTTGAAATGCTTGGAGGCTGAAGACACCAGGGCTGTAGGTCTGTACCGAGCAGGAGTGTGGCCATGGCCGAGGGTCCCCTCGGCTGGTGGCAGGCCACACCTGGCTGGGGAGCCCTGCCTCACCTTAGCTCGCTTCGCTGGCTGTGCAGCTGCTAGTACCAGGCTGGGGAAATACCTGGCTTTCTCCTTATAAGGCCAGCGAACTGCTGCGGGAGCCCTGTTCCTGCCCCGGCGCTTCCCGGCTCTGCTCAGCCACAGTCCTAAAAAGGCAGTTCCTTGCTCCTGCTTCCCACAGCTGAGCTCCCCAGGGAGCACAGCCCTCTCAAGTCAGGCATTTTATTTACAGGGAGAGCCGTACTTATGGATTTTGCTGTTGCTTCTCAAGGAAGCCGTTGTGTTTATGAGCACTGCTGGGGTTATCCTCTTGTTTAGTGAATAAGCAGTGAATAATGAAAAGTATAATAGAGTGCAGTGTCTGAGCCTGCAATCCTGTCTGCGCGGGCACATTTCTGTAACAGTATAGATCCCTGAAGGGTCCCGCATAGGGAAGGAGGTGCACTGTGTGAAGCAGGTCAGAGCTGTAGTCTTGAAAGCGTATTAGGTTATGGTTTTATAATAGAAGGTACGCAGCAGCAATACGAGCTCAAAGCAATTCACGTCCTCTTCCCTCCCTCCCCTGGCTGCCATTCCTGCGCTGCCTCTTTGCTTGTGCTCGCTCAGTTCTTTGTGGGGGCCATGCTGTGTTCTTGGTTTGATGTGTTCTGAAAGCCAGAAAAGAGTTTTCTGCTCAGATTTACAGTGTGGCTTCACAAAAAGTTGTGCTACTGTGACTGAGTGGTGGATAGGAAAGGGGAAAAAACCCTTAGTTATTAATGCCCCATGCTCTTCCTAACGTGAAACCGAAGCTGCTGTACTCTCCTCCTGAATAAAACCTCTTCAAGTGCTGAATATTTTATCAGAGATTTTTACAGGTTTAATTGAAAATTTCTGAAGGATCTGATTATTGGCTTATTTATTTCACATGCCAAGTTACAAGCTTAGTTACAGTCTGATAGATTTTTAAGGACAAGTTCTTTACTGGAGCCAGATTTTGGAAAGGCTTGAATATGCTAATTCAGAAGGGGTTTTACGTGGGATTTTTTCTTTTTATTAAATCAACAAATCATCCTAGCTTAGTTTGAAAAAACAGAGGAGCGTTTTTCAGATTTAAGATCTGTGAAATTCTGGCATGTGCAGTGTACCAAGTGGTCACATACTCCTTTCAGAAAGGGGCTTAAAATAATTCTTTTTCAAGGGGCTATTTGGGAACAGTCCATGGATAGTGTGCTCTTTCGAGCGTGCGAGACGTTGGGGTGCAGCTCGCAGAGTTTGAACATATTGTACTCGGGCACAGCAGTTTGTCTCTTCAGAGCCACATACTTCCTTAGTTTATCAGACTGCTCCTGGCAATTCTGTTCAACCTTTGGACTTTAGGGCCTCTCTCAGGATGTAGCATTGGTTCCCTAATATCTCTCCTCTTGTCTTTTGCCAAGTTTCCAGCAGGCAATGAGGCCGTGACAAGCAGGGTCACAGGTGTTGAAGGAAGTCAGCAGCACAAACAATTATTATTACAAAACCGGATTCCACGGTTACAAGGATGAAATACTGCTTTTCTTTATGAATCTGTCATACCACCCCCATCTTCTGTTTTTCTGAGATTATAAGGTGTTTTCGAGCTGATTTTCTTTTTGTACTAGTGCTAGGTGTGTGCCTGTGGATTTAGTAGCTGAGGTTAACAGTACTGATGGTATAGATTAAAAAAAAAAAAAGAAAAAGAATGCCATGCACTCATTTAATGCACATTGTTAGCTGAGATCTGTTGTGTATTTTCTAATGTTTTTATACTGCTGGTTCCTTAAATATGTCTGTCATGTAAAACATGTTAAAACATGTTTTCACATGTTTGAATGGTAGTAAAGGAGATATTTAGGAAGAAACAGAGATCAGACAATAAGGAAGAGGGTGATTAGAGAGAAACATTGGTCGGGCAATAAGGAAGAGGGTGATAGGAGCTCTGGTACAATGAGGCAAGAGATGGCATGTCTGACCAATAGCTATGGAATTTGATAATTTAGGAGGAAAAACCATTTACAGCTATAGGTTTTGGACACTAAATGTAGTAGAGGAACATTTAACAAAATCCTGGTTGGCAAAGGGATGCTCCTGCCTCTGCCAGGCAAGGTAGGGGGTAGTCAGAAAACGTTGTGTTGGAATATGGGAAATACCACTCACTAAAGAAATCCTTCCCCTTAGTATTTTTGGCTGGCTGCTGGTAGTGGTCCTAGCGTACACCATGTGTCACGTTTTGTGTCCCAGAGCTTTGGAGGATGTATGTTGTTGGGAAGACACACATGTGAAACAATAGTAGGAAGACTGCCAGAAGCACAGTAGTTATTCTGAATTCAGAAAGTGCTCACATGTAGTTTTTAAGAACTAGAAAGTTGAAAAGCAACTTTGCTGCAGAGTGTCCTGTCTTCCATACTGTGTCAATAAAGCAGACTAAACTATTAAGGTCTTTTGGAAATTTTAGAAAAATTTAGAATTTCTTTGACTGTTAGAAAAGTTCTCTATATACACAAAGTACTTGAATGCACCCGACCTACAGTCAATTTGAATTAACAACCCCCATCTCATGCTCAGTAGTGCCATTCTCAACCTGTGATTGTGTTGCTTTTCTTAGTCCAAAATGTAGCATCTCTGCATGGGGCTCTCACTAGTTCTTGTTTATGGACAAATTTGTAGCAGAGCTACTCAGTCAGCTTTAGTGATGTTAGTATTTTTTTATAGGCTATTCCAACTATGTTACTTTGTTTGAACACAGTTATAGTGAAATCAAGGACATGTTCTCTTTCCAGTATGTGAATTAAGTTGAATTGTAGAATCACATTTCAGAAAATACAAACCACCCTCTGTCCCTCAGAAGTTTTCACTGCTTTAAGCATACTGATAAAACAGTGAAAAGCTGTGAATGTTTTGAAGGTGAAATTTAGAAAACCTGGGGCCTTTTCAATCACAGAGGTGGTCTGAAGTCCCACTGTCTAATGGTAACCCTCATGTTAGCCCTGTGTGCAGTCTCAGCCCTTTGTTCATTCTCTAATCATCAATCTCCAGTTAATTCAGTGAGACTTGTTGTGGAAGAAGGTGACTAAAGGTATCTGAATTTGCCCTTTAACCATATGAGGAATTCAACTACAATTCTGATAACACGGGTTAGAGCATACTTTCAAACAAGCTAATGTCGTTAAAACTGTGCATATGAAAGCTAATCTGTGCTTCTAAATGGGACTGTTATCAGGAAACGTCACTAAGAATCTAAGGAATCTTTAATAAATAGCTTATTACTTCCAGGGATGGGCTCTGTAGGTAGTTTATATAAGGCTAACATTTTAGTGTATTTGGTCAGTAAGCAAATACACTTTCATAGTAAGTGTATTTTGATGTAATCAGTAACCCGTGGCTGGGGAGCCCTGCCTCACCTTAGCTCGCTTCGCTGGCTGTGCAGCTGCTAGTACCAGGCTGGGGAAATACCTGGCTTTCTCCTTATAAGGCCAGCGAACTGCTGCGGGAGCCCTGTTCCTGCCCCGGCGCTTCCCGGCTCTGCTCAGCCACAGTCCTAAAAAGGCAGTTCCTTGCTCCTGCTTCCCACAGCTGAGCTCCCCAGGGAGCACAGCCCTCTCAAGTCAGGCATTTTATTTACAGGGAGAGCCGTACTTATGGATTTTGCTGTTGCTTCTCAAGGAAGCCGTTGTGTTTATGAGCACTGCTGGGGTTATCCTCTTGTTTAGTGAATAAGCAGTGAATAATGAAAAGTATAATAGAGTGCAGTGTCTGAGCCTGCAATCCTGTCTGCGCGGGCACATTTCTGTAACAGTATAGATCCCTGAAGGGTCCCGCATAGGGAAGGAGGTGCACTGTGTGAAGCAGGTCAGAGCTGTAGTCTTGAAAGCGTATTAGGTTATGGTTTTATAATAGAAGGTACGCAGCAGCAATACGAGCTCAAAGCAATTCACGTCCTCTTCCCTCCCTCCCCTGGCTGCCATTCCTGCGCTGCCTCTTTGCTTGTGCTCGCTCAGTTCTTTGTGGGGGCCATGCTGTGTTCTTGGTTTGATGTGTTCTGAAAGCCAGAAAAGAGTTTTCTGCTCAGATTTACAGTGTGGCTTCACAAAAAGTTGTGCTACTGTGACTGAGTGGTGGATAGGAAAGGGGAAAAAACCCTTAGTTATTAATGCCCCATGCTCTTCCTAACGTGAAACCGAAGCTGCTGTACTCTCCTCCTGAATAAAACCTCTTCAAGTGCTGAATATTTTATCAGAGATTTTTACAGGTTTAATTGAAAATTTCTGAAGGATCTGATTATTGGCTTATTTATTTCACATGCCAAGTTACAAGCTTAGTTACAGTCTGATAGATTTTTAAGGACAAGTTCTTTACTGGAGCCAGATTTTGGAAAGGCTTGAATATGCTAATTCAGAAGGGGTTTTACGTGGGATTTTTTCTTTTTATTAAATCAACAAATCATCCTAGCTTAGTTTGAAAAAACAGAGGAGCGTTTTTCAGATTTAAGATCTGTGAAATTCTGGCATGTGCAGTGTACCAAGTGGTCACATACTCCTTTCAGAAAGGGGCTTAAAATAATTCTTTTTCAAGGGGCTATTTGGGAACAGTCCATGGATAGTGTGCTCTTTCGAGCGTGCGAGACGTTGGGGTGCAGCTCGCAGAGTTTGAACATATTGTACTCGGGCACAGCAGTTTGTCTCTTCAGAGCCACATACTTCCTTAGTTTATCAGACTGCTCCTGGCAATTCTGTTCAACCTTTGGACTTTAGGGCCTCTCTCAGGATGTAGCATTGGTTCCCTAATATCTCTCCTCTTGTCTTTTGCCAAGTTTCCAGCAGGCAATGAGGCCGTGACAAGCAGGGTCACAGGTGTTGAAGGAAGTCAGCAGCACAAACAATTATTATTACAAAACCGGATTCCACGGTTACAAGGATGAAATACTGCTTTTCTTTATGAATCTGTCATACCACCCCCATCTTCTGTTTTTCTGAGATTATAAGGTGTTTTCGAGCTGATTTTCTTTTTGTACTAGTGCTAGGTGTGTGCCTGTGGATTTAGTAGCTGAGGTTAACAGTACTGATGGTATAGATTAAAAAAAAAAAAAGAAAAAGAATGCCATGCACTCATTTAATGCACATTGTTAGCTGAGATCTGTTGTGTATTTTCTAATGTTGTTTTTATACTGCTGGTTCCTTAAATATGTCTGTCATGTAAAACATGTTAAAACATGTTTTCACATGTTTGAATGGTAGTAAAGGAGATATTTAGGAAGAAACAGAGATCAGACAATAAGGAAGAGGGTGATTAGAGAGAAACATTGGTCGGGCAATAAGGAAGAGGGTGATAGCAGCTCTGGTACAATGAGGCAAGAGATGGCATGTCTGACCAATAGCTATGGAATTTGATAATTTAGGAGGAAAAACCATTTACAGCTATAGGTTTTGGACACTAAATGTAGTAGAGGAACATTTAACAAAATCCTGGTTGGCAAAGGGATGCTCCTGCCTCTGCCAGGCAAGGTAGGGGGTAGTCAGAAAACGTTGTGTTGGAATATGGGAAATACCACTCACTAAAGAAATCCTTCCCCTTAGTATTTTTGGCTGGCTGCTGGTAGTGGTCCTAGCATACACCATGTGTCACGTTTTGTGACCCAGAGCTTTGGAGGATGTATGTTGTTGGGAAGACACACATGTGAAACAATAGTAGGAAGACTGCCAGAAGCACAGTAGTTATTCTGAATTCAGAAAGTGCTCACATGTAGTTTTTAAGAACTAGAAAGTTGAAAAGCAACTTTGCTGCAGAGTGTCCTGTCTTCCATACTGTGTCAATAAAGCAGACTAAACTATTAAGGTCTTTTGGAAATTTTAGAAAAATTTAGAATTTCTTTGACTGTTAGAAAAGTTCTCTATATACACAAAGTACTTGAATGCACCCGACCTACAGTCAATTTGAATTAACAACCCCCATCTCATGCTCAGTAGTGCCATTCTCAACCTGTGATTGTGTTGCTTTTCTTAGTCCAAAATGTAGCATCTCTGCATGGGGCTCTCACTAGTTCTTGTTTATGGACAAATTTGTAGCAGAGCTACTCAGTCAGCTTTAGTGATGTTAGTATTTTTTTATAGGCTATTCCAACTATGTTACTTTGTTTGAACACAGTTATAGTGAAATCAAGGACATGTTCTCTTTCCAGTATGTGAATTAAGTTGAATTGTAGAATCACATTTCAGAAAATACAAACCACCCTCTGTCCCTCAGAAGTTTTCACTGCTTTAAGCATACTGATAAAACAGTGAAAAGCTGTGAATGTTTTGAAGGTGAAATTTAGAAAACCTGGGGCCTTTTCAATCACAGAGGTGGTCTGAAGTCCCACTGTCTAATGGTAACCCTCATGTTAGCCCTGTGTGCAGTCTCAGCCCTTTGTTCATTCTCTAATCATCAATCTCCAGTTAATTCAGTGAGACTTGTTGTGGAAGAAGGTGACTAAAGGTATCTGAATTTGCCCTTTAACCATATGAGGAATTCAACTACAATTCTGATAACACGGGTTAGAGCATACTTTCAAACAAGCTAATGTCGTTAAAACTGTGCATATGAAAGCTAATCTGTGCTTCTAAATGGGACTGTTATCAGGAAACGTCACTAAGAATCTAAGGAATCTTTAATAAATAGCTTATTACTTCCAGGGATGGGCTCTGTAGGTAGTTTATATAAGGCTAACATTTTAGTGTATTTGGTCAGTAAGCAAATACACTTTCATAGTAAGTGTATTTTGATGTAATCAGTACAAGCTCATGTGTTTTAAACTGTCAATGTCATTGCCACTTGTGAAAATCACACTTAGAGAATTTAGAGAATCAACTGTCACAGCTTAGCTTACTTCTTGTTGCTTTAACATAGTATGTTGGAAATCAGAACAGAGGAGTTAGTTAGTACTGGGAAAACATTTATTGTTAATAGATTCCTGGTAGCCTATGGATCATATTCATTGATATTTATAAGGATGTTACAATTTCTTTTTCACTAAATGCACATCCTTCTGTTTTAACACATTAAAAAAAATGAACTCTTCAATAGACATCCTAAAGGCAAATGGACCAATTAAAGCCCTGAGTAACCTGGTCCGACCTCGTAGGAGACCCTGCTTTGAGCAGGAAGTTGAACTAGATGTCCTTCTGAGGTCCCTTTCAACATAAATTATCCTATGATCTAGTGATCTGTAAAAACAATTAATTCTATTTTTTATCTCCTTTTGGGCTACCATACTTTGAACCTTTTTGAGATGGTCACTTTTCAGAAACAGCTATAACACTGGGCACTGTCACCTGCTTAACTCTAATCACACAGTCAGTCCCACTGAAGTGAAATGGTAAGCAGATGCCATGTTACCCTTTAAACATGGTTACTCAACCAAGTATGCCACTTTGCACACAAGACAGTGCAAGCCACAGTTCCAGGTGTTCTGTGTGTCATGGGAGCTAGACCACATGTGTAGTATCCACTTTTAAAAAAAGATTTCATTAAGAATATTTGATCTGGCCTGCCAAAACCTTAGCAATGTATGATCAGGCTTTATAAAATATAACTGCTTCAGGATTCATTTGGTCTGGGAGGGCAAATATAATACGTAATCTCCAGGCACATGAGATGTCTTCTGTGTATTCTCCAGGTTGTACAATTTAGATGCCATTTGCCTTGCAAAAGGCAAAGTAGTAAAATAGTGTCAGGGTGCTTAATACGACTCATGGGGTGTGAGTTTTTTTCATGGGTTCTAAGAGCAACATATGGTGATACTAAAGGAGTTTACCAAAAGGAAGGTAGCATTTTCTAGGGCTCTCATCACAGCTGAGGTACAGCCTGGCTTTTAAGGGTACTAACCAGAAACACCTTGAGGTGCTGGGCTGTAAACTGCAGCAGACCAGCAGCTGTTGTGCAAGCTGTTTGATTCTTGTGGTGAGGATGGGAACCTTAAAAATTGGGTAGGGTAGAGAGCAGGAAATGGGAGCCATTACAGCTGTCCCAAGGGAAGTGGTTCCACTCGTGAATCACAGTCCTGGTTTTGCCGTGCTGTGTGGGAGTGGCGTCCTGTCCCAGGCGGATATTGCCAGCTTCTGGGACCTGACAGATCTGACTGCTGCAGGGGGGGAAAAGGGCAGGAGACTCTCAGTCCCACCAGCATCCCTCCTCTGCAGCCTGCTAACCATCGTCTGGGCAGATGGAGCAGGGGAGAATCAGAGCACGTCAAGCCCTGTGTGCCACATGAATTGATATGGCCCATTGCTGTTAAGATGATGACCAGAGTGTGATAAGGACTGCAGTCCTTTACTGAAGAGTTTGACCACATGCCACATAGGCCTTGGGTTATCCTGGGGAGAACAAAACCTACTACTGTGTGAGACAGCCCAGGTTGCCAAGTCTTGTCTCCCCGCCCCCTCCGATGAGTCACACGGCTCTGGCAGAGGCTGGAGCCCATCCCACAGTGGCACAGGAACTTCCTGCCCTGGCTCGTACTCCAGCCTATCCTAGAGGATAGCCTCTGTGTAGGCTTCTGGGCCTTCTCCTGCTGTGCCAAAGAGCTGCCACACCCCAGTTTCTTCAGGCCTTCTTGTCAGGGCACCACTGACTTACTCATAACGGATACAGACACTGAAACCAAGCAGTCCCTCCTCTGCTCTGCATGCTCTGTGGCTCCTAGAGGCTTTTTCAGTTCTGGAAAGAATGTGACCCTTCACTTCCTTCTGTCTAGTCCAAAGCCTCCTGCAGGAGCTGTTTCCATCCGTTCTCAGGCAGAGAACACAGAAATGAAACAGATCCTGGCAGTTGAGTGTTGCTGTTATTTATCCTTCTTAAGCCCAATAATGAGATGAATCCCCATCCTAGTATTCTTCCAAGGCTTGTGTCTGTTTTCTGTAGCAGTACTAGCAATGTCTCTACATTGGTAGCATGTCTGCTATTTGCAGTTTGAGAGACAGTGGGTGTGCACAGTGGATGATGTGGAGAAGGGACAGAGCTGTATCTTCCACTTTGTATCTTTCTGCACTGATTAAGTGCACCTTCTTCTGTCTCTGATGCAAAGGTGCACAGAGCTGTACTACAGCTCACTCACCGATGAGCAAATCATTTAGAGGTTTCTATTGGTCATAAATCATGGCAGAGAGAAAGCTAACATCTGAGTCCCCAAGGCTTCTGGTAATGCTGTGGCTCACCAAAGATCTTTCATCTCAGCCCTTATTTCTCACTAAGAACTTGTCATCTTAATCATGGAGCTAGAGGTGCAGCAGCGCCAATAATTTTGGGAACTTAGGTCTTTCATAAAATTAACTAAAATTTATATCATATTAGGAAGCTGATGCAATGGAAGTTTTGTATCATGAGATGTCTTTGCAGCAACAAAGTCTGTCATTAAATCTTAATGGCAATCCGTAAAAGCGCTTGCAGTTTTGGACAAAAGGTGGCACTTACCTAGTAAAGTCAACAAGGGAGTGAAAGTCTCTAGACCTGATAGGAGTGACCTAGGGCAGGTCTATTGGTCTTTTGTGGATGGGCTTCAGCTTTGTCTGCTCATATGTCAAGATAGCCAGGTGTAAACTATTTCTGTTAGCGAAGTTCAGTGTTCGTGATAAAGTAGCTTCTGGCTTCAAACAATAACCCCTGCTGAGGGCCTGAGTTTATTAGGTCAATAATTAGCTTATTAGGCATACAGCTGTGCCTGTGTAGGTTTTTGAATTTCATGTTCCATCTGACTTGCATCCAGTGGGTTCAGTTTAGTTTGTAAAAGACAGTTCATGTATACTGTGAAGGGGTTGTAAAAAGATTTGCTGAAGAAACAAAGGGGGAAGCCTCACATAAGAAGTCTCAGGCTGTGTGGGAGGGGAGAAGGAATGAATGTACCCTTTCCACAGAAAGTAGGTTTAGCCCAAGGGCCAGTCTAATTCATAGAAAGCAAGATGGTCTGAAGTAGCTGTGTAGTTCAGAAGAAAGTCCTTGCATCTGCCTGGATCCTGTACCCTCACAGAAGACCTAAAATAACCCAGAGAATCTGCCAGAGCTATAAGGAAGCTGAGACAAGGTAATTGCACACAGTTGATTTCTGGGTTTTCAAGAGAAGCTTTGCACATACTTCTAAACTCACAGTTGGTCTGCTTTGCTGTGCTTTCACTATCATACAGCCCACCAGGATTACACGGTGAGCTGGGCTCCTTCTCCAGCTGGGGTTACAGGGAAGAGTGTGTGCAAGTTACAGGGGAATCATCAGGGTTGACAGAAGGCCCCTGGATGAAACAATTGGACTGTAATTCTCAGCACTGGAAAGAGGATTCACACTGTGCGCTTAGAAGTGCCAAACTGGGTTGATGCTTGGGCTTTGCTCACTCCACAGAGGCTCACCACACTTT
>NW_009259308.1:6412935-6431258 GCF_000687185.1 Egretta garzetta | reverse complement strand
AGATCTGTTGTCTAGAGACAGTGGTCATCTCTGCTTTCACTAGCATTTCAAGAACAGTACAGGTGAAATCCCCACCTACCTATAAGCCTAGGTAAAAGAAAACGGGCACATAGTAGGGTCTTAATGATAGGAAGATGGAAAGAAGAATCTCACAGAGAACTGGGAAGCATGGAAGGGATTTCAGGGGTGGGTGTGGAATGTCTTCTGAAAGGTAGAAGAATACTTGCAAAAATTGGGTCTATCAGATGGAAACAATTTCTTTTAGGGTCATCTGATAATAATTTCCACAATAAAATACAATTTTTACTTTAAAAAATGTGAAGAGATTCTTTTGCTTTAGGGTAGACTGAATGCAGTTCAACCCCCTGTTTATCCCTCAGTAATTGCCATTTTCTCAGGTACCTATAGCATCTTGGAAATTTGTTGTTCATGATAAAAGGTGGACACCTTTTAATTTCTATATAACAAAACATTCTTCCCAAAGTCATGGTAGGGTTGAAAAATATGTTGAATCAAACTATGTACCTGAACACAAAATGCACCAATCTTACAAGTTATTTTGAATTTGTTATTTTATGGTTTTGTTAAAGACAAAATAGTAAAGTCAGGAGGGGAAGTGAAATTGCGTGCTACCAAGCTCTAGTTATTTTTAATGTAACAGTACCCCATTCCTGGATGGGGAATACACATGAGGTGACAGGTGGATGCAGACGGAGGACTAGGAAACTGAGAGGTTAGGTCAGGCCAGGCCACTGACACCAGGAACTGAACAAGAGCTAGGGCTAAGATTCCTAGTAAACCTTCAATTAGATATTCAAGCTAATGAAAGAGAGGCTTAACCTTAAAGACATCCTCTTCCTGGTGGTTTCTTGTACCTCTGGGTGCCAAGGCTTGTGGTGGTATGAGCACAGATCTGCAACAGCAGCCTTAATGAAAGTAGTATATACAGCTCAGCTATCTATCCAATGTCACTGGAGCGTTAGAGTGCACGTGGGCTGAATTAGCATTTCTGATTAACTTCTGCTTTTTGTGCAGATGTTCCAAGGTGTTAATCCTTATGTTAGTGTAATGAGCTGGAAAAGCTTTAGGTTGAAATCCAAGCAGCATCTTAAAAAACAACTAATATTTTTGTGATTATCTTGACTGAACTCAACTTGGTCTGATTATTTTGCAAGTAAGAAATGTGCTCAGACTGACAGCTTGTATGCTGTGTTTTATCTTCCAAAAGAATTTTTACAGTCTCTAGTTATAAGCTTCAGAAACACTGTAGATTCGTAACTGAAAGACTGGAAGACTGTTTAGCTGTTGTGGATAAAAGCAAGGTTTAAGTACAGCTGTTAATTCCACATGCTGGTATCATGTAAAGCAGTCCTGAAGACCAATGCGTTATAGCTGGCTTTTAAGGATACTGGCACCCTAAGAAATTGTTTGTATCTCTTCTGCCTGTTCTTTGTAATGCTTCCAATGACTACAGTGATATACTTAGATACAGAACTGATCTACTGAAGCCTTACCCTAGAAATGAACTCCACTAATCAACTGCTCATGACTCCAACAGATGTTTCTGTTTTTCGGACAATTGGAACCTCATGTTCTACCGTATTTTTTACATTTTTTTTTTCTTCTTTTTGTACTAGCAGCAAATGCCCCATTGCACATGTGAGCTTCAAAAACCTGTCACATGATACCAGGAACAAATTGTTAAGCCAGTCAGCAAAGTTCAGGTTTGAATTGGTGGTCCACTGAAGGCAAGTGAGTCTTAGAAGCCAGAGGGGTGTTTTATGGAACTACCATGCTGTGGTTTTGTTGTAAATGCTAATACTCTATTTCAGGCTCTTGTATGAAATTTGGAAATGTCAGATGAACTCAGATCACAACTCTTTTTTCAAAGACTGAATCACCATAGGATGTGGAGATAAAGTTTAGTGATACTTTTGAGGATATGAGTATTGTACTCTTGAAACCACAGAAACGGGATGAGAATTGTTTATATGATGTTGTTATATAAGGACTTACCTCCTGCAGCAGGCCAAAATCGGTCAATTTTCAGACATAGTGGAAATACAGATGTGAGGAATTTACTTTTTACTTTGATTTGTTTAGTCTGTTGCATTTAACTTACCATTCCAGGTTTTTCTAATTGATGTGACCAATGGATCCCTGATCGATCAATATCTTTGTATGATTTGGGCAGAAGGAAAAATAATGTGGGTAGAAAGGATGATATATTGTCAATCCACAAAGATGCATTGGTTCTCTGCTGTCAACAAAATCAGAACTACTTAGTGGAAACAAAACACCTGTTAAAAGAGTACAATGGAACCATTACAGATTGTAGGCACTGGAGCCACCCTTCTTTGGGATTAAAGCAACTCATCTGCAAAACATTTTTCTGTTGGCAGTGAGCAATTAACCATGAATTTTCCCTTACCCACAGCTCACCCACACTGGATTGATTCAGGAACCATGGCAGAGCATGGCTAAATAGGCAAGACCAGGAAGTTTATTGGTATTCACACTTCGTTAGCTAAGCAGGATTCTGACCAAGTGTGGGATACCATAACCAGAACTTCTTCCTTTCACCCTTTCCCAAAGTAAATATATTAACTTGCTGCTGTTGCTGGATTTGATGTCATGATAAACAGAAGTACAAAGAGCAGTGTGAGTTGCAAGCTGTTTCATTAAGTGAATGGAAAAAGGTGAGAGTGAGAATAGAGGGACATTGCCTCTGTAGCCACTCTTAGGAACTTCTGAAATATTTCTCAGCTGATAAAGATTTAATCAATCAGTTAAGTATATGGCCAATAATATGCATCGTGCATGTTTGTAGTTGTTTTCAAGCTAGTGATATGCTCTCTTCTTTGAACATTACATTCCTTCCTGTTGTTTTAAAGCGAAACTCTAACCTCCTGGTGCTTTTTGCATGTATTTGACAGAACTTAAACTGGGGTTGAAGGTCTGGAATGCAGAAGGATTTCTGTCTGCATAGAGATGCTGTATTTTTTTTCATGGCTGTGGATGAGATTTCCTCTTTGCTTCCTGTGCTCCCTGTGTAGAGAGGGAAGCTGAGAAGCCCATAGAAGATGGGTAACAGAAAGCCAGTGGATGATCCTCATTAGGACATGCGCACAGAGTGATGGGAGTGGGAGAAGAGGAATCATTAGAGGAAAGGATCATCTAAGCCAAGATATGACAGGACTTCCAAAAGAGCTTGATTAGAAGTGCTGGAGTTGGCTGACAAGCCATGGAGAGAAAAGAGAGAGTATTGATTTGAAACTTTGTCAAGTGCCTTTTGAAACTCAGATAAGAATCATTTTGGTGGAATGAAGGGGCAGGAGGTAGACTGAGCAGAGTCTGGCATGAACCTGGAGGAGGAGAAATCCAGATGTTGCAAACAGTGAGCCCGTTGGTCTTAGAAATAAAAGGAGGAGATGGGGGACACAGAGTGGGCAGTACTGAAAAAGGCAAAGCTGGGCAAAGAGTGGATTTGGGTTCTTTTAAGTTAGCAGAAATTTAAACAAGCACAAGCATGTCCTGTGGAGAAAAAGAAAATAAGCACTGGAGCAGAAGAAAAGATGTAAGGGTGATCAAAATGAAAATAAAGTGAATTTATGGATCAATGGAGAGGCTAGAGGGAAAGCAGGTAAGAGGCTTCTTTATGACATGTGAGAGGGCCTTATTGGCAGAGAAGAACTCATTGTGCATTATCAGTTTATCAGTGATAAGCCAGGTCCAATGCAGAGAGAGAAGTGGGGACAGAAGAAAGGGAGTATTTGGGTAGCAACAGCTTTGAGGTCTGGTCAATGGAGCTGAAAAGACTGCTAAGATAATGAATGTGGGTTGCAGCTAAATTAGAGGTGAATTTCTACTGGTAGAAAGGTGGCAGGACAGAAAGAGATGGAAATCAGTTTTCAGGGGTGGACTTTCACCAGTAAATTTCCTCTGCAAAAGCAGAGGAGGCAAGTAGGGGAAAAGAAAGAAAAGGATTAATGGAGAAGAATAAAACATGGAGAGAATCAAGCTTGTTGATGTGAGACAGGGAAGATAACAGTAGAGAGAAAAACTGAAACTGGGCAGGATGACACCAAGCTGAGCTGTGCAGTTGACACGCCAGAAGGATGGGATGTCATCCAAAGAGGCCTGGACAAGCTGGAGAGGTGGGCCTGTGTGAACCTCATGAGGTTCAACAAGGCCAAGTGCAAGTTCATGCACCTGGGTTGGGGTAAGCCCCAGTATCAGTACAGGCTGGGGGAAGAAAGGATCGAGAGCAGCCCTGCCGAGAGGGACTTGGGGGTGCTGGTGGATGAAAAGCTATACGTGAGCCAGCTGTACATGTGTGCTGGCAGCCCAGAAGGCCAACCGTACCCTGAGCTGCATCAGGAGAAGCGTGGCCAGCAGGTCGAGGGAGTTGATTCTGCCCCTCTACTTTGCTCTGGTGAGACCTCACCTGGAGTACTGCGTCCAGCTCTGGAGCCCTCAGCACAAGGACATGGAACTGTTGGAGTGGGTCTAGAGGAGGGCTACAAAAATGATCCGAGGGCTGGAGCACCTCTCTTAGGAGGACAGGCTGAGAGAGTTGAGGTTGTTCAGCCTGGAGAAGAGAAGGCTGCGGGGAGACCTGATTGTGGCCTTTCAGTACTATAAAGGGGGCCTATAGGAAAGATGGGGACAATCTTTTTAGTAGGGCCAGCTGTGACTGGACAACGGGTAATGGTTTTAAACTGAAGCAGGGTAGGTTTAGACTGGATCTAAGGAAGAAATTCTTTACAACGAGGGTAGTGAAACACTGGAATGGGTTGCCCAGAGAGGTAGTGGAGGCCCCATCCCTGAGCAACCTGATCTAGTTAGGGGTGTCTCTGCTCACTGCAAGGGGGTTGGACTAGATGACCTCTAGGGGTCCCTTCCAACCCAAAACATTCTATGATTCTATAGGATGTCACAAATGCTAATGGGAAAGAGCAGATGCAAGATCACTGTTGAGCAATGCTGGAAGGGACTTAGGCAATGACTGAATTTGGAAGCTCAGCAGTAGAGCTGTGGAAAGTACAAAAAGCTTCCATGAATTCAGGTCGGGGTGTCAGAATGCTTCTGCAGCAGCTACTCCCTCCTGATGTGAGCAGAGATGTGTGTCGCTGTCACCATTGTCAAGCCATTGGGTCTGGCTGAAGTGTGGTGGCCTTCCTGCTTTTTGAACTAGACCAGATCTTTCTTGCGTTGTCTGTTCTGGTAGGTTTAGACTCATTTCTTCTCTCCATATAGGCAGTCCTGTAGCACACATAAGAGACTACCTTTTAAAACAGTTGCTTCTCAGAGTAGGCTGCCAGTTGGTGATGGAGCTTATGTAAAGCCTGCTGAAATAAACACAAAGACTCCAACTGATGTCAGTAGTATTGGATCAGTATATATCTTCGTATTAAAAATCACTTTTCTTTTGGCTGTGTTTTCAGTCTCTCACACACGTTTACAGAATCACAGAATCACAGAATCGTAAGGGTTGGAAGGGACCTCAGGAGATCATCTAGTCCAACCCCCCTGCTAAAGCAGGCTCACCTAGAGCATGCTACACAGGACTTCATCCAGGCGGGCTTTGAATATCTCCAGAGAAGGAGACTCCACAACCTCCCTGGGCAGCCTGTTCCAGTGCTCTGCCACCCTCAGAGTGAAGAAGTTCTTCCTCATATTCAACTGAAACCTCTCGTGTTTCAGTTTGCATCCATTGCCCCTAGTCCTGTCGCTGGACACCACTGCAAACAGACTGCTTCCGTCCTCTTGACTTCCGCCCTTAAGATATTTGTATGTGTTGATGAGATCCCCTCTCAGTCTTCTCTTCTTCAGGCTGAACAAGCCCAACTCTCTCAGCCTTTCCTCGTAGGGGAGATTCTCCAGTCCCTTTATCATCCTAGTAGCTCTCCTCTGGACTCTTTCTAGGAGTTCCTCGTCTTTCTTGAACTGGGGAGCCCAGAACTGGACACAGTACTCCAGGTGGGGTCTCACCAGGGCAGAGTAGAGGGGGAGGAGAACCTCCCTCGACCTGCTGGCCACACTCCTCTTAATACACCCCAGGATACCATTGGCCTTCTTGGCAACAGGGGCACATTGCTGGCTCATGGTCAGCTTATTGTCCACCAGGACTCCCAGGTCCCTCTCAGCAGAGCTGCTATCTAGCAGGTCATCCCCCAGCCTGTAATGGTGCATGGGGTTCGACCTCCCCAGGTGCAGCACTCGACACTTGCTCTTGTTGAACTTCATCAAGTTCCTCTTTGCCCAGCTCTCCAGCCTGTCCAGGTCCCACTGAATGGCAGCACAGCCTTCCGGCGTATCAGCCACTCCTCCCAGTTTTGTGTCATCAGCGAACTTGCTGAGGGTACACTCTATCCCCTCGTCCAGGTCATTGATGAACAAGTTGAACAAGACCGGGCCGAGTACCGAGCCCTGGGGAACTCCGCTAGCTACCGGCCTCCAACTGGACTCTGCCCCGCCGATCAGAACTCTCTGGGCCCTGTCATTCAGCCAGTTCCGAATCCACCTCACTGTCCACTCATCCAACCCATACTTCGTGAGCTTCCTTATGAGGATGTTATGGGATGTTTAGGAGAGTTACACTATGAAAAACGCCAATCAAAATGTATCTAAAGGAAAATGTCGGGAGATAATAGTAGTGAATAGAGTTGAAATGTTGAGTGAGTCTTTTGGACTTCCATAGTGGTGGTCTCATATCTGGAGACTGTGATCAATGTTCTACTTTTCCAAGTATCTGGAGAAGATAGCTTGTTACTGTGCTAACCTTACCTTTGAAAACAGACCTGGGGTGTATAGAGAGACCAAAAGCCTGAATGGCCAGTGAGAATAATTTCAAGTGGTTCCTCAGGTTCAAGATAGCTTGGTTCAGATAGTTCCCAGACGTACAGAGATAAGAGTGAAGATAGATGGTCAGCTTAATAAAAACATTTCCCCTCCCCATTCTGGGGCAAGAGGAGTCAGTAAACCAAAGCCAGCTTTGCCTGTAACCCTGATTAAGGAGTTCCTGCAGATTATTGGTGGGGTGTAAGAAAACTCTGTTACCTTCTGCCCTACTTCCAGCCTTGTGGCGAGGGAGATGGAGATGTTCCTCCTTCCAGGAAGGATTTCCAAGTCTTAAATCTGCTGTAGGGTTGACTCGTAGTATCTTGTCTGTGTATGTGTGTGTGTCTAAAGCACATGACCAGGGTGAACGGGTGCCCTTGAGAGGGCAATGATGGAAGATCTGCTCTGTTAGTAGCCCGTCCAAGCAGTGGCTGTGTGGGCTGCTTGGGAGAGTTCAGTCCCTGGGGATTTTCAGTCTGGCACCTCTCACCCGTGTTCATGCGCTCGCTCACATACACACAGTGCCATCAATGAGTAGTCATCTGCTGGTTGCACGCCCACAGAGCACATCAGGAAGGAAACGGCTGGTCTCTCAAAGTCAGGAGATTTTAAAAAAAAAAAAAAGGGGGGGGGGAACCCAAACCAGCAGGCAGCCTGTGTATTGTACCGATTCCTCCCAGACTGAAGGAATCCTTTGCCCAGTGATTCATGCTGAGCTGTCCACTCCATCCGGCGGCAGCCGTGTCAGGCAGCCACCCACTTTTAACTGGGTGCCGGCTCTGCTGCTGCTGGCACTGGAGCCTGCAGCATTTCAGGATTCTTTTGTTAGTCAGGGCACTGGCACTTCCTTTGGCATTTGTCAGTCTCCAGGAAGGCTTGTGTGTGAGTAGGGGCGCTTTTTTTTTTTTGTTATTATTTTGTTCATTTACACATTTGGAACCTGAAGGTTTGATTCAGACGTCTTCCTTGTTCTCTGCTTCCTGTAGGTTGAAGTCTCTGTTTTCTGATGATTAGCCAATACCGGCTGTTCTGGCAATGAAGATGTCTCAAATCAATCCTATCCTGCCTGGCTTTCCAGGAAGAGCCGCCCCTCCCCTCACTCTCCACAGCCCCTGTCATCCAAGATTGAAATTTATCAGAGCTGCTGCAAGCAGGAAATTAGCTCCTTTACAACTTGTTCTCCACTGCTTCTCATTCATTTTATTGTTTTAACATTTTCCAGAAAGTAAGGCAGAAAACAAACCTGCTTCCTTTTTAGAAGAGTTGTGCTGTTAACCTGTGAAATGCTTATTTCCATGGTAGGCTGCTGCTTATCTTTATAGCAGAAGCACGAGATTAAAATCAGTTGAAGTTGAACTGAGATAATGAATAAAACACTGGAAAACATTTAGTCATCCTTTAGCATCCTGAAGATAAGGATTTCTACATATAGGCATCAAAGCTGAAATGAGCACCAAGGGAGGGATAGGCTCAGGGAAAATGGAGTGAAGGGTGCTGCCTACAGACTTAGGAATGTGCCTGTGAGGAACTTATTTGGGGGCCTGGGTCTTCAACACCTAAATTAAGTTGACTTGACTTCCCTGAAGAGTTGAGCACCACCTGCTACTCCCATGCATGTGAAACTCACCTTAGAATTGCATTCAGGTAACAGAAAAGTGGGTTTTGCTTATTTTATGCATGACTTTAAATTTGGATATATTCATGTTTTCTGTGTCTCTTTCAAACAGCAACATTGGAAGACTTTTTTTTTTTTTTTTTTTTTAGATATGCAGAAGGAAGACACTCTCTTAATTAATATCAGACATTTTTGGTGTTATTCAGCATAAAAATAAACCTCTTCCCTTGCCAGAAGTAAATTTGGCAATTGTGTGCTCCCTGCTGCAGGAAAACAATGTCTCTCTTCAGAGCTCAGAACCAAGCTTTGGCAATGAAATGAGGCTCAATGTCCATTGATCTCAATGGAAAACCTATTATTAGAAAGATCACTGTGACCACATCCTGCCATCATTTTGTACTGAGAACCACCACTGAGGTCAGCAGGATTTTTGTGCAAATATTTATGGCAGGATATGGCCCACTTCAGGGCATTCTCAGGGTTGACAAGCCTTCAGCTGAACTGTTCCTTCTTCTTGTTATCCTATCAGCCCACTAAAATCTGATCCATGAACAATTCAAAATCCCACCATCCAAGTTGGTGTTGACTGAAACCAAGTAACTCAGTTCGTGCAATTTGAATGCAGACATGAGGCAAGACTCTGGCATTGCACAATGTCCTGACTGATTATGCTGTGCCTTGGACACCAAATGGGTTGTGTCCTTCTAACTTCTCAAGAAAGCAGCAAGGAGTGAATTGCTGCTGTGATAGATAGACCTGTGGCTTCAGGAAGAGAAAACCGTTGTTAATTGAGTAACTCAAGATTTTTGTTTTCAGCAAATGCTTTGCATATGTGACTAGTGCAGCTAATTTCCTGCTTGCCAAATTCAGTTCTATCAACACTTATTGGAACCACAAGCTCGGATAGCAGAGGGAATGCTCTCTCCTTTTT
Organism: Egretta garzetta; assembly: GCF_000687185.1. Taxonomy (NCBI): domain Eukaryota; kingdom Metazoa; phylum Chordata; class Aves; order Pelecaniformes; family Ardeidae; genus Egretta; species Egretta garzetta. The sequence continues at coordinate 6,421,869 of NW_009259308.1, read as the reverse complement.
CCTTTTGATATGGGGAATAAATGAATTCTTTTCAGCTTACTGTACATCCGTGTTTTCACTGGACAGCAGAAAACTGTGTCACTGACTCATTGTTTGATCTTGGGTAAATCATCTAATCCTGTCTATTCCAGTACCCTCGTGTGCATAAATAATGTAATGACTCTCATCTGTCTTTACAAGCTGTTAGAATAACTTTGGTTCATATAGTTTTAGCTTTACTTTAGTCTTTTCCACAGTGTTTTTTATTGGTGAAAGAAGGAGGCTTTTGCCCAAGGCAAAGCCAAAAGGTTTCTTATCCCTGCCTGGGTGCTGAAATAATCAGGTTTTTATAATTTGCATAAATGATAGCATTTTACCTAAAGTGTTTCACATACCTGTAGGTCCAGGCTTTAAGTTTATATGAATTTGGCACAACAGAAATTTCTCTGATAAAATGACAACCTGGCATTTTCAGCAATAGCTATTGGAGCCCAGCTGGGCTTTTGGAAGGTAGGAACATACCTGTGCTGTGAATATAGGTTACATTCTTCCAAACTGTACATGGACTCCCTGTAAAAGAAAAAATAGGCACAACAACAAATTGATGCTCACCTGAAAGAGGGGTTACACTGTTGCCTGGTTCATATGAAGAGTGTATTTTAGATTGAAGCCTAAAAACTTACAAAACAAATTAAAAGCTTAATCATTTTCCTGTGTATCAACAGCTATAAAGACAAAAAAACAAATCCAAACAAAAAATCCCAACAAAAAAACAAACCCGAAATGTGACCTGAAAAGTTAAGTGGGCCATTCCACAATATCAGGCCTGCAAGATATTTTCAAATATAGACTGCACAAAATGATTCTTTGCATTATAATCCGCATTTTGAGGCCCAGGACTAATGTGGTTAATGGCTTTCTGCTCCTCCTCTGGTCATTATATGCCTAAAGAAAATGTCACACTAATGCTGGGAAAAAAATGCCTTGCTAATAACAGAATATTAGGTAAAAATGTATTACTTCAAAGAAACTGGTCTGATGGAAACCTTCACTCAGAGATAAAACTTCTGGAGGGAAGCGACTGCAGGATACGAGGATCTGAGAGTACAGGGGATGGGTGGTGTTCTCAGAAAGAGCACTTCTAAGGTTGTGGAAGCGCAAGGTTTGTGTCTTTTTTTTTTTAACTGACTTTTCTCTTCGGCTTTGGTGAAAAACAGTCTGCTTTTCAATTGCAGTATTATGCCAATGCGAGAATAAAAACTAAAACCTCAAAAATGGTTGCAAAATGGAATTCTTGTTTTCTAGCTAGTTCTGGGCCAGAACAGTTCTGTGTTTGTGGAGGGTTGGAGAGAGAACTTTCCTCTTAAACAGGAAAAGTGTAATCCTACTACTGCACCTTAGTCAGAGATGTCTGGTTCCCTGATAGAGCTTGCTGTGAAGCAGTTTGCATTCGATCCCACGCAGCTACCATAGCACAGGCAGTAAGTACACTAATGGAGACAGCTTTGTGGTTAATGTGCTGAATCGGGACTCAGACTAGGTTCAGTTCTGGCTTGCCCAGAGATTTCTTATTTAATCTTGAGCAATGCATTTAATCGGTCTATGCTTCAGTTTCCTATTCGTGAGAGTTTGCCTACATGAGGAATCAGTGAACTGCTTTAAGTACAGATGTGATATTAATTTAGTACAACCTGTTAAGCAAGCTAACCATTTTAAGATTAGCTTAAGCGTTTCTGGAATAGGTTTAAGGTAAACTAAAGTAGCTAATTTTCAACTCGGAGTACATATTTTGCACAGGTGCATCTAAAAATCTGATTGAATCAAGATAATGAAGCTAACAGGCCCATGCACACATGCTTGCAGCTAAAAAATATATTTTTCTCTAAACCTTAGCTGGAGGGACAGAAACTACCTTCTGTCCAGCTCCCTACACAAATGATCAAATAATTTCTGGGCAATCCTGGAGGTGTGAGTCTACCAACAACCCTGTCAGTTGGGGCCTTTATCCTGTGGGCTCCCCCACCTGAAAGGCCCTATATTCATCTATGTTTTATAAGGGAGCACGAGATACTTAAACTTCAGGAGGGGCACAAAACCTTATGAGTGAGGTTTCTTACAAGGCTCTAATAGAAAGTGAAGGAAATACAGTGAGAGAAGTCTTGACATTGGTCTCCATCATTACAGAGGCTAAAACAGTAGGAGGCTCTGAATTCAGTGATTTTATTGCTGCCCTTTGAATGAAAATGTGCAGGTTCAGTCTGTACAAAGAAGTCTCATCAGTGAAACTAAAGGGAATCTTTTAACTGCTTCCTTCTATTGTCTTGTCTCACTATCTGCTTTGCCACTGATGTTCTTTTTTGTTGGAATTAACACCATGTTTTTTGTTCCCAGGAATAATAATAGCAATAATAGAAAACTACTGCTTTTCAAATAATTTTGGAAAGTACACATGGAAATCTTTAGGAGTGACAATAGCTGCAATGGATGATAGTTGCTACTAGCAATGAAAATGTTTGGCTTAAGGTATTAAAAAAAAAAAAAGCATGTCAGAGATGCTGAAGTTTCATCTGGATAGATACATGCGTAGACTGAGTATATGATCTTCTTGGGCACTGGAATGATAGAGGGGAGATGGTGAATATCCCGAAGTCCTGACCTGGCTTTGTAAAGATCTCCTTACCACAGGCACTAAGTGTTCTTTAATGCAAGTCAAGCACTCCAAATGAGGAAGGAGAGAGAAATTAGTCTGAACAGGAAGCTTCAAATATTCTAAGACTAATTGAGTTTAGATAATTAAGGGGTTTTAGAGCAGTAATTCAGAGGAGAATGAGAGGGGAGGACAGTTTAATTGAGATTGCCTGTCCATCTGTGAATTCTCCATGCAGCTTTCTGTGGCATGTCCTGGTTGTCATTCGTTCTGACCTAAAGGAATTGATGTCGTTTGTATTGACCTTATTAGTTAGCAGCACTGCAGGCTTCCCCTTCCATTTTGTAGCTATTCGCGTACTGCCTCTGGTGCAGTGCATGTGTGACAGTTGTCTGTGTTGTCCTTGACTGGAGGAAATGCCCTGCCCTGGCATGTCTGCCCTTTTGAGACCTCATAGCATGCTCTGGGGTCATACCAGGAGTTGGGGGGATGAGGAGCAGTGTTTGAATGCTGCTTTGTAGTTCAGTAGAGGCTGTTCTGTGCATAGTGGAGCTACATCTTTATCTCTGCTACAGCAAGGCAGCCAAAATTGGAATCAAACCCCAAACCTCTGCTGCTAGGAGCGGGTTGATGGTGATGGTAAGGCTGGCTGGTTCAGTACCTGAGAGGAGATGGCAGCCAAGCCTCACAGCTTGCAAAGGGAAAAGGTTCCCAATAGCTTTGCACTGACTGCCACTAAGAAAACAACTTCTTTAAAGGATGTCATCATACATTCTGCACCTCGGGAGCAAACATGCCTACACTAGCTACAGTGCAGCACCATGGATCCCCTTCTGCTCTGCAACTCCCTGTGCAGATGCAGCTGGTTGATGTCTCACAGATCAAGCTTTCCTGCTGCTTTTAACACGCAGGGAGCATGACAGAGAGAGACCCCAGTGTGGCGCTGCAGGTGGGCAAGATTTGGATGCAATGGGCAGGAAGCGGATGAGTGAGACTGTCCTGTGGTGCAGGACATGTGCTGGTTGTTGAGGATGGTGCTGAGAGCTCACAGCCATTGACTCAGCTACTGTCTGACAGCATGGGCAAACCTAGAGTGCTGCAAGAGCAGTGTTGACATCTGAATTTTGATAGTATTGAATACATGAGAAACATGGTGCTAGAGCTGTGTCCTGCTCAACCATCCCTCTCTTAGGCCATATCTGCCCTGTGGGCAAATGGCGTGAATTCAGATTTTATGCTGGCTGGTGCCCATAGACACTCCAGTGATTTAAACAGGGCTAGCCTAGCATGGTGCCAAATGTAATTGAGATCAAAATGCTGTTAAAGCTGCAGCTGATCGCGTTTCTTAATTTAGAAAGAAGCTAGCAGATATTGAAAGGAAAGGCCTTGCAACCTCTACGAGCACTGACAAATTGTAATGGTGCTTGTACCCTGTTTGTAAATATAAGCAACTTGACTTGGTGCTCTGCGAGCTGTTCTCTCACCATAAGGACCTCTGAGAAAATAATAAAGGCAGCTGGAAGTGGATTGTCTGGGGTTTTCTTCTTGTCTTCTGCTCTTTTACTAGCATTGCAGTGGAGGAATTGTAGTGAAGCATGAGGAGCCCTTTTCTGGCAGACTGTCCGGCTTGCCCCAGGAGTCTGCTCATCAAAAATGAGGAAACAAACTCTAGGATGTTTTCAAGGGGAGAGCCAGGCAAATGCTCTGTACTAACCTGCTATTATCAGGTGTTTTCCTAGTGATTGTCATCGTTACTACTCCTCTGGGGCTATTCGGATATGGGAAAGTGGAATAAATAATCAAAGAGGATGTTCCTAGCTGCTAATTTTCAGTCAGATTTGATACTGGTCCAAGATTTAACACTTCCTTTCGCTGCCAACCACATACTAAAAATAACATATTTTCAGGATATTGGAGACCACTAGAAACCTGTGGTATTTGGCACTTAATATCACCTTTCGTCTGGAGGTCTCAAAGCAAAAAGTTGGAACCTCACCATGTCTCCTTGGAATTAGGAGAATTTGAGATGTTTTTGGAGCTGTTTGAGATGTAGGTAAACAGGACACAAAATCTCAGAATGGCTCAAAAGGTCTGGATTTCCTTGTTGAGTAACATCTATTTAAGAAAAGCACCTTTACCTTGGCAGTCTCATGGGTCTTCTTTCTGTGCCTCAGAGCATGGTTAGTCCTTCATGGGCAAGGGGAGATGCACGTGGTGCGTGTAATGGGGATACTTTAACTGACGGGACGGTTCCTCTGGAGGAAGGTTACAGCCCCCAGTGAAGGTTGGGGAGGAGTTAATTCAGTGTTGTTTGGTTTTGTTTTGGTTTGTTTTTCTAGTTAAGCAGGGCTTTAGACTGCCTTCCAGTAATCAGACTTGTTAACTAATACTTCTGCCATCAGGAATGTTTTTTTGACAGAGGGTTTTCTTTTTTTTTGTTTTTTGTTTTCCTTCTCTGTACTTTATTCTTCCTTTTGGTCTTAGTCATTGGTAAAATAGAGGCGGTGGAAGCAACTAAAAAAATAAAAGAACTGTTTGGCTGGAAGAAAACCAGAAGATTAGGTCTGTTTGTGTAGATCGGTTCTAATGTCACTGAGAGTCAGGAGGGTTCCCTTACTGGTTTTGTAGGCTGCCTGTTCTGCCCTGAGTGTAACATGTCAGATGGGTCTTCTCAGGCCTTGGGAAAGCCGCTGCTTTTTCTCTGTTGGGGAAACAACACGTAGGTGGTGGGCTTCAGCCAGAAGTCCAGTGAAAGAGCGTAAATAGAGACTGATCTGAAAGGTGGGCTGAGAGCAAGATGTAAGTTCCCCAGGAAAACGGGATTTATTTGGATTCTTTCGCTTTTGAGTAGTTGAGCGCTTTTCTCCCAAGACTCAAAGTAGCTGCGGAGTCTCTTCCCTCCTGAGCTGAAGCACAGCTAATGATTTCTTGCATCTGGTAGTTTTGATTGCTCTGCTCATTTTGATAATTTGCTTGAGTCTCTCAAAACATCTGTAATTTAATCAAACTGTCAGCAATAGTCACTTGTCTGGAAAAGAGCAAGACCGTTCATCCCGTGGTGGTGGTGTACACAGCTGGCCATTGAGGCCACGCGCAGTTGCTGAGAGGAAAGCAAGATTGTCTTGGGAATCACTGTCTTTAGCAGCTCACGCATCAGTCAATGCTCATGTTGTGCCACCTTTCACAAAATGGGAGGTGGATCAGGCCTTGAATTACCACAGGTACTGGGATGTTTTCATTACTGGGAAGGGGGTGTTCTCACTCTTTGATGTTGGTGATGTGATGGCATGGAGATAACTACAAGAGCCTCCTTACTGTGCGCAAGCGTTGGATTGTTTATTTGGCATAAAGAATGAAGTCACCTGCCTGATGAGAGATTTAAATGTTAGGGAAATGTCAAAACTGCCCACAACTATTTGATCTGCCAAATCTCAGGGAAGTTATCATTTCTACCCTGCTTGGGGAAGCTGTTTTTGTTATGTTTTAGCTGGGTGGCTGTACTATATTATCTACCTGACTGTGCACTGAGGCAATTTGTTAGCTTCTGCTTGCCTTATCTCACCCCATCCTGACAGATGTGAAGGAGTGCAGGTGGATCATAGAAGATTTTTTCCCCCAATATTGATGCTAAGGTACAAGTACCAGGTCTGGTTAGAGATATTTCATGTCTTGACTGTTGCATCATGCTTAGTGACCTTCAAACTCTTGCTTGTATGGAGACTGTGGGGACCTTTTGATTTACAGCACTGCTATTTAAGTGGTTGTACACCTTGGCAAGGGCCAAATTACTATTTCAGTTCAAGTCTGTGGGTGATAAGTGAAGAGACACATTTTGCACTCCTGTCACACTACTGAGATTTATTTATTTTTGAAAGTTACAGATTTCATTTGAAGCAAAAAATACTCTTTTTGCCTAAAGAAGAAAATGCCTTGATGAAACATTTCTGTGTCTCTTTACTTCTCACTCCTTGGGGGTTGCTTCCTCAAGGAATATCTGTCCCAGCTTTTCCCCCAACTTCTGATTGTTCTGGGCCTTTCTCTCCATGTTAGTAATTTCTAGCTCTTGCTTGGGTTTCTTCCAGTACCCTTCTCTTCATCTCTACTTGAAAAAAAAAATCTTTCCTTTGCATCTTGACTCTCTTTTCCCTTGGCAGGAGACAAAAGGGAGGCACTGCTTGTGGAAAAGTAACTGCTTTCAGACCTGTGAACATGAAGTGAGGCTGAGAGAATCAGATGCTCTCCAGATCTGGAGATGCTGTGCCTGATGGAGAGATAGTAGATGTTTGGGGGATTCCTGCATTGCTTCTGGGCTGGAGGAGCAGAAGTGAAAGACAAGACAACTGTGAGGGGGGAGCAGAATTAACTCCCCGTCTCTCTGTCTACACTCTCTGGCTGGCTTGGACGACAAGCAAGCAGGTGCCTGTCGGCTGAATTGCAGTGGATATTGCACAAGAAACTGTAGGCTGGTGGAAAGACTCCAGGGAGCCAGCTTCAGCCTACGGACAGTAGGTTTGACTCCCTTAGTCTAGACACTCTCCCAGGGATTACATCAACAATAATTTGTCAGTCTCTATTTATTTTCCAGTGGCATGGTTAGTATTTACTAGTGCTGAGATTCTCCTTATACTCTTCCATAGTCTATCATACAAGATTCACTTCTAGCAGAGCAGCTACCTAGGCCACAATCTCCATGTTTTTTTTAGATAATATTAGTTATACCAATGCTTAGGAGAAGAAAAGGCATAGAATGTACCTAAACATCCACAAACCACTGAGAGGCAAGAACATCCTTTGTGTGTTTTGAGAATCTCCAGCTGATGGCCCAAGAGCATCAGATATTTTAATAAGAATTGTACATATTCAAATAGGTACATCAGGTTTGGGAATGAGGTATGGACATATATTGCTGTCACATTAGGAAAAAATTCCTTCAGTCTCAAAACCATCAATGAAGTGAGTGTCACAATTCCAGCTTCTGTACACAACAAATCTACCACTTTCAGGTACAGGAACTTGAGCAAGATTACACACAGTCCCTGGGGAATGCAAATGCAGCCCAACTTTAAACATTAATTTGGGTGCCTAACATAAGACGGCACTGTCTCTGGCTGCTCTGTGTAGTTAATGAACAGATGACTCTAAGCTGCCTTTTGCAGAAGCTTTTTCAAGTAAACCACTGCTGGAATCACCCTCTGGAAGAGTTTTCTACTTTGTATGGACTGGAGAGGAGGTCTGAATTAGGTAGAATAAAATTTTAAAATAATGCTCTGTGAATAACCAACTTTTTACTTACTCCCTTCTTTTTGCAACTAGGATTAAAAGTTCAAGTGCTGACAACATTTTTCGCCCTAGCTTCTGGACTCCACTCCCTCCAGTGATGTTATGTCAGGTCTCCATAATACAGAGAGTGTGTGATTGAAGAATTGCAAACGTTAAGGATCCAGTATGAAATAATCTAAGTCTACAAAATGTGGACTTATTAGAATGTGTTTAATGCAGTGTTTGGCTTATACTATGCAGCAGGATAATACAAGTTTTGCAAGACTTGTCTTTAATGTTTTGGATCCCCCACTAAAGTACTGAAAGGGCATTAAACTGTGCAACTTGATGGTTGTTGGGGAGGGGGGAAACCCATGGAAAAATAAATCTTTAACTGAAAACAAAAGTCAAGGAACTCTCTCCAACTCAGAGGATCGATGTTGTTTTATTATTAAACCACTGTGCTGTTGTTTCCATGGAAACAAAGAAACAAATATTTGGAGCTGTGTAACACCTTCCGCCAAAATTCCAGTTAAGAATGTTTTGGAAAGTGTTTCTGTCAATGAGAGCCCTCCTGTTCTCTGAATGACTGCTTTGTGCAGCCTTCCTGGACTCCTGCACAGGCGACAAGGTGAAACTCTGCACTCAACTTCATGAACATTACTTGTCTTTACAGTTCGTTAAAAGGAATTAATTGCATCAGGAGGTCTTTGCCCAGTACAAATAAGTTTGAGGCTGCAGCAATGACCGAAATGAAATGTGTGACAGTGGCGGCATTTGGTCATTTGCTGTTGGTTTGCGTGGAGTTTTTTTAATCCATAGTTTTCTACAAATCAATTCTAGCAGCATGCCAAATGTTTTCACCTCGAACCCAGCATGATCTGTTCAGAAATGGAAGGAAAAAACCACATGAAATACAACTGACATTTTGACTAAAAATCACACATACTTACTTCTTAGATAATATGATCCATCTACTCATTACCAGTGGGAAGAGATCTTCCCATGCGCCAGGTATCTTTTACCTGAGGCATCCCATCTGTTTATAT
>NW_009259308.1:6370776-6412889 GCF_000687185.1 Egretta garzetta | reverse complement strand
ATGCTGCTATTGTCTTCTCTTTGTGCACTTGCTTTCACCTGCAGGTCAACCGTCACATTTTAACCATAAAATTTTCTTGTTATCTTGTTTTCCAAACAAGGAGTTTAGTCCAAACAAGGAGTAGTAAAATACATTGACTGCGGTTTTCTGTGTTGGATTATTTTAGTGAATATAAGGTCAAAACCGTAATTAAATATCTCACCACTGGGAAAAGCATCATACTTCTCATTTCCAATGTGGAAAATAGTTGGCGATGTCTCATTAAGTGCAAGCCCATTTTGCAACTTTCCCTTGCTGGAAGCACTAATCACCATTTTCTTGTCTACCCACACACCTATTTTCACACAGTTCATAGAAGTTTAATATCTTAGAAATCTCTTCTGCTCTGTTAAATGTCTTCGAAATCTGCTAGTTGGTTTGAAAGTTGTTAAGGATGGGAGGGAGAAAGGACATCTACATAATGTTTTTGCACATTAGGCTAATGTAAATTTCTGATGTGTGAGGAGATCACAGTGATTTCAACTCTATAAAATTGTGCTCCCCTTCTTAACTGGAGTTCATTATGCTGCATTTACTCTGTGTAATACCACTTTAACAAAGATGCGAAGCCCCCCGAATGTGAAGTAAAACAAATACAGTTGTCTAAAACTTTCTAACTTTTAGTGGAATTTTTCTCATCTTTCCCTCTGTAATGAACGTTGACATTATAGTCCAAAAACTGCTCAAAGTTGGAAGGTTTAAATTGTAATCAGCTCAAAAAATCATCCTTTTCAAATTACAGGCAGGCAAAAATATGTCAGTATGGGAAAACCTTCCTTCGCTGTGGGGTGAATGAACTGTTCAGATGCCTTTGATGGACCACACACTATAATACCTTTCAGTATTATCAAATAATAACTCAGAAACCCTTGGCCACATGCTGTTTGAACTGAAGTCAGAGGGCATATTTGGCATGTGGTTTGTGGTCCCTGGAATATATTGTGACGGGTGGAATATACTGAAATGAGGGGCTAGGAAGTAGTGCTTTTTATTTGTAAAATCCTGCTTAAGATAATTAAAGTAGTGTAGAGCAGAAGGAAGTCTTTTGCCTAGGCTAGTGGTTATCTGTGTATCATGGCTTAGCATGTCTCCTGTCTCAAAGGAGTATGTAATTCAAGAAGTGTCCCTATGAAAGGGAGAAGTAGCTTTTGTTCTCAAAACCCAGCGTTGTCATGATTGAGGCCACATGTTCCCTTATGGCCCCTAATCAGTTTGAGGCTGATTCCTATTTAGTTCCTTTCAACCACTATTATTCCAGCTTTATGCTATTGTAAATGCATTCGTTCTCATCAAGTTATACTGGAGTGATTCTCTAGTGTGTCAGGATCTAGGTATATAGATACTGATATTCTTCCTAATGTACTTTTGCTGCCCTATGCTGGGTAATATTTTTCTACATAATGGTTCACAGTAACTGTGCCTCAGGCAGTGGTTTGAGCTAGAAGGTTATGCAGCAAAGCTACAATACTTTAAAATCTCAATTTTGGTTTTAAAGACGTGTGAAAAGGGAGGGGTGTTCTTGGGCTGAGGATAGTCTACACAACTTGAACATGTTGCAATGTGGTGAAAGATAACCCATCATCTTGCAGAGAGACATTGTGAAAACTCGTATCTTCTAAGCAAAGATCCTGCTGTAGTTGCACTTATTGGTTATGAACGTTTGAGGAGGCACACTCAATTGATCAAGGTGGCTGTGCATTAATACTTTATAATTACAGCTTATTTTTCAGAACTGTAATTTTACTAGAAAATACAATTGTTACTGCTCCCAGTTAGTTTCATCTTTAATTTGTCTAATAATTGATAATATTTTCTTTGTTGGAAATGCATCGCTATTTTATCAAATACTAATAATTAGATTTATAGAATTAAAAAAATAGTGAGTCTAATAAAGGGAATTCTTACACAGGCTGTAGGAAAGCTGAGTTCTAGTCCCTTTTCTCCAGAGGGACTTAAACCTTTATATCTGGCTTCCAGGGATGGTCTTAATCACTACATTTTAGGATTCGCTTTTCATTTTGAAGAGAGAACATTATGTTTTCTGGATCAGTCACTGGAATTGGTCTCTTGCCCTCGAGGTGCATGTCATGTCCACAGGGCTGCTGATTTATAGGTCATTCTCATTCTCACTTTCTGGCTTGATGCTTTTTGGGGTTCTTCAAACAAGGGAGGAGTATTAGTAGAAGGGGCTCATTGGGGCTGTAGCCCAGAATATGCTGTACTGCCCAGCTGGGAAACTGGTCCAGATATACTTTCTGGGTATACTTTGATTAAGGGGCAAGGAGCCAGCGTGTCGGTTGTTTGCTCCACAGAATTTAAAAGATGGGTTTGTTTGCCAAGCAGTTTTTCCCTAAGTCTTCATAGTACTAACATGAACTAAAATAATGCACTCTGCCATTGCTGTTATTAAACCCAGCATGACTGTATTTCAGCCAATGCATTTGTGTTTAAACTAGTGAACTAATGATCAAATCCACAGCTTCTAATTGCAAGCAGTACATGGTGTTGTAAACATGATGCAGATGGCCTTGCTACCCTGTTAGCTTCCAATTAAAAAAAAAACCAACAAAATTTACCGGTCACTTAACCCTGTATGTGTACGTCTCAGCCTGACATCATTAATGTGTACTTGTTGACTGGAGGAAGGCACTAGAATTTCCCTACTTTTGCTTTTACTCTTCCTTCTGTTAATGTGATCATTTTGAATTTGACGTTGGCTGCAGAATTTGCAGAACTTAAACATGTAATTTTTAGGAAAAAACAGAGTTGCTATGGAGTAGTAAAAATGATTATTCCTCCTCTAGCCTAAGCTACTCACTTAGCAACAGTCCGAAACTAGATCTGCTGAGCCTGAATTGATGCTGCTGTGTAGTTGTTTGCCTGTTAAAAATATGAAAATATCTTTATTCTTTTGTGAATGCTAATAGTAGCTTGATAAGTTGATTTTGTCGGAGACAAAATTTGTCCCCGCTAATACTTTTCCTTGACTGATCCAACCGAGTAATTAAGTACATGCCTAACTACAGTAACCTGAGTAATATGACTAACTGGAGTATGATTCCTCTTGATTGTGAATACTTGGGTGGGTTGGGACTGTTACAAGCCAGTCATGCTTTAATGTGGTTTTTGTAGGGATAGTCAACTATGTACTTTTTAGTGTATTTTTTAGAAATTAAAGATACTTTTGATAAGTTCTGTAAACAGAGGAAGGGAATGCTTTTCAGGAGCAAAAGAGCCCTTCTGTGTCCCATTCTAGGTGTTCAGATGTGCCTGCAATTTTTATCTGATTTTCTGTGATGAAATGGTTTTGCTCAGTGCATATTACTGAGACTTGAGCCAACTCTGCTTAGGGTTGATCAGTGTGGATTCACTGAGCTTTGCTGATTTACTCCAGTTAAGAATCAAGCTTTTTCTTCTGAAAGAAACAGTGGTTTTAAACCTTGTGACCAGTGTGCAGTGAGCTTTGGGAGACAACATATTTTTTGGCTTGACAAGTCCTCACCTATGGTACATCTTTTTCCATGTATAGTCCAGTGGTATTGCTTTTTTTCCCAAAGCAGATTTGGGAAAAGAAGAAGTAAGCAGTGGCACGTAGGAGAAGTGATGTTCAGAGCACTGGGATCTCTACAGCTCTGAAAAACAGGCCACCTACACAGGGGTCAAAACCGCTGTGGGAGTGCAAGGAAGACGATACAACATAAGCTGTAATTATTGTAGTGAAATATCTCCCCATAAAATGTAAAGTGCTTTGAGACCTTGAAAGTCTGATTTAGTTCTTTGTTTATGCAGCACCTGAAACACCTGAGCCCTGACCTCTGAGTGGGGCTTCTGGGTGCTGCTGTGATCTAAAAAGTGAAAAACACTGAGAAAAATGCTACTGGGACAAAACATGAGATTCTCTGTATTAATGGCATTGCAAGACACAGGAATCTAAGAATGTGTTTGACAGTCTGTCACCGTAACCACTGAAACCTTAAAGGTCCAATTAAAACCTCATAAAGAGTAATGCAGTGATGTTTGCATATGTAAAATAAAATGCTTTCATAGCTCAGCTTTATGAGCATGTATAGACTCTAGGAATTCTGAAAACATTCGTGTATTTTTATGAATGTCATGAACTCAAAATTATTTAGCAAATTTTGCCACTTTTTTTTTCTCTGCAGGCTTTCACCATTGCTTACAGCCCAAACCACAAATAAAGCATTAAAATTATTGATGTGAGCTAAGCAGGACGCCTATTGCCAAAAATAGCAGTATTCACTCAGGCTCATTCTATGTAGCTCTGGAAAAATTATTCCCATGCTACAGCAAAGATCACATTTTTTCCTTTCTTCACTAATAGCAAAAATATTACCTTTCAAGTGGTCTGTTACTCCTGCAGCTGGGGGATAAGCAGGTTGGATGAAGTTTAAGGTAGCTAAATGAGCCAGGCTTGCCGACCCAGCCTCCTGCTAATACAGTGAATGATTTATGATGCTTTTCTCTCCTGGTGCCTTCCCACCCCCTATTTTTGCCTTCAAGTTGATGGCAAAATGAGGCAAAGGGGCAAATGAAACCTTGTGTTTGACCTAAGTGAGCTCCAGGAGCATTGCTCTTTTCTTTCCACTTTAATGGCATGGAAGCAGTTTGAGTGCATGGTTGGGCTCTCAGAGAGTATGTTCAGAATGGATGCTCATGGTCCTGCCTTGCTGTCACCAGAAAGACACTTTAACACCAGAAATAACATGGACACTATGAAATTTGAAAAGAGTACAGGTATGCATGTGCATGAGACTTGTCTCGTGTAGTGTGTCAACAACCTCTCAGAGATTCAGTCTGCTTGGCAGTGATGGAAAGACACTTTATTCTTGGATAAGAATCCCATGCATAGTGCTGTCTTGAAGCCAGGATCCCCCATCTGGGTGACCTCCTCCCCCATATCAGCAGCAGCACACAGGAGGCCTGCTGCTGGCTGGTCCCTACGTATACAGAGGACTCTTCCATCATATGCTGAATGGAGTAAGCTCAAACTTACTCCAAGTTATATACGCAACCTTGCTGTGCCTAGGGCTTGCCAGATGTTTCAAGGTGGCTTCATACAGGAGCTGATATGTCTGAACTTCCATGAGGTTCCTCCATGTACACATGACATGTCACATATATTAATACTGTGGCCTTGATAGCGGAGCTCTGGGGGAGAGGCATCCGAGCAGCCAGCCTTCGTGTGTGAAGCCCATCTCCCACACTGTATCAGATCTGCTTTTCTGACTGTCTTCTTCAAGAGAGCACAGCACCCTTGCTGACCCATCCCTTATCAGGTTGTGGCACTCTCATCAGGTGTCCGCATGGGAGGAGCTGAGCTAGCACTTGGCATACATAGTCTTCCAAGCCTCCAGAAGCGAAGTAGCTGTTTTATGGGGTTCAAACTGCAGCCCTGGGAGCTGTAGCAAATTGTACATGGTCCCAGGCTGTGTCACTACCAGTGGTAGAAAGAGCCCACCAGTGCTGTTGCCGGGGGAGACAGGGGACTTTGTAAGGCAGATGGAATTTGCAGACAAATATAAGTGATCCAATAAAGTGCTAAGAGAGTGAGACATGTAAAGGATAATTTTCTAAAAAAGAAACTCCTAAGCCCAAGATGTGTTACATTGTTGAAGGGAATGAGAGGTAAAGAATCGATACTGTCCATTGCATTAAGTTCCCTTTCATAGGTACAACTCCTAATTACTAAGAAAATGCACGTTTATACTTCCTTCAGTTGGTGAGAGTTAGCTTTTGTGCTAAGCAGTGCTGCTTTCTGCACTGAGATTAACCACAGCACAAAGACTCAGATGATTTATTAGCTGATGCTCCAAGTGATTTAGAAAACAATTTGTGGAGCAAGTTTTGGAGCTCAGTTCTCTTACCACCAATGCCGAGGTTTGTCTTCTGGCAAATCTGTAATACCTCACTGCTTGTAGTAAGATGAGTACAACTATATCTTATCTTCCCCAGGTGATTCGAAAGGCTAAATTTATTTGTGTGAGAATATACGGTTTTGAGATCTTAGAACAGTATCGGTACAAGGAATGATCACTGACAGTTTTAAAATCCATCCTTGAGTCCATGATTCAGAAATAAAATTATCACAAGCAGAAATGAGAAAGAAGCCTGATATCCCTTTAAAGCTCAACCACTAAGAGCTCATCCTGTTGATGAGCTGTTGTCAGAGGTGGGATAGCAGAGAAAATGGACAAGTGCTGTACGGTGCTTTGGCGGTGACCCTGGAGCTCATTCTGCCCCGACTGAAGCCAGCTAGGCTTTTGTGTCTGACTTCAGAAAACCCTGTGTTATGCTCAGGCCGTGGACAAATATACAATGACTAAGAACTTTGTAAGCATCACACATCAGGTTATGCATCGTGAGCTCAAGATCATTCCTGCACTTGCTGTGCGTAAAAGGTTTTATCTTGGAGCACAGTGGCAGCATTCCCCAGGGAGGGCAGGTAAAGTGTGGGGACTCTGATGGCTGCACAGTCAGAGCAAAAGGAAATGATGCAGATTTGGGGCTGGACAGGAGAAAGGTTTATTAAGATGAGAGATTAGTGTAAGTAAAGGTGGGACCTACACAAAAAGTATAGGATCCTGGGAGAGATGTGTGCCTCCAAGCCCCATTGCTAAATACTGTGGAAAGAAACACATGCACATCATTGTTGTAGGAGTTTTTCTCATTAGATCAAAAGGACAACATCATAGCAATCTGTTGCTTCTGCAGAAAACACAGCATCCAAGAGGAGGAGGAGACACATGTGGGCAGCAAGAAAGCTCTTGAAAAACAACTAAGGAGACAGCATGGAAGAAACAGCTTACGGGGTGGGGTCAGAGCGGTCCCAGTGCAGTCAGAGAGGAATGAGAAGGCAGATGAGTGGGTGAGGACAGACACCCTACTGAATGTTGATTGTGGCACAGCCTCCATCTGTCCTTCCTTGGTGCACCCACTCCT
Organism: Egretta garzetta; assembly: GCF_000687185.1. NCBI lineage: Eukaryota > Metazoa > Chordata > Aves > Pelecaniformes > Ardeidae > Egretta > Egretta garzetta. The sequence continues at coordinate 6,405,890 of NW_009259308.1, read as the reverse complement.
AGTGCTAGGAATAAGCTGTGATACCATGGAATCATATTGCTATTTGTAATGGTAAAACTGCTGCTGAGAAACACAATCTTTGTTTCCTAGTGAATAATAAAGAAACAATAATAAGTTGTGTTTACAGGCCTGAGTTGTTTATCCTTCTTTGCAGCAGCGCTCTTTTTATTTACAAACTGTTTTGCCTGTGCCCTCACAGCCTGGAGACCCCGTGCACTAGACACATGGGTGACTTACCTTTCTTAAGCTCCAGTAATTCACAGCTATGAGACCAAGGCACTTAGATGCCAAACAACCTCCAGATTAAATAATCACCATGGGAGTTGATGCTAATATAAAGCTATATCCAAGAATTCAGTAACTTTCACTGTTGACAACCCCATAGAGTTTCAGCAGTTAAGACCTTCCTGTTGTGATGATTCTCCTTGAGAGCTATGGAGTAAAATAAGTCTAGCATTTGTTAAATTGTGTATTCCATATTAGGCATTAATCTAAAAACATAAATTATCTTCAGAAAGTAGAATACCTTCAATCTCATTTAATTCTTGATACATCCATTGAAAAGTCTTTGTCTTTGTAACCTCAAATATCTTCCCATCAAGAAACTGGACAGGAATATTAGGTAAAAAACAGGGTTTTTTCTCCTTCCTTGTTCTTCTTTCAGACAGTAGTAGGGAGAGGACAGAACCATTCTGAATTGGCTGTACTATGCTGTCTTAGCTACAGGGCAAGTGCTCAAATGGCTGCAAATACCAGTGCGGTGTGAAAAGCAGACAGAAAAGTCAGACCAACTTTCAGACCCCAGATTTGCTGTAAGATTAGTTCTCTCTTGACTTGCGTACTTGGCACTTTCCTTGTGACTGCCTTGATACTGAGGATCACTCTGCAGCTCCAGATGTCTGATATTTGTGCTGCTGGTAGAATCCTGTTTCAGAGAACAATCCTGCTTAAAAACCTCAGGAGCGGTTGCACAAAGGCACAATGAAATGTCAGAAGTAAGTAAAGAAATGTTTTTATTTTGGCACTGAATTTCCTTTGGAAGTATTAGCCATCACTCTTAGTATGAAATGATTGACTGCTCTACATGAGGCCGTTGTCATGTTCTGAACCCAATTTTACTGTGGTCCACATTAGAGCCAGGAGAGGTCACCAGCAAAGGTGGGCTGTGTGTTCTCCCTGAGGTATGTGAGCCTGTGGGTTTGTTTTAGGCATATTTAAGATGAGAAAAAAAGTACCTAAATCTTTATGTGTTTTTTCTTTTCAGAGGGAACACCTGTCTGGGGTAATACTTCATTGCATGCATTTATGAGAAGCAGGAACGCAGCTCTATTTACTTCGACTTCATTAGTGGCAGACCAACTTCTCAAATGAGCACAAAGTTTCTTTTTTTTGTCAGCTCCAAACAGATAAAATTACTGCTTGGTAAATTCCACATAACCTTTAAGGCCTTCAATCACAGCAGTAAATGCTACTGTGCCCCAGCTCCTACTTTTACTAGATTGTATTATAAGCACCTTAATTATAGTCCATGCTGTCTGATAGGCCATGGAAAAGGTCGTCTTCCAAAGAACATACGATAACAAGGGTGGAGCGATATCGGTCATTTTTTGTCTGGTGGGAAAGAAAGGGCTTTGCAGAGAAGAAGATTAATAGTAAACAATGTTAATCTAAATATATCTCAGACACAAAATATCACATTCCTTCAGGCTTGCCTTCTTAGGAGGTACTGGCATTAACCATTTTACTGTGGGGATAGCTACACAAAGACATGCTTCTCCTGTTCAGAGCAGAGCTAAAAGTGAGGTATGTTTTTGTTGTCATTTTACTGTTGAAGCTGCAGCAGTACAATGAGGTCTCTCACTTGTGTTGCTTTTAGCAGTTGAGTTCAGGGCTTCCAGGTTGAGATCTAGTTCAAGGGCAGAGAAGTGAACAGAAACATTTGCAGTGATTTCACACTGGTTTGAACAAATTCTCCACGCCGCTGCAAAAGAGAAGAATCAGACCTGGGTCTTACAGATGGATTAGTCCCCCAGTATAGCCCGTGTCTGCCTCTTCACTTATTTAATTATTTTTATAGGTCAGATCAAATATAAGTTGGAGGCAGCTCGCTTTTAAAGTCTCTGCTGTACTCAGTTTAGCAGAGCATCTGGCAGGACGATTTCATTTCTGACTCCCACTGTTAATGGCATGGCTTTGGGCCTTTGGGTAGGCAGGCTATCCTTATCACCTTGGCAGGCTTCCAGCTCCAAATAATAATCCATTAACGTCTGCCCCGCTGGCATTCTCGCCAAATACAAGGGATATCTTTTAAATAAACATTGGCAGTTCCCAGTCAGAGGAAAGAGAAAGGGAGTAGAGGAAAAACAATCCTTGACATTTCAGTGACTTTGCAGGGCTAGCTGACACCTGGTACCACCCTTATCTGCGGGTATTTATGCAGAGCTGCAAAACACAGCTTCTTCTGTTGGCTCTTTTGCTTTCTTTAAATAGAACTGCAAAGACTTACAATGATAGGAGTAACTTTCTTGGATAGGCACTCTTTTCTCTGCCTTTTTTTTTCCCAGGGAGACCCCTGTATCAACATTTGTGCTCCTGTTTTCCTCTGAAGTACAGCAAGCATAGTGTAGCAGGCTTGCGTGCCTCGTACTTTGCCAGCAATATTTTTTTCCCACAGTTTTCCTCCCTAGTGGATTAGATACAATGCAGATTTACTTCCATGGGGGCACTTTCCCACCTGACTTCCTATTTCTTCATCCATCAAACCAAACGGCCACACTGATCTGCCAGTATTCAGAGCAACTGGGGCTCACCCCATTCTCAGCGTTCCTTGGGAAGTGCTTTTTCTGTTTGTTTCAACCACTTCAGTTTCTTTCTCTGTAGCTGAACTTTCAATGACAGCTTGAGGTTTATTTTTCCAGCTGTTATATTTTGCTTAATAGCAATAAAATTACTTGTTTGGATATTCCACAGTATCAATAAATGAGCTGTCTGGGTTTTATTTTTGCAGTCCAGTTAAGATCTGGCATAGGATTCATTCTTCCAGAATGTGATTGGGAGACAGTAAAATATTTATTGTTCAAAGAATAACACAGGGTCAAACCTAGAGTTTGCTACCCAAGTCTGGAACTGGATTTAATTTCTGCTCATTTTGCCTTGATTCACTGATTGCGCTGATGCAACCTTAGTGTATATCACAGGTGGCTAAGGGCACAAACAAACTCTCTTTTATTCCATCTTTATAACAAGTTAATTAAAAGTTTGGACACTGGTTTAAGGATTTGAATTCTTGATTGTAAGGTTAATTTGGTAATTAATTCTCTCCTGCAAATGACTTCACAGAATCAGAATCACAGAATGGCAAGGGTTGGAAGGGACCTCAGGAGATCACCCAGTCCAACCCCCCTGCTAAAGCAGGTTCACCCAAAGCAGGTTGCACAGGACATCATCTAGGCGAGCTTTGAGTATCTCCAGAGAAGGAGAATCCACAACCCCCCTGGGCAGCCTGTTCCAGTGCTCTGTCACCCTCAAAGTAAAGAAGTTCTTCTGCATATTCAGTTGAAACCTCTTATGTTTCAGTTTGTGCCCATTGCCCCTTGTCCTGTCGCTGGGCACCACTGAGAAGAGTCTGGCTCCATCCTCGTGACATCCACCCTTAAGATATTTGTATGTGTTGATGAGGTCCCCTCTCAGTCTTCTCTTCTTCAGGCTGAACAAGCCCAGCTCCCTCAGCCTTTTCTCACAGGGGAGATGCTCCAGTCCCCTCATCATCCTTATTGACCTCCTCTGGACTCTCTCTAGGAGTTCCTCATCTTTCTTGAACTGGGGAGCCCAGAACTGGACACGGTACTCCAGGTGGGGTCTCACCAGGGCAGAGTAGAGGGGGAGGATAACCTCCCTCGACCTGCTGGCCACGCTCCTCTTAATGCACTCCAGGATGCCTTTGGCCTTCTTGGCAACAAGGGCACACTACTGGCTCATGGTCAGCTTGTCATCCAAAGGGGACTTGGGACTTGGTTTGCAACTACTCCTTTGCCAAAATTTCCTCAAATTTTATACTGCATTTGCAGCATTGTGTTTCACTTTCACCTTTTCATCTGAGTGGTTGAGGCTACCTCTGTCTTTCCCTCAGTTTCAAAATAAACACCATCCCCACCCATGATTTAACTTCCTATCAGGTTAGCATTATTACTGAAATTTCTGATGTGCAGCTAAAAGTTTCCTCTAACCCTATTACTTTTGTGTGGGATGAGGGAGGCACCCTAATTGCTAAAGGGCACAGAGACAAACTGACAAAGTGCAGAATGCATTTTTTGACCAGATCCTCATTTTGGGGCATTAAGCTTTTATGTCTCAACATTTCCCTTTTTGAAGCATGGTTGCATTTGAATATGTGAATGTGTTTTCAACGAAGATAACTTAATCACCAGCACTGGGAGCTTGTATATATCCTAATTAAAATGAAACCAATCTGAATATCCCAAAACAAATTCTTGCTGTATTTTTAGTTCAATATATTGCTCCACCCCTGGCCAGCCTGTATATGGTAAACCTTCTGCTATTTCCTGCTCAGTTATTTAATGCTGGAGCCAAGCTCGTTTCAGTTCCTGAAGCAGAACCAAGCAAAGCAAATGTGGTTAGAATGGAGTTAACTGGAAACATTCCCAAAAGATAGCAGATTTAATCCCAAGCACATACGGATCCACCTACAGTGGAAAAGAAACATCGTTTGCAAATCATAACCTCTTCACTCTGTGTAGGTTCTGTCTGGACACTTACAGGCCTTTGTTAATAGTCTGTACTTAGAAAGAATTATGAAGACAACGCTGTAGGCTCTTCACAAGCAGACTATAATTGAAAATACTGCTAAGCATCTTTCTTTGCAGTGGAAGTTATCCCCTTAGTTGTTGAAATATTACATCTGAAGTGTAAAAAGGGGGCAAATGAAGAATTGTATATAATATTGAGAAGCTGCGTAAAATAGGCAAATGCGTATTAAGTAAATGTAGGTCCCTAAACTGGATTAAGGCGACACAAGTATTGCTCTGCTTTCATTGTTGTATTAGACTGTACCAAACACTAGCTGCTGGGACATGTAATGCCTCTAATTTTGCTACCCAAGAAGATCCTTAAATGCAAGTGTGCTCAGGTAGGGAGAAAGGAGGCAGCTGCAGTTGCTGTGTGGACTAATAAAACACCTTTGGTGGGCATATTTAGCAGGGAGGAGCACTCCCTAGTAGCATCCATCTGAGTCCAAATCTGGAGCTGTTAGTCAACTTTAGCTTAGTCTATGAGGGTCTTCTCCTGCAGGGGAAACAGCACTGTTAGGCCCCCTGAAGTGTGAGGGTGAAGGGTAAATAAATACAAAATTGCTGCATTCAGTAGAGGCTGTCGATTAGTGCCAGGTGAGGTCTGTATTCTGCTTTACTGAAAGTAATCCTGAAACGCATTTTGTGGAGTACTCCAGTGGATTTCTGCAAAACTGTCACTAGCACCTGCTTCTCTTAGATGATGAAGCTTGCAGGGCAGAGAGAATATTTACCATGGTTGGCTAAAGAAATGTCTCAATTTCTTCTCCAGTAACTTTTCAAGCTATTATTCAAATTAGAAGGGCAGAGGTCTTGAAAATAAAATCCTGGATGTTTAGTGAAAATAAAAAGTTGAATACAGTGCAGAGGGCCAAGTTGTGTCTCCCACTCTTGTGCCTCCCCCTCTCCCCAGGGGAGGATTGCAGTAGAGGTGAAACACTTACTAGACACTGAGGAACCGATGTAGGACTTAGTTTCAAGGAACAAAATCAATTGCAAATCTGGCTTCAGTAGCTCTTCTGTTCACAAGGTTAATTGTTTAAATAAAGGAATGCAGTAATAGAGACGCTTTGCTTCAGGCCTCTCTCTTTTAGAGACTCTGTAAGTCTTTTCTAACCCACATTTCAAGAACAACAATGTGTAGCTGTGCTGGAACAAGTGCTATTTTTAAGTTTCCTGTGGTTTGAGAAATTGTCAGATTTCTCTGTCTGAAGGATTGAGGGATCCAGAAAACCAGTTCTTAGTTTCTGGTATGAGCATTGAATGAGTACAAAAATGAATAGACTCGGATTTTCTGCATTGTAGCAGATGAAAGAAGATTAAAGATCTCAGCTATGCTAATGTCAATCCAGAGCAGCTCCAGAAACTGCAGGCTTTAGTTAAATAAATATTATTTAATCTAGTTCAGGAAAATCCCTCCGCTACTACAAAACAAGTTTTTCCACTCCTACGGGTCATGACCGTATACGGAAGCAACCCACGCTGATAACCTGTTGCACAACTGATACTGAGTAAGAATCTTCAAAGAGCAAGTCTCTGCACCTGCTGACCTCCGGTCTGTCTAGCAGGCCTGTCCAGGTTTAAATGATGTAAGCTGCTATCCAGTTCTAGCCACTAGTCCGTTGTGCACAAGAGATGCCTTTTTTTTGGTGCAAGCAGAGGCAATTCACATGCAGAGAGCTATATATCCTAGTAAATATCCCACTGTGAATGGGAAGATGCTGTCTGTCTTCTAGCTGCATCCATGATGCTGTGGCCCACTGCCGCTTTGTGGATTTCGTTATGGAATAGTTTCTAGAGCTCCGCTGGCTTTCACCGGTATGGCTGTTCCTATCTGTGTGCGTTATTGGGCCTGGTATAACGTGTTATGACTACACGGTAAAAATACTTTTCTTTTTTGTTATTATAACACCATAGGTGATATTTATGTGTTTGACATGCTCCCTGTGACACAGCCTGTCTTGCTTCGCAGCCAGCAGTGCCTATGAACATCTTTCTTCTTTAGCTCTCCTGCTCATGTATTCACATGCCCCATAAATATCAATAGTTATGATTAAATATAAAAGAGACACAGTGCCAGTACTTGTGTATTGGCGTAGGGGAAGAAGAGGACAGAGAAGAGGTAAGAGTTTTGGTTTTATGTAGACCGAAACATTACAGTAGCATTACTTACAGTAATGTCACAATCTCCTGAATAATACAATTCCATCATTGCCTGGAAACTTTGCACTTACACAGGGATCTGTTTCACTCTTAAGTAATTGTATAGCATCTCAGCAAATGAGTGTTCCTTTATACATCCAGGAGATCATGAGGACTCATGCATATTTGTTGACCACAAGACTTCCTTCTAGCAATGCTACTTGCATAGGCCTTCCCATGCACCTTCGAACCAGCTTACCTTCTAGACCTCGTGTCACCCTGTGCTCTCTGCCTCTGTGAGTGGAGGGACTCTGATGAGGTTGTGACGGGAGCTTATTGCTCGCTCTTGTATCGACTAAATGAAAGCACTGCGTTGCTCCTTGCAGTTCAACCAGTTACTGGGGGCATGCACCAGACTTTGGGGCAGTTTTGTCTTTGATATTCTCCTCTCTGTTTCCTCACCTGAATGAACTTCAGGACACTGACACCTTTCCCACATCCTCTGAGTTTGGCTGACACCTTTTTTCAGACCTTCAGTAGCGGAGCACAGCAGCAGTCTCTTCTGGTTCACATGCATTTATAAGAATCCAGAAGCCCTTCCTGGGTGCCATTAGACCAAAGAAATCAGTGGTATGGTTCTGCCCACCTGGGGCATAAGGCAGTGTATATACAATGCTCTTAGCAGGGGCTTTTGTATGAGGAACATCCCATTTTATGCCATACAATGAAACTTTAAAAATATTATATGGGAATGGTATACAAATGAGCAGTTGCATGGCTTATAAAATTCTGGTGTGGCTTTACATTGCAAAATGACACATCTGGCATCTAGCTGAGAGAGCTTTTTCACTTTTTTCTCCTACCCCAAAGTGCTTTCTCCAGGGAAAAAATAAAAGTCAAATTACCCGAAATAATATGCTTTCAATATTAGCAATATATGGCTATCTGTGCCCTGTGAAAGTGGAGAAAATATCACATATACAATCAGCACATTATGTTGTTGACCAAAACAAAACTGGAAAGTTTTAAGAACAACCACTGTATAGTGTCAGATTACCACAGCGTCTGGTTTTGGGAGCCTCATTCTCTTCTTTGAGAGTTACTATGCCAACATATGAAAGAGAAAACTAAATGGAAACCAAGAAAGATATCATTTTCCCTCTTTTTTTCCTCCCCCTTCTTTTCCTGTTGGGAGTGTTTCTGTTTGTCTGAATAAAACTTACCCATTCCAGTACCTAGCTACTATTTAAGATTGCTTGCCAGCCAGGGAAGTTGTTATGCAGGTTGCCCTTAAATAGCTCATGTTTGACTGCAGAGCACCTGTTAGTTGATTGGGAGACAGTAAAATTCAGGGCAAAGGCTTCCCAAACACAAAGGATTGCTTGTGGAAAAAGACCTTGTTGATCTTGGATGAAGTTATAACCACCACTTGATGACTTTAGTGAGGCATTGTATGGTGTACTAAGTCTGTACATGTGTTTCTGTGTGTGAAAAAACAACACCTGAGCTAAACAGAGGAGAACAGAGCTAAACCGAGTCTCCTCCTAACGGTCTTTCTTCAGGTGTATTTTATGGAGCACTTTTGAAAGAACCTTTTGTGTAAGCCCCTTGGAAACTCTTTTCAAAGGCCCTGTGCAGAAGTGCCAGAGCCTGTGGGCCACCTTCCTGCTCAGAGCTTGCATCTTGTAGCTCATGTCTTTCCAGTTCAGACTTTAGTCCGTCAGATCAGGTGTTCCAGACCCTGCAAAATTTGTTTGCTTTGGTGGGAGGTGGAGGAGCTTGAAATAAATGAGTATTTTTACAGAAAAGTGTTCTCTCTTTATCCTAGTCCCTGTTCGTTCAACTGTTACCACACACTGCTGCACCCTTAACTGCTTCATGCCTCCTGCTTGCTGTCCTCTCCAGAGGCATTTATCCCGTCTCTTAGAGTCAGCTTTGTGTTCTGACTCATTCACTATTGTGTTTGTGGTTAATTTTATGGGGCGAAGCAACTGGGATAACCTTGTGAAGATCAAAACATAGTACTATTAAGTGACACATGGTTACAGTATTAATTTTCAAATACAATTTTTCAAATTTTCAGAAGGTATAATATTAACATTCATCTGTTCTTTACAGGACCGTGCTTGTTTTGAAAGATAGACAAGCAAAAACTTCATGATAACATAGTTCATCTACGAAATAACTCATTCATTTTCAGAAATTTTGTTTTAAAAGAGCTACTCTAAACTGCCAGGATTCATGAAGCTGTCCTCAGAAGACAGCAGTCTAATCCAGAGCCCGCTAGAGTCTGTGAACATCTTTTTGTTTTGCTGACTTGGTTTCCAGTAAAGGACTGTGTGATGAAACATGGTGACACCTTGGTCATGCTGACTTGTATCTGTAGGATCTCCTTGCTCCTCAGGACCTCTGTTTTTTGTGGTTCAACTGCAGTCTGCCAGAATAACTTTGACTTTCTTAGCAAGAGTTGTTACTCACTGCAAAGCTTCTCAAAATTTCCGCTCACTTTCAGAGCTAGACAATTTAGTGAATTGGCGCAATATGAACAGCATTGCCCAAAATGTTTACGGTGAACAAAGCCATACCACTATGTTTTTGGCAAACAGCTATATTCTGAATACTTGCAGGATCTTTTCAATAACCGCTGCATCCTTTCCCAGCAACTCTCTCAGGGGCTTCTGTGCAGGCTGGTGAGGAGGCTGCTATTCACAGAAGTGAGATTTGCCACTGGACAGGGCAGCTTGATCCATCCATAGTGCCCGCAGGAACTGGCTAGGAGCTGGTAGTTATTTCTTACCATTCAAGTTACTTCATACCTTTGCTTTAACATTTCAACCAGAAATGAGTTATTTCTTAACCACTGTGCAAGGCAGCACCTCTGAAATCTTGCCGAGTTTGGGATTTACCACCCCACCACACACACACACAATACCTTCCACCCCACTCCAAATGCCAGAACGAACACAATGCACATGTTTGAACGTCAGACATCCAGGCTCAAGTTGAGAGAAGGCCAAGCAGTACACCAATCACATGCAGCAAGCTGATCTTTTGCTGCAGTTTTTGTTTAAAACCTGATTATTTGTGCAGGCTGGATTCTGAAACATTTGGTTTGGAGCTCGACGAGCAGAACCCACAAACTGGATGACTGCCCGGTGTGCTACAACAAAGGGAGAAAAAGAAGGAGCCTCTGGTATCATTCGAATGCTTGACTGTTTTTTTCAGCAGGTATTTTTTCAGTTCACAGCAGGCCATTGACACCAGAAAGTGCAGTAACGGCAACCTCAGTGGTGAAACTGCCGATGTTACAATCGGAAGGAGATAAAGTGAAGTATTTGTTGGAGTGGAAGTACCAGGAAATGGCTGAGACATCACATGACAGAGGATGTGCACTCTGTAGCAGAGGGACGTATTTACTTACAGGCTAGACTTCCACCAGACTCGACCAAAGGCAGTTTTGGCTAGGTATTTGAATTACCTGACCCACTTGCAGTAGGAAGTCATTATATAGATAGTAAATACCTACCCCACCCTTGGTAGGCAGACAGATTCTTTGCCAAAACGGTCTAGCTCAGCTTTGCAGAATATAAAATATTGTACCTTTCTAGTTAAAGCTGTCATTGCAGAGACATTAGAAGCTGCTGCTCTTCCAGTAAACCGCTCCACTTCTTGGCATTCGATCATTGTAGAGAAAGCCTCTAGGATTTACCTCTTACTACCACCTGGAACACAAATCATACGCAAAGAATAAGTCTGAATTTTTTCTTAAGGTGCAAATCACTTGCTTCTCCCACTGAAAAGCTCCCAGGCCCTGTGGCAGTGAGGAAAGTTGCCTGTGATGGAGGATACCGACAGGAGCTGAACACAACCATTCATTTGAAGTGTTAAATAGAGACTCCAAGACAGTTTTTCCTAGACTTTTTTGTTTCATTTTCTTGTAATGAAAGCTGCAGCAAACTTAGCACACATAACATGCTTGGTGATTAATTATTGTTAATTAATGGATGGGTTTAAAATTTTAAGCAAGATACTTGAAACATTATCTACATGTTACCATTTAAAAAAAATTATGTTGCTATTATAATAATTTGTAACTGTAAATTCTTTTCCCCATAAATAGGTGAGATTTCACCAACATCTGTGGCCTGCACTAATGTTGACCTTTAGCATAACCCTGCAAATTACCACCAAGATAAGATTCTGATCTTGCTTACACCAGAGTGTAGTTGGAGAAAGTCCATGAAAAGACAGCAGATTTATACTAATGCAGCTAAGAGAAGGTCTGGTCCAAAACAGATTTTAAAGTAAGGGGGCTTAATTCAGATTAGAATGATGATGGCCGTTGCTTGGGCTGTAGGAATAGGTGATGATAGAAAAGAGAGGAGGACTCATGCTTATAGAGGAGTCTTGTCTTCTACTGCACACATATCTCAGTTTAATTTTGCTTATATTTTGTGAGTCTTCAGATACTGATACTTAAGATGCTGGGATGGGCTGGAGCAGTTCATTTAGCAAAAACTGAAATGAAAATTTTATTTCCTTCAAAGGTCACTTCTCAGATTTCAGGGGGTAACTTTTCATGTTATGAAACCAGGGGACAATCTTGCTTGTCCTTCTCTGCAAAACCAGTGACTGTTTGCTGAAGTTGACCTGATCTGTCTGTAGGCATGGGGCTCATGTATTGCTGCTGACTTCTCTGTGCACCACTTGCTTGCTGCCTGGGTTGGATGGGCATAAGAGAGACCAAAGCTAAGTTAAAAAGGATTTATGCTCCTATTCTCCTGGATCATTAGTCACATATGTACGGTTTTAAGGACAATGTGTTGCATTGGGCTCAACAGGGTATTTTAATGCACTAAGGCAAAGATCCATAAAGGACATAAGCACCCAGCTCTGAGGCTGGGATTCAGAAGCCTTAATTAGGATGCTACTTTGCCTTCACAGGGAGTTGAGAGAATTCAGTGTCTAGTAATGGGATTCACATGTACCAGTACTCTGAGCAGGGTGATTGAGTTAGCAAACTGGAAAAATGCTGAAGAAAAGGCTATGTTTCTGTGCTTCAGTTGGTACCTAAGACCTTTTCTTGGATCTGAACTGAATGCTGAAGTTTTAGTAATATGTACCAGTCAGCTTGTGTTTACAATTCCACTGAATTTCCTTAGGGAAATAAATCAAATGAAACTTTTTTTCATTTGACCCTGTTACTACAGGAGAAAGCCTAACACCAAACTGCACTGGAGGCCCACTTCCCTTGTTTCTATTCTATTTATGAATACCCTTCATCAACTAATCACTGTTTGGCATGGTATTAAATTTAATCACTGAACTCCAAAACATTGTAATGTGTCTACCTACTCCATGGTTCCATTTGGATGGAAATTTTCTATCTCGTTTAAAGACTATTAAAGCCCTGCCTTTCTTGTGTAGAACAAAAGGGTATTGTTTACTTTGTTTTTTGTTATTTTCTATTCAACAAAAGATTATTATTCTGTCTCCTCAGTGCTGAGATCCCTGTGAATGTGTAGACCTCCTTTCTACTTGCTTTTCTTTCCCCTGGATGACTACAAAATAGAAAAATTTTCTTCACGTAGCAGCTTATGGTTAAAATGCACAAAAGCAAATGTTATTTATCTAAACTTTCAAGGTTTTCCTAATGAAGGCATTAATTAAAAAGCTGATGTGAGACATAATTCAATAAAGAAACAATATTACAAGGCACAGCAGCAGTAGCAATGAGAATAACGCACGTTTATGATTAAGAATTAATCTTTCATGATATAAACCCAGTTGTTCCAGTGAAAACCTTTTGGCCTTTTAAGATCCTTTTAAGAGATGCAGCAAACCCACCAACAGGTAGTTGTTTGTTTGGATCCCATTATTGCCACATAGGGAGAATAGCTTTTTGATCCTACAGCTAGGCAGCCTGTGGGCAGGAGAGCAGGGTTCTTGCTGTTTGAGAGCTAGCAGCCCATTCACAGTGGGTTGACTTTCAAAAGACCCATTTATTGAATGACGCAAGGTGCAAATTATGACTCACTCTGCATAGGTTAAGTTTGTAAAAATCAACCTATATTCATCTTCCTAGCACCTACGCAGCTGCATAATGTATTTATTATCTCTAGGGTCCCATTAACCCTTTCAGAGGCTTAAAAGTGATCTGCAATACAACCCAGACAGACTGATGTTCTTATCTAGTGAATTGAAGTTTTTCTCTTTTATCAGTGGTGATCTAGTGAACAGCAGATTTTCTTCTCTCTGGCCAGGATTAGGTCACAGTGGCCCAGCAGTCTGGGTTTGAACATTTCCTCCTGTTCTAACAGACCTCATAAAAAATTCTTTGACTGCTGGTGGTATTTGCTGATCTGTGACATTTGTGTTTTCCAGGTCTCAACCAGATGAACCCAGGCACTCTTCAATCTCTGAGTCCTCTAATGATCTTGCAATAATACTGTAAGTAATCGTTGTGTATTAGAAACAGCTTTTTAAGCAGAAGTTTGGTGCTAGTCCGGCGCATTTTATTAGTTCAAACATTTCCTTCTGTTTCCCACTTGTATCGCAACCTACTTTTCATAGTAGATTGAAGCAGTTTTGATGTGTTTGCAAGGCCTTTAAAAGAACAGATCCACCTCTTCACCTTCTCCACCCATCTCCTTCCCTGTCTTCTCTCCCTTTCAAAGGGAAAACATCAGGAAGTTTGGAGATTCAGATGTGGTTCCTAAACCTGTGTCAATGAGGAAGGTCTACTATGCTGCTGGAAATGGTGCTCAGCCACTTGTTCCTGTATTTCAGCTCTCCTTCCTCTCAGGAAACCCAGACTTCAAGGGAAGGAAAACCCCAAATGACCCTTGTACATGTCATTGCAAAAAGTGGTGGTTGCTTAAAAAAAAGGGTGTTACCTTATATACATGGCTTCATTTCTCCACCTATTCCTTTACTGCGCATGTTACAAATAATGACAGCTATTACAGGACTGGCTGTATGGGATGCGCACTGAGAAATGAAGCATCTCTTTCTTTGACCCCTTGTCTATAGTCCTAACTCAATAGAATTTTCCTTGTCTGGCAATATGGCCAGACTAGAGGAGGGATTGTACCTTCTCTTAGTTCTGTTGGTAAATAAATACTGCAAAAAGCTTTTCTCCAATGTTGAATCAAACACCGAAATTAATTTACTTCCTCTCTGCTCATACATACTATGTGTCAGCTTTCTGCAAGCCATAGTGTGCTAACCTACTCACAGGGATTCCTACAGAAAGGAAGTGGCAAAATTGCATGTAAGATTATTTACAGCAAACTGATGTGAAAAATGAACATTGGCAAGATACTTGTCTGTGTCTTTACTTGGGGAACACGTACTACCCTGTGACTTTCATGGTCAGTCACATCTAAACATAAAATGTGAGTTTCAGAACACATGTAGGGAGCAGATTGGAATTGAGAATAAAAATCTATATATGCTGTTGTTTTTAAGCCTGTAATAAAACTTACTAAATACTGATGAATAATAGATGCATTTAAAGGAAATTACAATCTGCTCCTGTTTAATCCTTGAAAGAAAAAGGCAAATTTACTTATGAATTCTCTGTAATGGTTTATTCATTAAGACAGAACAATGGAGGCTTGGTACAAAACTCACTGGAATCAATAAAAAGACCCCCATTTTATGCCCCAAGTTTGTAGCCTACACAGAAGTCTGTTATGGCAGCTGCCACCTTTACTAACACACCAGGGTTCAGACCAGGTTCCTCTAGGGCTACAGTGGTAATGGCTCTTAAGTCTGGCTGAAAGAGTCTGATATTCCCTGTGGATTAGGCACAGAGGTGGACCTGTAACATGCACTCACCTGTGCGTTACGTCAGTAAGTCTAGTATGTGCTGTTCCAGTTGTAGCTCTTGTAAATTAAACAGAGAAATAAGCTGCTTTTTCACCTCATGCCACTGCTGAAATACGATCCAAAGCTCAGGTAGATTCCAGCTGTGATCTTGCTCCTTGGTTATGAACATACATTTATGTTCTCAAGACATTAGAGCTCCTTCTACGCAGGCAAAAATTGTAAAAACAAAATGAACAACATTCTCTGTGTACAGTAGAGTTATTTAAAGTGCCTGAGGGTTTGAACATAAGCAGACACTGTGTTCGCATACAATATAAGCAAGACTTCCGGGTTTGGGCATTTAAAATGACAATTAAAAATACAGCAGGCATGTTTCAGCAACTTTATGGGATGCCATAAATATCCAGAAAAGGATTCCAGACAAAAGTAAAGTTCGCAATACGGATTTTTTTCTTCTTTTTGTTTCCTACCTTGATTTTTAGTGTGATGTGTTGCGACACATCAAAAAACTAATGAAACAAAAGTAAAGGGCAGAAGGTGTCTTGCTCATTGGAAGCTATGGTACAACAGAAAATACTTCTTTGGGAGAGTCAAAGTTTACAATCTGTATGGCTCTGTTCAGGTAATTGTTTTAGCTTCCTACTAAAAAGCCCCAAACAACTCTGGAAGGTAAAAAACACTTTCCTTCCTCAATACAGAAACAGACACAATAAACTCAAAATCTCTCCCTGGCACAAGTTTGCGTACCATGACGCTACCTAATTACTTAGACATATTTACCACAAGAATGGTGCTGCTGTGTAGTCAGTCAGCTATTCCCACTGTAGCCTCCTGACAGCATGCCATAGATTATGAAATTTTGTACTGTATCGTGTACCTTGAAGCAACATAGTGTTTACAAATTTATAAGGCACATCCTGTTGTGAATGTGTTTTCAGCATTAAGCTAAGGTGAGAAGAAGAACCTGAATCTCAAGTTAACGATATAATTACAAGGCATTTCTTCCTTAAAGCTTTTTTTTCCTGCCACTTGTAAACCCTTTGACAAGAAGAGTTCCTCAGCTTCTTTGGTTTTTTTGCACCTGAATTTCTCCTTAATCTTCTCCTTAATCTCCAAAATGCTTTGAAATGTTGTTATGACATTGAGTGGAATTTCCTCCAGGATGGTCATCTCCTTCCTAGCCTTAAGATAGGAGACAAATTGCAGTTTGTTTTCAGGTAGTTCTGAAATCCATCTCTTCTTTTTGTGACACTTTAGCAATGCATTTTGTTCTGTGCATGCATTGAAACCACGTAGCCATCAACTGACCCACCTAATGATGCTCAGGCAAAACTCACACCCCCACCCCAGCTTTCCTGGGTTTCTCTCAGTCTCCCCACTCACCATAGGAGTCATATGTGGCTTCTCTTTTTTTTTTTTCCCCCACCTCTCACTTTTGCATTCTGAAAAAAATGTAAAGTCTTTTATAGGTTTTGATGTATTTGCAGGGAATTTACCTTCTTCCTCAGTGCAGGGCCCAAGGAGCAGTTACTCTCTTGTCACTGGATACCAGCATTGGGATTGTTTTTCCACCCCTGAGTTAAGCAACGCTCCGCATTAGTGGTCCAGTCTCTCCATCAGCACAGGAAGTGCACAAACCAATCCACAGGGACTGGGAACAAGACATCTGCCAGAAAAGAGGGAGATAGAAGGTATCTTAGGGTTACATTTGTTTACTGTGGCTGTGCATTTGCTTTGGTTTTGTTTTCCTTTCCCCTCCCCTTTACCACAATTCAAGACTATGTAGGAGGTCTTTTTTCCCCTTTGCCTGTATTTATTTCCTTTAATTAGGCAATAGTTTTTCAGTCTGAGGGGTTCAGAGGCAATCTACTTCTCCCTTTCTACCTTGCTAGCTGTAGCCTCTTGTTCCCGACCCTGCCACAGTTGCAATGCCATGCTGTGAAACAAAGTTCAAAGGTCTTTTTTGTTTGTTTGTTTTTTACCCCGCATTCCTTTGCCTTTCCCCTGCATTTTCATTCCTGCTTAGTGTAGCCCCAGCAGCACTTTTCCCCCATGTGGAGCATCAGGCACATCCCTCAGGCCTCCTACTGAATTCTTTACCTCCCTCAAACACGACCTTAGGCTGGATCTCACCCCTCATGCAGGTGCTCAGCACAGAACAAAGTTCAAGTCCATTTAAGAGCTATTTGAGGGGCTTAAGGGGGCATGAGATAGGGTACATTTTTAACACTCATCCTCTGTGCAGGATAAATTTGATGTTAATTTTAGTGAAACTACTGTGGTGGATAGTCTTTCTAGCTATGAGTGATCTTGTGTGCTTATTCCTTTGCAATAGCAGCTAGTGAGTTCTTCATTTATACAATCAACCTGAAACTGTCTTGATGAAATAAAGTTTGTAATTGCTGCTATCACAAAAATCGTAACAGGAAAAGCAGTTGCAGTACATCTCCAGAATGCTGTCTCCAGCTGCTATACCTTGCTGAACATTGCAGATGGCTTCTCTGGTGATGGAGAAGTGGAGCTCATCTGAACATGGAACAGATTTGAACAACCTCTTTCACCTGTCCAGCAACACAGAATTGTTCCTTGCCTTTCAGTTGCTCATGTTTTGCCCAGGCTAGACAAAACTTCAGCTATTTGGGCAAGTGTTACCACAAGCCACTGCACCTCAGTCTTAGGAAATTTGTCTTGCTGTTCAAAACAGTTCCTCACACTCCTTGACATTTCTTCCTACGGGTATTTGTAGGCTGTTATGTCTGCCCTTACTTGTTGTTTAACCTAGCATTAAGCATTTAGCTCTGTCCTCATAAATCATTTCCCCTCAGCTCTTCAGCTGTCTGTGCTCCTAAATGTGAAAAACCCAGGCTAAGCCTACCCTTTCAATGAGTACTCCGCACAAGATTTTACTGGTGGCACAAAATCATTGCTCAAGCCATGATTTGATTCCTAGCTTATTGCACGATCCTTTGCTGATTATACTGACCTAAGGATCTATATCAGCAGTTCTCTGGTTTTCTTTTGCATGTCCTCCCACATTTAAGACACATTCCACCTCTTCCCCCAACTTTAAAACCACCAGTTCAGTCTCCCTGCCCCTTCTCCTCAAGAGCACATCTGGGAGCAGCAGAGGCTGCAAGGAGTGTCCCTGCTGCTTCTGTTCCCACTTCCTTCATCCATCACACTTTGCTGAAGGACTTCTCTGCAGCCAGAAGATGGTTCCTGGGTGCAGGTGGAAGGTGGGCTTCCACAGCACATCTCCCAGATCGGTGTCTGGTGGGTGCAGCTCCCTGGAGCAGGGTGCAGAAGAGTAACTGGCTGGATTCAAACCTCCTCTGCCCAGATCTGTGGCAGGAGCTGGCGGGCAGGGAGCTGGGCCACATGCTTACTGGCTGGTTTGGGGAGCATGGGAAATTCTTGCATTTTTGCCCCTTCTGTGGGCACCTGTCTGCATATTTGGAGTGGCTTGTCTGGACTTAATGCATACGAATTTCAGGAGCTTTGTGGTGAGGCAAGAATGTGATGTTGATTAAGGCATCTTTGAAGGTATCTGGATCTTTAAACAAATGAATTGCCACAAAATTATCACCAGGAAGAATTCAGAAGAACCCTGAAAAAGGTGCATTTATCCAGTTTATGAGGACACTTACTGTGACTACAGCAGGGATATTAAGAGTTGTGTAAGGCACAGAAATTACTTCAAGGTGCAAATAAGGCTTTGGTTTTTAGGGAGAAGAACAAAACTTCTTGTGGGCAGATTTCCCCATAGCTGCCTATTGAAAATTTCATTTTACTTTTTTGTTAAATAGAGAGATCCCTAATCTGTTATAGGATATCATCTCATAAGCATAGGGTTTCCTACCATCACATGCGAAGTAGGGTGTTGTTCTCTTTTTAGCTGGTAAAAATTTGGAAATTTCAAAATGATCATGAAAGCAAGAGGCAGAATGTGATGGAAGATATTTTCCTAAAAACTCAAAAAACTTAGACAAACCTCAGGTCTATGCTGCATGTCTTTCCTACTTGCACATTCATTTTAACTCCTCCACTCTCATCTCATTTGTTACTGTTTTAAATGCGGCTGATTACTGCAGTGCGTTTTCTTTCAGGACTCTTTCATCTCCGGGTTGGAAGAATCATCCATTTGCCTTGTAGGAGAAGAAGAGTTCGGTTCTAAATTTGGGATGACTTGTTCAGAAGCTACTTTTGTTTCACCTCTGAGCTACAGACCCACCCTTTAAAATTCTGAACATTTATTTTGATTTTTCTGAAGACTGAATTGTCTTCTGACATGAAGAAGAGTGTCATATATAAGTATGAATTAAGTTAAATTTTATCTGGGAAGTTTAGTCTTGTTTAATGGCTTTGTTCGGTTACTCTACCTGTTCACTATGTTCACATGAACATTAAAATCATGCAATCATTACATTTTCTCCTCTAAAATAAAGGAGATTCTTGTAAGAAACTTAACTCTCTGCATGTTTTCTTTGTTTCCATATAAGCGTACACATGCACTTTTTAGTTTTGTTGAATAACTCCTTCAGCCACATTTTTTTCCCTCTGTTTACATCTCTTCAGACACAAGGCAAGCACAGAAGAATTCCAAGGGTAAGCAGCAAAAGAAAAATCTGGTTCCTCCTTCAGATCTTCAAAATCATGGAAGTGTTGTATGCCTATTTAAGCTGTTGTAGAAAAAGCCACTGGTGTTCAGCAAACTGTATTAGGGTTTTCAAAACCATGGCATCATTTTCTGAAATTTGATTTACTAGGTCCCAAAATGAGAAAGAAGAAATGCAATAGTCCACTTGGAAGTGAGGGTCTTTCATTTCTGCCTGGTTAGTAGTTTAGTAAAAGTTTAGCTATGTAAACACTTATTCACCAGGAAGAGTTAGTCATTGCCATGCTTTCTTATACTCCGTTACCAGTTTTCATGTTGTTTTTCTGGGCCTTTCTCAGCAGGTCCGTGAAGTCTAACCTCTCCTACTGGCTTCTCGTATTCCTTCATTACATATTGATATGCTAGAATGATGACCTCTATAGAAACTCCTGGAAATATATGCATTAAGTATTGAGGCAGCTGTGCATTCACGAGACTAAGTCAGAAACAAAGCTAAAATCCCTTCCAAAAGTGAGATTGAACATTTAAAATGAACCAGAGGAGATCTCACTGGAAATGTCCATATTATCACTATCCTCTCTTTGTTAAAAAGCATGAAGACTGAAGCAGGCTGTCTGACAGAAGCAGATTCTGCACTAGTATTGCGTACACAAGTATGGAAACTGCAGTTTAAGAATAGACTAGGATCTGCAAAAATATGCTGTAATCCCTCTGACCTCCCACATGAGGTGTGAACATCTTCTAGGGAGAGATGTGGGACCGAGCTAATAACCTTTGTGTTGGCTGTGTGAAACAGTTCCAGCTTTCTCTGCTACAAAAACCTGGAAATCCTTGGTTTAAGGTTGATCCATGAATTGCTAAATGGCCTCATGCCCACTGACTCAGGGCAGTGTATATGAACTGGGTAAGCAAAAGCTAATCACCTCCCGTAAAACATCTCTCCTCTTGAATCTGGATGGGCCATTTTGTCCCATGATTACTTGCTTGTGTCTTCACTTACATGTGATCCAGCCTCCACAGAAGGCAGTAGGAGTTATTTTTCTGATTTTTATGGGAAAGGAATTGGACCCTGACTTCAGCAAATTAGTTTCTCTGAGCAGATTGGTGTGCGGGGTGTTGCTTGATGATGCAGTCAGAGCGCGAATTCTGCAAGAGCCACAGGCTGATGGCAATTCTCTCAGTCCCACTCAGGAGAAGATATTTGCCAGGCAGATACATCCTCTTTAATAAGCAGAAGCACATATTTCTGTGGCTTGCTCCGCAAACACCTTCCCTTCAGAGGTGGTGCATTTAGAGTACCAAGATTTGAGGGAAGTGTAGGAGGGTTTCTGTCTACTTCCCAGACCATTTCTAAGAAAGAAAAAAAAAAAAAAGAAGCAATATACAATTCAGCTGACTTGAACATTAAATAGAATACATTTAAAAAGCCATGACATTTTTTGAGTGAGGGTGCATTTAGAAAACTTCAATTTTTTTTAAAACCGTTTTTATACTGTGAGTTGTGGACACAAAATTATTACTGCTTCATACCTGTAGCTGAAAAAGGAACCATGTACCTCTGAATGTCAAACATGGCTTTAATCTGCTTCACAGCTTGTTTTGTTTTGTTTTTCTCTGTTTCATTTCCCTTTGCGGTGTTAAGCTCTGACCCTGAAAGGTGAGGAAGTGAAGGAAATGGAAGAGTGAAATTTGGGGAGTCTGATGCTAAAAAGCCAAGGGAACCACGAGGCCGTCTGTCTGGTTGTGAGATTGAAATGTAAGTGGACTCCTCAAATTAATTACTTTGGAACCCACTTATGTATGTGGACTCCCTTAAGCGTAAGTCTTACATTATGTCACCAAGATGGCATTTGGGCTTGATTTATGTTGGCACAAAAGTAGCTATAAGCTGCACATGTGTGCCCATAGTAGCCCCTTTTCAAACAGAGCATGTTTATAGAAACAGGAAACATGGCTGCAGCAGGAGTACACCGAGCCTCTGCTGTGTCAACAGCGTCACAAATACAGGTATCCAGGATCTGCACGCTGCGTTCATTTTCCACATATTTCAACTCAGTTGGTAACTTGGAACACCATTACAAGAGATTAGTGGTTGGTTGATGGAGCAAAAGTGACTTATTAGGTGAAATTTATTCCGCTAAAGATGTGTATCTGAACAAGAGCCACAATCCACATTTTAATCTTTTTCTTTCATACTCTATCTAATCTGTGGCTGGTATTTCATGGTGATAATCTTTCTCTTTTTCCCCCGTGGAGAATGAGGACACACTTTATTAATTATATCTGATTCTGTAGTCACATAATTTATCTTTAAAAAGCTATGCCTTTCCTGTCTGAATAAATCCGAAGCCTTCAAGTCATGTTCAGGGAAGTGTAAACTCTTCACTGTTCTTTATAGTACCTTAGAAACAGTTAAATATATATAAGCAACACTCAAGGTTTCTTTTAGGAGGTAGAAAGACAGACATAAATGAAGATCAAAAAGAGCAGAGCATTTTTGGTGCCCGAGAAAACCATATTCTTTGGTTCCTCAGATGCATTTATCTGCATATTCAGTCTTCAACCTGTTTGAGTTGTGAGGTGCTATAAATAGGCACAAATAACCTTCTCCGTGATCCACTTGGATCTGCTGTGCCTGTAGTGAAATAAGAGGCTTTTTATACTTCAGGAATGCATCACCCTTGAACATCTTCTCTGTGACAGTGCTGAAACCCTTTCCAGAAGGGGAGAGATGAAAGTGAAGCGAGCCATGAGGCCCCTATCTCCTCCATCTGGGTTGACAAAAAGGCAGGCTAAATGAGCTGCATGCTGGAGGAGTTTCCTTTCGCAACATCGCTTTCTTCAGACTTTAAAGAAGTCTGTAACAGAGACAGCGTTGTGTACACAAAACAGTCTCCTCTAAGTTTCTAAGGAGAACTGATGATGCAGGAGGAATCCTTTTTTTCATGTGGTATACACCCCCCTTTCTCTGTCCCAAGGTTGGGAGAATCCTTATGCTGGTATTTAAACTATCCGGGAGATTTTTTTATGGCACATCTCATACTGGGAGTTGGAAGAAAACAGATCTTCATGTTGTCTTGGAGTGACTGAGGCGAAACGCGTGTGAATCCTAAAGCCCAACTTCTAAATAAATGCTATTTGTCAATGAAGATTAGTTTGAAATAGCAACTAGTACCAAGTCTTTTAAATGGATATACTCTACTTCGTGCACCTTTAGAGCTGACAGAAGGTTTAAGCATTGCTCATAGGAGCGCACCCTTAGCACAGTAAGCTATAGCGTTAACTGAGTAACTCGAAGACTTTGGTCTATCCTCAGATCTTACTGAAAACCAGCAGTAACCGTGTGTTGCAGTTCTTGCTCGGTGGATATAGGTAATCTCAGAGACAATTTGAGTAGGCTCTAGGAGTAGGGCTATTGTATTACTCACTGAAGACTTACACGCCTTTTGGAGATGGTATGGGAATGTATTTCTATCAGCAAAATAGAATTCCCACATCAAGTGTCTTAGGACTTGTTTATTTACTGCAAGTCAGATAAATTTGTCAAAACATTTGTAACCTACGGCATGAAACCCAGAGCCAAACAACCTGCACTTGTTGTTGTATTGCATGAAGTATTTCAAGTCTGATTGCTGAATGTAGCCCTCGATGTCCTGGCATGGTCACTGTTATTAGAGGATTGCAGGCACTGAAGACAGTAGCTGTGATGCTCTGTTTTGTTTGGGCTGGGTTATCTTTTTACACCTTTTGTTGTAAAGCTGCTTGCAGGTAAATACTTAGTTTGAATTATCCTCTGTTGCAGTTTAACTTCAGGGCATACTGTTGTGTTTGGGACAATGTTAGAACAGAATAACAGGCACATGTATCAGCAGGATTGGGAAACAGATACTGTAGTGCTGAGCGGGCGTCGTGGGGGAGGGTTTTTTAACTTCCCTGGATGAGTGCCCAGCACAGGAGTAGATGGTAGGAAAAATCATGTCGCTAGAGAATTGCGTGTTGGGTCTCTGTGGGTGTGAGCTGAGGACGCCCCACAGAAGCCTGTAATCCCATCTCTGCTTTCAAGAATAGCAAGCGCAGGCAGCACAGCCTTCAGGAGCTTTCTGATGGCAAAAAGGGATGTGTAGTCTGCCTTGTCAGTGCAATGTCCCTGCAGCAGTATGGTCTTCAGATGCCAAAAGATCTGTTTATTAGAAATTAAAACATTTCTTTCCAACAGGCAAGAAACGGGGCATTTCAAAAGTTCTGCAACGTGTGCCAACTGTTTGAGAGAAGTATTTCCCTTCAAATCCATTGAAGTGCTTGTATCTGTTACTGCTCACTGTTCCTGTCTCACAGAGATCCACTGCCTCTGAAGGACTAATATCAATGCAGTTTACTTGGATGAATAACAGTTGCTGTCTCTAGCATTCAGTTTGTGATGTTTGTAAGGACTCCAAAAGTTAGGAGGTCTCCAAAGGTGCACATTAGAAGGTTGCTGGAAATCAAATGACTTACTTTTGCACCTTAACTTTCATCTGAAATACAGCTTATGGTGTTGTATTGCCCATGTATTTGTGTAGTGGGAGTGTGGTTTTAGCACTAAGCTTTATTATAACTCCTAACAAATTCTCATGTTACAATCTTTATGCATACCAACTTTATTTTTTTTCCTGTGTGCGTACTTGAAATTAATTTACATGAGAAATGTAGAGCAATCAGAACAGGATATGAAACAGGAACCTCGGGAGTGAGCGTGAGTAGGACACAGATGTAATAGCCTTCAAAAGCACACGCTGCTTGCTGACGTTTGTCAGTAAGGGAATGGCCTGAAATCCCAGCCCAAGCAGATGTGTTGCAATAGGCAGAGGAAGAGATCAGTCTTAGTGTCCCTTGATGGCTTCTCCTGAAGATTTGAGGTTATGCCAGCTGCTGCTCTGACCGTCAGCTTTCGTCTCTTGTTCCAGACTGGATCTGGAATGAAGCATTTCTTCCCAGCCATGATGTGTTCACGTGGTATCTGTGAAGCAGAGGCTTGATGTGAACTTGGACGGGGGAGCAGCAGCTTCTTATAACTGGACCTTGCCTCTATTTGCATAAGAATTAGCCAGAGGAAGAAAAATGTTTGTACTCTTTTTGTACGTAAAGTGTAGAAACTAGAGATTCACACTGAGGTTTGCCAGCTGTGTTGATCACAGAGGTTTGCAGACCACACTGCAAGTTCACCCCGGAGCATCTTACACTATAATTTGGCTCCAGCCTCTGGTCCTGCGTGACCTTCTCCCTTACCCCCTGCCGTCCCCCAGATCCCTCCACCTTCCTTATCTCCGATACCCCTCATCTGACCCCTCTGTTCCTGGTTTCAGAGTGTCTCCTCCAGAAGCTGGACAAATCGGCAAGAGGTGCAGGAAGGGAGCTGGGGCTTATCTGAGTGTGCAGGTTATCTGAGGGGGGTTGCTCTCAAGAAACAGTATCTGTAGGCAGTACAAGTATCCCAAGCTGGAGACAAGTAGAAGCTGGGCCGGTGAGTTCATTGGGGCAGCTGTCTTGTGGATACAGGTGAAAGATTAGAAGTCTGAAAATAGTGGTGGAGTTGCCCTGAAGCCAGAAAGAGGTGCCTGTGATTGAGAAACATGGAAGGAAAGTTGTTTTTTTGGTATGTATTTGGGGCCTTTGAATTAGCTTCCTTGGTAAGGAAGGGCTTCCTGGAATTCTCTGACCAGTTTTATACCCAGAAGGGAATTATTTGGCGCTGGATTCAATATACACATGGGATTTGACTTTGCAGTGAGAATGCCCTGTGACTAAACCCCCTGCAAAATATAATCAGCAAAGTTTTCCTCAGATACAAACTCTGTGTCTGCTTCCAAGTTGGACTCCTGCTTGCTCATTCCTCGGCTGGGTTTGTCAAAACTTCACAACATTTAGTCTTGCTTTTCCTTGCAGTGCTGAGTCACTCTGATTTGAGTGAGAATTAAAATGTTTGTTACTGTAAATTTTGCTAGCCTCTGTCTGAAATCCAAGTGAAAAAACCTGCCATGTCAGTTTGCTCAAAAATGAGTTTTTAGGATCTTTATCCTCAATAATTTTATATGTAACACTTGCACATATTTTTTCTTTGTCACTTGTGGTGTCTTTAATTACACCATGGCAATCTGAACTGTGGCAGGATCAGACACAGACAAAGCATGACCAAAGGAAAACAGAAGTTTTACTGGTTTTAAATAGATTTTTCAACATAAGAAGTGACTCCTCTGAAAAGGCAACACGACATCCTTCTGTCTGCTAAGTTTTCTCTCAGTCCTGTAACAGACTGTAGGGTTTTTATGTCGTCCTGAGCTCTTTCTGGCTGTTGTATAATGCCCTGTTTGGGGTGTGGAGAGAACACTGGTCTTCAGTAGCTCTTTAGAGACTTGAGGTTTTAGCTCTATGGTTCCTTATTTCTGTCCCTGTTCATCCTGGTCAGGCAGGCAGCGCATAAATGGTGGTTGGAGCAGACCTGTACCCATGGAAGTCGGATGGCAGTGCAGATGCATAATGCACCTTTCCCTGAGCAAAAGATGCTCACTTCAGGCAGGCATAGCTTATGGCTGCTGAAACCTCAGAGGCCACACGCAGCTACATGGAGCTGACTCTGGGGGATGCGCTGGGGAGCTCTGAGCATCAAACGTCCATCACAGTTGAGCTAACGAGCCTGGCAGCTTCAGTGGTGGCAAAGCTGTAGCTTCACGGCTGGAGCAGAAAGCAGGACACCCTAGTGCATATAGTGACTGGTGGGGTATGTACGCACCACAGAGTTTTTGCAGGGTACAGGGTATTGCGCAAATATAACCAAGGCCGTAATTTTAAGGATTATATTCATGCACACAGAGGAAAATTTAGTTTTCAGAATTCTTTACTGGTGATGAAACGTAACCCAGAAAGAACACTGTTGGGTTTTCTGATGTCAGTGTGAGCTGACAGAGTTGGCAAGAAGAAAAATTATCCTTCAATTACAGGCTAAACAAGTTTAAAAGAAGTCACTGAGACATGGCTGGTATGGAGCCCCATATTGCTGTTTTTATATTTGCCTCAGAAAAAAGACATGCTTAAAATTCTATAAGCCTTTCTCTCTCCTTCTCCCTCCTCTGTTGAAAAATTAGTCTCTTTGTCACATGTAAGATCTGTACAAGTAACAGGAACAAAACATGTAGGTGTTCTGAATCAAGTCATTAAACAACATGCTATTTGTTAAGCACATCAAGTTCTAGACAAATTCATACTGTAGCTTTTCTGTTTCATGTGCTCAGGTGATAAAGAATACTGCAGAGCTTCCATCAGTAAAAATTTTATTTCTTGCTTTGAATCAAATTGTGACTCAGAATGAAAATGTCACTGAGACATGGGCTATAGTGAGACTATATGACCACTGTTTCAAATCACCCTGTAATTTGAAGGGGTTTTGTTGGTGATACATGAGCTAAGATAATCTCTGCAGGGCTAAGACAAGAATTAAGCACTGCTTTCATCAGAAAAGACAGTAGCTGATAAGCCACAAGTTGAAAAATGGTACATTCAGTGGTTCTTTGTAGAAAGGGCACTATTAATGACAGAGAACCATTTCATGGTAAGAAGTCTGTTCCCCCAAATGTTAAAATGGAATGGAAACACACTTTTTCAATTTTTACTCTCTTTGTCTTCTAGATAATCTTTCTCACTAACTTCTTTCTGGATCTTCTGGGATCTATGATATGTTAATGGTGTCATAATTATATGATATAGTAATGATAAATGATAAAGATTAAATACGAAATGTTATATATTCATACATATAACATGGCACTGGGTTTGGCTGTGATAGATACCATCAACACGTATGTCCAGGAGGAAGCATCCAGCCCTTAGGCACTGTTCATACACCAGGGAAGTTTGGGAACTTCTGGTCCTGGGGTTGAAGGCACGCACTAACATTGTACTTTATATGCACTCCCACTCGGGTTTGAGTCTACCTACCTTCTCTGTAGAGTTTTTAAAATGCCATTACTCTGAATGATTCATCGCCCACGTAGGAAGGGAGGAATTCAAATCAGATGGGGAGCAACATGCTCTCCGCTGGGAATGGGAGGAGATAGGGCTTCTGGCAATGGGAGAAGTGGGGTAGGAAATGAAACCACTGATGGGGAGAATGGGGTTCTGTCATATGGAAGGATATTGATGTAGTTAAGTGGGACCAGGATGTGAGAGCAACAGAGACATTAGCAGTGGGGAAAAGGAAAATGGATGTTCATCAAGCCCTAGCCCTAGGAAGAAAATGGAGGACAATACAGTGACGGGAAAAAAAAAAAGCCTGGCTTTTTCCATGAGGATACCCCACTTGCCTATTTGAGGTAACAGTTGTCTTTCTGGTTCATTTGAAAACTGATATCCCTGTCTGGAAGAGATGATGCGCTTCTGGCCATATCCATGCAGGCCACAGCAATGGTATTAGCAGTGCCATCACCCCTGTGAGTTGCTGGACACCCTTTCAGTTCATTGCAGAAGCAGGAAGCACTGGTGGCACCTGGCACATATCACCCCTCTGCGTGCTCTTTGGTTGCACCAGCTGTACAGCCAAGAAGCTCAAAGCAGGAGGTGGGATAGATCTGCAATAGGAAAGGAAGGATCAAGGAAACGTAGCTCTGCTTGCATAGTTGGTTGAGGGTGTTTTCATTATAGAGCTTCCTATTTTTAATGGATACATTGCCATATCTCTTTTTCTGTCAACTGAGCTGTTGCCTCCTATTGCTTGCCTTCATTACAACTTGATTACAAAATACAGTTTTGACCCCATCATGTTTTTGATTTGCTCCTGACCTGCTTATCTTTCTAAGTGAGGGTTACTAGAGAGGGAGTGCCAGGTGCTGGCCAGCAGTGCACATGTCGTCACGACATGATCCAAGGCTCTAGGCATAAAATGGCCTATCTTTTATTTTAGCATGTAAGCATTACCACACTTGTCCACGTCAGGTATCCACAAATCTGAGATAGGCTTTTGTAAGATGTTTCTAAGATGCTTTTTAAAAAAATTCATGTAGAGTGCTCCCCATTTGCCTTCTTGTTTGCAAGTCTTAAGAATGCAGATGGCTCTCACTCTCAGGCTTCTTCGTGCGATCAAGTATGAGAAATTTTTTTAGACATAATTATATACCCCCAGGAGCTGGATCCCAGTCAACTTGCAGAATAAATCACAACAGTTAGTAGGATTGTACTGGATTGAAAATGTCCAGAGAAGAAATATCACACATTTGTAAAATGCCTCACTTGTACTAGTTTCTATTTATTTATAGATTTACTTGTTTATTTACTGCAAAGGTATTGCAAAAGTACAAGCTGTTTTGTTTAGATAAAATCAACACATGTCCATTCCTAAAAGTGAGAGAGTGAAATCAGATGATAGATTCTGATTGCTAAATTTAGACAGATTTACCATGTTTTAAATACCACTGCTTTAGAAGTTTAAAGTGGAAAATACCTGGGCTTTGTTATGCAGTGAAACTGGAAGCCAGCCAAGATGTTAGGCAGTGGCATCTTCTGGTCTGAAGTGTGTCTCCTTCTGTCTCTGGGGCAGAGGGAGCACTGACCTGTCCGAGCTGTCCACACTGTTCAGATACCGAGGAACCTTCCACATCTCTCTCTGCCCCCAGTTCTTGATTTCTCTCCTTTCTGAGAAGATTCAGAATGCTTCTTGAGTATATTCTCTATGTTTTGAGATAACATGTGAAAAGGAAACTTCTTGGGTTTTTTTTTCTCTTAGTTGTTGGGGAAGTCTTTTCTTTTTTCCCTTCTCAAATTCACATGACTATCAGAAGCTGAGGAGCAGATAGGTAAGCACTAAAAACAAACACAGAAGAGCGAGCCATCTGGTGTGTGGAGGAGGGCCGACTCCTACAGCTCTGATCTCAGCACTAACGTACAGCATCTGTGCGGGACTGGGGATGGCAGTAACGGGGATGTGCAGCATAATTAGCCACAAGAAGAGCTGGCACATAAACCCCTTGGGGGATGAAGAGCCTGATGCCCAGGCAGTTTTCCATAGCACCCTAAGGAGCAGAAACAGTCCCAGGGCACTGGGAAGGCGCCTGGGGACACACATCTCTATTGCAGGTTCCTTACTGTAAAGCATCGTTCTTGGGCAAGTGGGGACGTGTTTTAAATGTTGTTGTGTTTGTTCCCTGTAAAAAAAAAATCTGAAGTGGTTGCTCAGCCCAACTGAGTTTCATCTTCCTTCCTCAACTAACCTAATGGGCACAGCGTTCCCTAAGAGGCTGAGGGGAGGACAGAAATTACTCAGTGCTGCTCTTGTGGGAGCTACTTCAGGCTGTGTTGATGCCAGAAAAAATGGGTTCTCAGTATTAGCTTTCTTGAGAGCTAGAAGTCTTGTAGACAAAGCAGCCCCAGACCAGCGTTGTTGCATGCTCTGCTTTGCTGTGCTGCGGCACTGCCAACCGAGATGAGCTTGCTAACTCCTCACACATCCACTGGGCAAAACCAATGGAGCTTCTGAAAAATACTGCTTCTTTTGCTGTCTGTTTTGGGGTTGTATGCAGCCCCCTTTCTACAGCTACTACTGAGAGAGACCTTTTCTTGATGGGAGTGAAACTGGTGATTTCTGGGCTTGGGATAAGATGAACTGTCATAGAGCCAGCAATAAAATTGTGAGTGCACATCAAGCTGTTAGGCAGCGACACCCTACTCTGTGTAAAGGCTTTTACCTGCTGTTTTACCTCCCCTTCTTAGTGAGACTAATGATACTAACTAAGGATACTCCTGAAGGGTAACTAGTTCATATTTACAGCAAGCTTCAAAGACATAAATGGCTACAGAGCTGCAAAGTATTATTATCTATCTGCCACTTTGGAAAGATGCTCCAGGTTTCTGTGAGATTTACGGCAAAGTAGAAAATTAGGCTGTTTATTCTACAATTCACTGGAAAAATAAGTTTCTGTAGAAACTACCACTAAAGAGGTATTTACATTTCCCTACTATGAAATATGTTGAGAAAGAGCATTCCCATAAATAGCAAATAGAAGTTGTTACATTTGGTATAATAAGATAATATTTACAAAAGACTGTGTATGTTCTAAGTATTATTATGGGGTTGCTGTATAAACCATGGATCCATTGAATATATTGTAAGAGACTCAATCTTCCCCTAGGAAAAATTAGATAGTGACATGTAAAAGTAATGTATAAAAATTCCTTTGTGCCCTCCCTGGTGATGAGTCTGCACTGAAACAGACGATTGAATCTAATATCTCTGGCAGAGCTGATTCTTTAAAAGCTCATTTCTGAGTAAGGTAACAAGAAAAACAATGACATTTTTAGCTTTAGATGGGGTGCTGCCCGTATATGCATGTGCTTGCAGTTAGAATTTGGGTATTTGTTACTGGTACTTAGCTTTGCAGTTTCCTTCAGCTCTCCAGTAGTAATGCGCCACAGGAGTGTATTGCTCTATAGTTATCTATTAGTGAAAACAGTATAAATAGAATAAAGAAAATATAAATAGCGTTTGCTTGTATTTGCAGTGGTGGTGGGGGAATTAAATTTGGAAAGGCTGATGGGCAGTGGATTGTGCATGTGTATCCCTACTTCCATCCTGTGTCCATCCTTTTCAATGAATAGATTAAGGATTACAAGAGCTTTAGTGCTTCATTTCTTGTATATAGGCCCACCATGATAAGTGAGACTACAACCCACGGAAAAAACACCACCTGCAAGCGTCTGCAAGCTCAAGCTTGCAGCTGAAGTTGATGGAGAATTTGGGTTGTTCCTGTTGCATATAGTGGAAACTCTCCCTAGGGCAGAAGGTCTGGATCTGGTATCATGTCCTTATTCATCATGCTCCTGCTCCTGAAGATGACAGTGATTAGAATATGAAAGAGGAAAATTTGGTACTAGATTAGGAAAAGGGGCCAGCTGACCTTGAGGGGATCAGTCATCACAGATATTTAGGGCAAGAAGGTAAGAAAACATGAATGTAGCTTTCTTTCCTGGGATGGCCTCCCAGTGTCTGGTAGTCAGCCCTTTTCAGGACTTGCTGAGCTGGAGGTTGCATCCATCCTGTTGCATTTAGTAACCATTGGTAGGCTTAGGGCAGAATGAGTATGATCTTACCCTGAATATGTGTCAAAGGAATTACAGTCAAGCTGGAAATGGAAATGGAGGTCACAGCTTCCTCAGGAAAGCAGATTTCCTTAGGTGTGTTTCTTTGAAAAAACTTCTGAAAGATTCACATGCCTAAACATCATTGATGTCTTCTTTGTCAGTTGAATAATTTGAAAAATGTTAACCAAAGCCTTTAATCAGTCCAATAGCAGTGGAAGTCTACACTCCAGATGTAAATTAATCACTCCATTGATAAATAATGGCTGAAGTGGTTCTTGGTACCAAAACATCTTATGATGGCTGCTGTAGGTGCAGAAGTAAAGAACCCCTAGGTACTAGTATCATCATTTCAAGGTAGTAGTTTAAGTCAATTAACTGACAAATGCAACCCTCAAGTAACAGCCAATAAAAAAGGCCAGGCCAGGCTGCTGCTTCCTAAATCGGATTTGTTCTCTGACAAATGACTGAATTATAGGTCTCAATAGCAATGAATGCAGCTTATCGGTGCTGTCTTGACCCATTTACTAGATCATGGTGTCTCTCCCATGCCTTTGTTTTGTTGTTTTTCTTGCCCAAGACTTCTCAGAAGCCTTGAATGCAAGACATAATAACACAGATCCTGCCCTGGTAGCAAATGGTGCAGTCTTTTGTTTCAAGACAGCATGCACCCAGACTTGCTCATAAAATATCCATAGCATAATCATGCGATGCCTGTCTGTCTTATACATTTTTAAGAGCTGTGCCCTAAATCCATTAAAAGACTGTGAGGCATGAATAGAAGAATAATCCTTCCTACCATATGGGTGAGAAAGGAGTTGGGATCAAGTAACTGTACATACAAAATGAACCACGTGAATTTGCTGACTTCCAAACTTCTCCTGTGAGAACACAGTACCTCTTGCAGTCCAGTTCTTTTATCTAAATGGCTGAGAAGTATTTTGCATTACAGAGCAGAGGAACTTAGTGAAAAAAAAAGTGGAGCTGGCATAAAGACAGGTCAGAAGTAGAACTGTGCAAGAGTCAGAAGATGGTGAGGACCATGCATACCGATAGAAGGTGTTTTCTGACTTCAGCACAACTAAGTTGAGGGAAAAGTGTCTTTATATAAAAGTAATTACTTTTGAATTATGAAGTGAACCTTGGAAATCCAGTTCTATACATTGGAAAAAAAAAAGGCCTTCATGGTTTTACCCTTAGGAGAGAAGGAGGGAGCCTGACGACATCCCACATAACCTAGGTGGGTGTTCAAAGGAGGAGAAGGGAATTAGCCACTCAGATTGAAAGGGAACTGGGTGTCTACTTCCCTAAGGCTCATTATAAAATTACATACTACACGTCTTGCCAGGAGCCCTCTCATCTGATCATTTCTGTAGAACTGTGGTGTCTTTAATTCAGAAAATTTACACTCCACCTAAATCTAGGTGCCAGATACTTCCTTTTCCTATTCAATTGCAGGTGCCCTGAGAGGTACATTTCACCCTTTAGCCATGTCCAGGATCATCTGCAGGATTTTGGACGTATAAATGGGGCTCCTGAGCAGCTGGTTTTGCTCCCATGGAAGCTGGGCCTCAGTCACTGCCCAGTGCTGCAGGGCCCTTGCACTTTCCAGTGGCTGTCCTCCTTAGGCAATGTGTACCTATGTCGTGAGGCAAGTTACAGAAATAAATTGCATTGGTATTTATTGTAAAAGCTTACAGTTGTAAGGCTAAATGCAGATTTCCATAATCCAGGGGTGCGCACCCTGACTGAATACAGCCCCACAACCACTACCACAGGTGGATTCCTAGGCAGGTCAGAAACTCGCAGGAACACAGCCCAGTGTTATCTGGGCCGAGGGTTTGAGAGAAAAAGTGGCTCCAGCATTTAGGAACTAATTTGTGTAGAATCTTCTCCCAAGTGCTTAGGTCTCTTGAATATGAGGTGATGCATAAAAGACCTCTGGTGCTTTTGCACACTTGAACCCAAAAGCCATCTGCTCTGTTAAAAGAAGAAAACAGAAAAGCTTCATAATGCTTCATAATTCTCGAGAGCCTTCACTGTATGAACTGTGGGACTGCATGACTTTCCCATTATGAATTCATCTTAGTTCAGAAATGGATCACATACAGACCTCACTTGCTGTTGGTGTCACTCTGAGCTTGGTGCAATTCCTTGAGTGAGCAGAATCAGTGTTTTCTATTTAGAAACAGGCTAGAGGACAAAACAGCCTCCATATGCTCTAGGACTTCACTCTGAAGAAAATCCCTTTGACAGAATCTTCAGTAACTTGTCACACAACTTTAAAAGCAAAGTTTACTGTAAATATTAATTTGGGATTTTTCTATCTTGGTCATCTGCTTTTTAAGATGACTTGTTACTAGAATTGCCTTTGCAGCTTGTGATTCTCTTTTCTACTTTCAGTTTCCCTTCTGTAATGCATTGGTTGTAAGTAGGCTGTGGTTTTCTGAAAATGTAGCTGTGATGTTTGCTGTGTTTTCTTATACAAGACCTGTGCAAAAAAAAAAACAACAACCAAAACCCAAATGACCAACCAGAAAAAACCCTAGCCAAAATCTAATTCTTTTCCCCCACGCATTTAACTTACTATTAAGACAAGTTTAATATTATAATTGCTTCACCAAGATAGTGTTCACACCACACCATGCTTGTGCATATTTTGAGATTTTTAGTAACATTTTTATTGTTAAGGGGTCCCATTGTGTAGGGTGTGTGCGTGCACAGATCAGCTTGCACACGTGGTATGTGGATGTGCTTGACCATAACTGCAGGTGATGAAGTTTTCACAATCATAGTCTGCCTCCCTTGTTTGTTTGGTTTACAAATAGCAACCTCAGTCTTGCATTTATGTCCCTGGATCCCAAGTAATGTCAGGAGCCTTCTGTATCAGATGGGAGCCCACACTCCTGGTTTCACCGCTGGTGAGAAATTACAAGTAGCACACTTCTAAGAAGAGAGATGTTATTATTCCAAGACCTCATTCTCCGTATTTCTATTTTGATGTCTCCTCTGGTTTTTATTTCATTTTCATATGGTAAACTTGATCCTTTTCTCTTTCCATTTTAAAATACCTCAGGTTATTTCAGGCAGAAATTTTCTTGGTTGGTAGGTGACCTCAGCTATGGTTATCGTCAGCTTGTACTAAAATCAGCAGTACCTATTTTGCTCGCATTTTATCTGGGCTACTAAATGTGCTTAGAGGAGTTAGATTCCCAAATCAGGAGCATGGGATACTCTAATTGATTTTTTCTTCTGTGAGCTAACTTCTGTTTCTGTCCGGGTGTGCCACAGTGCCTCAGAGCTCAATGGATCTGCGTACACATCTCTGGAGGCTTGAAGATCAACCTGCCTTTGGTGCTGCTGCCGCCATTCTAGGGGATGTGATCTCCCTGATGTTCCCTGGACCCCAGTCACGGGAAGGATGCAGAGTTTGACATTTTGCATGGGGTTCGTTTGACCATGTTTAGCCATCTAAAAACTGTCTAGTCCAAGGTAGTTGTCTGGTCTACCTCTGTGGAGAGGGGCACCTTCAGAGGGTGCTGACTCCCATCCCTCTTAGAAACTTTTCCTTGAGGTGATCTGAACTGTCATCTGAACAGGTCTGTGTCTCTGACTGTAGGGAA
>NW_009259308.1:6368255-6370764 GCF_000687185.1 Egretta garzetta | reverse complement strand
AAGCCTCAGCTAGTCTCTGGCACCTAACTTTCAGACAGGTAAAGGCAGATAAGGTAAAGCTTCCTTTTTATTTAGAGGAAAAAAAATGATCTTGTGTGCTGGATTTGTACATCCAATGGTGGAAACAGCAACTTCTAGAGCTGTGTCCTCCTTTTGGTGGTGAACTGTCGTGGTTTAACCCGGCGGGCAACTCAGCCCCCCGCAGCCGCTCGCTCACCCCCCCCCCCGCTCCCTCAATGGGATGGGGGAGAGAATCGGAAAGAAAATAAAAGGTTAGAGCTGAGGGCTGAGATAAAGACAGTTTAATAAGAGAAAATAATAATAATAGTAATAATGAGAATGATAACAGAATATACAGAATATACAAAACGAATGATGCACAATGCAATTGCTCACCACCCGCCGACCGATGCCCAGCCCGTCCCGAGCCACAAGCAGTCCCCGAGCCGCAAGCAGTCCCCGAGCCGCGAGCGACCGAACGAACCAACTAACCCCCCCCCCGAGCATGACGTTATATGGTATGGAATAGCCCTTTGGTCAGTTTGGGTTAGCTGTGCTAGCTGTGCTCCCTCCCAGCTTGTTATGCACCTGGGCGAGCAGGAGAAGCTCAAAAAGTCCTTGAGTAGTCTGAGCACTACTTGGCAACAGCTGAAAACATCAGTGTGTTATCAACATTCTTCTGGTACTAAATCCAAAACACAGCACTATGCTAGCTACTGTGAAGAAAATTAACTCTATCCCAGCCGAAACCAGGACATGAACGTAGCATTTCTGGGAAATTCAGTGAAGGTCTTAATCAAAGGGCAGAGTCTGCCCCTCTTCCTCAAATGGAGCGATCACCTATTCCCTGGGAAGTGCTACCCCGTTGGGTTCCTGTTTTCCGTGAGTAAGCATGGACTGAGCAGACGTAAGCGGGAGAGCCGTGTCCCCCGCGCGCTGTGCTCTGGCATTTGTGCTGCAAACCCTCTTGCCTTCATTTTCCTGCAAACCTGCGCTTGCCGTGTCAGGCCTGGCAGCTGCCTGAAACCAACCACTTCCTTCTGATCTGGTTGGCCTGTTCCAATCTTGAACTTGTTGGCCTATGTGCCTATTAATTATTGATATAACGTTGCATTATTTAGGCTTGTTTCAGCAGACAGATACATTATTACCAGACAGACATTTGCCAGACAGGCTGATAGATAACATCCTAAAAAAAGTCTCTAGTTGCATTTGTACAGTAAAGGACTGTAACTTCATTACTCTTCCCCCCACCCCTGCCTCTCACTGGCAAATTAGTGCCACGCTACCTTGAAAC
The DNA here is from genome assembly GCF_000687185.1 of Egretta garzetta. NCBI lineage: Eukaryota > Metazoa > Chordata > Aves > Pelecaniformes > Ardeidae > Egretta > Egretta garzetta. Next base: position 6,369,467 of record NW_009259308.1, on the reverse strand, counting down.
CTTAATAGAAATCTAAGTATGATAATGATCTCTTTAGACAATGGACTTAATCTTTACTTGGTTGGAGCTGTGGTCCTGATGTTGGTCAGTCTGCCAAAAATACAGAGGAAGTCTTCTTAACCAATCCGCTGAAGCTATTTTTCTTAAGATACAAGAAATTGTTTTGTTTTTCAAACCCTTGCCATGGAAAGGAGAACTGATTTCTTCCTGGTTGCTACAAGCTGTATTGCAACACTCCAGAGACACAGGCATAGCTTGATGTGTATCTCCCAGGGAAACCTGCCTTTGATTTTTCCAAAACCCGCTGCAGTCATTTTGTCTACGGAGCCAAGAAAAAGGCGTATCAAAATGAATTAGCTGTAATTTAAAACATGCATGCTGAGCATTTCTGAACCTTTGTAACAACAGTGTAGCTTCAGCTGAAGCAAGAGTGAAGGAGCACAGTCCTTCGTGGCAGTGATATCAAAATTAGGAGCGCAGTGTGCAGTCACAGCTGACGAGCAGTGCCGAATACATGACAGGCTTGTTAGCGTCTGCGTGCTGCCCTCTTTCCTCTTTCTCTGCTCGTCATGCTTCTCTCTGTCGCAACCAGTTTCTCCTCTGATGTCAAAAGCCCACTGCTCAGTACATTGTCCATGCAAAAGCAGAAGAGGCAAAAAAAAGAGGAAGGAAAGCAGACAGAGGGGGATGAGGACAAGAAATGCAGTCTCGAATGTTACAAATCTGACAGCTCGTTTGTCTTCCAGGGGCTTCCTCAGGACAAACAGTCAGTTTTGGGGAAATAATTTCAGAAAGACTCAGCTGTTGTTTTTAAAAGTGATCTAGCTCCAACTTTTTAATGTTGTGTGTACTTACTGCTGCAGTTAGACACACTGGGGGGTTTTCAGAGCTGCGTAGCCTCCTGCTGCCTTGGGTGCCCATGGTGAATTTTTTCATCCTTTGTGAGTCGCTTCTGTCTCATTTCTGATTCACTGCTACAGCAGAGCCGTGTCTGAGTGCCCAGGGAAGCTCCCTTAGTTCAACCCCAACTTGACCAATGAGTTTGGCCCCATCGCTCAAGGTCATCTCTCTCTTAGACTCCTTACTCTGCGGCCACACTAGCATTTTCCCTGGCTTTCAGGAACGTCAGCCACATGTGCTACCCTTCCACAAAAACAGGACTGCAGTCTCAAAGCCTGTGTTCATCCCTTCATTTCCCCTCATTCAAGCACA
>NW_009259308.1:6344381-6368092 GCF_000687185.1 Egretta garzetta | reverse complement strand
CAGAGGTTCAGCCTTGTTCAACAGGAGGGGGTCTGTTCAAAAAAGATCTTTTAGGTTTGTCAAAAAGTATTAACAGACCTGGACAAAACAATAAATGAGGAAACCTGCACTGGTTTCCTCACTGCTCTGTGGTGTGCTGTGGGTCTTGGTCAGCGTCTTTGAGATGTCCAGGTTTCCCCCAGCTCATGGCTTCTACCCCAGCTTACAGTCTCTCTTACTCCTGCTGACATTTTGTTGTTTTTTCCAGACTGATCAATGAGGGACTGTCATCCCTCATCTCCTTTGTCACGTATCTCCTTCATCCAGTCTGTCCATCAGTGCCATCAGGCAATTGCAGCCTTCCACTGGGCAATCAGTTCCCACCTCTTTGAAATCTGTACTTGAAGAATGGTTTTCCTGAACCATCTCTTTTTTTCCAGTAGTCCTCCATTTGAATAGATGAACGTCAGAGTTTAGCAGCCCTCCCTTCTAGTCCTGGGTAAGATGCAAGAATTTATCCTGTCACACATTATGGGTTTTATCTCCATGTTGGGACAGGGAAGCAACTAACTCCCACACTCAAATTGAATTTTAAGTCTGACATGAGTAGATGTGTAAAATGCAACTCCCTAACACTGAATTCACAAACTGTAGAATTCTCTGTAGACTTTCTAAATTATTTCAGGCTAGTTTACTGAAATTAAATTACATAAAAGTCATACAAAACAGCACATCATTATGTAAAACTCCACAAAACAAGTGCTATGATTTTAACTGAGTTGAACAAATAAAACATTAAGTGTAATTTTTGTTCAGGGCCATGTGTTAGCTTTTGAAAACAAAGAGGAAATAAATGAACCAAGTCACACAAAACATATGTCTGCAGAATAATGATAAAACATACACTGTATCTGGACATCTTGTAAGTGTGGTTTTAATTCTTGCTGCTGTTGTGGCTGGAGGCTTTTGCTGTGCATAAATGTTACACTGTGTTCATATTACAATACAGAATGATTGTTATTCCTACTGCATCAGGAGTAATGTAATCCTCTTGCACTAGGGTGGTGGGTTCTGAGTCCTTCAGCTGAGACACCTTCCTGGGGAGTGCTGGAAACTTGCAGAACGACACCGTTCAGTTCTGCTGACCGACTGTGATACGGGTCACTTACCAACCCACCCAGGATATGAAGGAGGCTGACTTCCCTTTTGGTGTACAAAACCCTAAACTTTGAGACTAAGAAGTCCAAAGGAAGGGTCAGCGTGTTTCCAGCTGAATTTAAGCAGTCTCATACCGGAATTTCTGTCACTATGCTCTTAGAATTGTGTTAAAAAAGCTGTATGAGAAGTGGGGGTTTCTGTTCTCCCTATCGTGTGCAGACTGCATTTTGGGAAGAGAGGCTGTGGTGGTGGCTTTGGCCATGCCAAGACTCTCCTGCTATATATGGGATAGAAAGGCACTTGCCTCTCTTGGCATGTTACTGTTCATGCCAGGATTAACCAAAAAGGCATGCTCAGAGGTATCAACAAGGTCCCTAAAGATCTGTCTATTCCCCAGTCCATCACTGCCTTACCATCCGTCATCCTGCCATCTGCCTGAACTTGTCTTCCATAGCTGCTACTGCAGCCCGAACCCTGGCTCCTGTACACTGCTCTTGGAGCACAAGTACCCGTATCTTACAATTCTGCCGTTGCATCTTTGTCACTCTCAGGGCAGCATAGCTGTGGTGCGTTTCTGTCAGTGTTCAGGGCATGGGCCAAGAGTGTAACATCTTAGTCAGTTTTTTCTTGTTGAGCATGATTTCATATTGTAGGTACACGTGTTTAGCTGTCAGCTTGATTCTTGCAACAAAAGGAAAAACAAGCCAGTAATAAACAGAGAAGTTGCACAAGCCAATCTTTAAATAATGGCTTTGGGTGGAACATGTGAAATAGGAGCTGTGGCTACAAAGCAGATTACTGCTTCCTATTCCTTCTATGAGCATGATATAAATTACAGCTTTTTAAACTGATGGAGCAACCGAGGAGAATATTGAAAGCCTGAAGATGCCTCTGTATCCCTCCTGCTGCTCCTGTTTCAGTTTTGTAGGCTGAGAATTGAAGAACTGAGCCCTAAGCCTCATCCTCTTCCACTGAAGAATGGTTTAGTTCCGGTGTACTGAGCAAAAGCATTGCAAATTCTCAATCGTATTTCCTGATGTGACCGTCACCGATGCAGCACAGGGCTTTGAGGTCCCAAGTCATGAAGAACTGAGTAATCTGGCACTGACTTTTCCACGCTCTCTTGCATGGCTGTGGGAAAGGATTTCTAAATACTTAAAGAAATCAGGCCTTAAAAATGGAGGCATGATTCTATGATAAAAATATGGAAACATGGCTTTTAAAAGTTTTCCATCATTTCAGTTTTTTAAAGGTCTTAGTTCAGATTTAGAAGGTAATGACTCATTTTTGCAGCATTTCATTGTATCACATGAAATATCTTTTTTGGTTAAGGCAGGTTAATGTGACCAGTAGATGCGTATTCATTTGCCAGTACATTTGTATTTAAATCAATGAGTGGTTTAAATGATTAATACCATTCCAGATTTCTTCAAACATCATCAGTCAACATTAAGCCACAGATATCTTCCTTTTAAAGAAACATTTCTTCAGATGTTTGTTTTTGAAACTGTGGTGGTATCAATATACCTGAAATATAAATGCATTTAGAGTGGCAGAATGTCCTCATGGTTTTTTGTATTACAAATGCTTCCAAACACATACTGTCAAATCTAGATTTTGAAGCCCTAAATTCCACAAGATTCCTACAGTTCTGTCCAGATTATATCAAAAAATGAAAAGAAATACTGAATTTTAGTCTTTCTTACAAAATCATTGACACAACTTCTTCTGACCTTCATTACTTACATGCCAGGTTCACAAAATTCTGAAAAGAATGAAAAAAAGGGGTTCTTTGGGACAGAGGTAGGAGGTATCTGAAATACCGTGTGCTCACACTTTGCCATGCTTTTTCCTGGGGACTTCTCTAACTTGGGCAGTGAATTATCATGATGAATTATTCTGATGCCCCATAGCTGACCCCAAGCTCTTCTTTTTCTGGAAGGCCTCACGTGCCTTTCCTTGTCATGAGATCATAGGCATCCACTGCAGACGGCAGCATATAAGAACAACCTTCCTGCCACAAAGCAGAAAGGGACAAAAACATCAAGGACTATGGGTGTATGAGACAAACATAGTTTCAAAAACAAAAGATCTTGGTACCTCCATTTCAGGGTATTTCACCTTACTAGATACATTTGAAACTCTTGTCCCTAACATGATAGTACAGTAGTAATCCCTAGGACTTCCTTCCTTCACGGATTAAAGTTATAGCCTCATTTTGGTTGTGGATTAACTTGTGTTATCATCTAGGGCAAATAATGCTCTTGATCAAAATGTCACTGACGAATTTGTTGTTTACTTGAATCTAGACATAAATATGACCTTTGAACTTTTTGAGGAAGAAGCTCCTTTTTAACATGTATTTTTCACCAGAAAAACAAAAACTTGGAGATGATTTTATCCACAATTGTTTGCTTAATCGTCAACATATTTTTTTAATGAAATGGTAATGTTTTATGGGGCAGGGAGGAATAATTTTCTGGGTAGTTCTATTCTGAACTAAACCCATCTGACATGGAGGTACTCAGCACTGGTGGGGCCGCACCTTAAATCCTGTCTTCAGTTTTGGGCCCCTCACTACAAGACATTGAGTGCTTTAGAGAAGGGCAATGAAGCTGGTGAGGGGCCTGGAGCACAAGTCTGGTGAGGAACGGCTGAGGGAACTGGGGTTGTTCAGCCTGGAGAAGAGGAGGCTGAGGGGAGCCCTTATCACCCTCTACAACTCCCTGAAAGGACTGTGTAGCCAGGTGGGGGTCGGTCTCTTCTCCCAAGTAACAAGTGACAGGATGAGAGGAAATGGCCTCAAATTGTGCCAGGGATTGGGTATTAGGAAAAAATTTCTTCTCCGAAAGGGTTGTCAAGCACTGAACTGGCTACCCAGGGAAGTGGTTGCGTCCCCATCCCTGGAGGTATTTAAAAGACATGCAGATGTGGTGCTTAGGGATATGGTTTAATGGTGGACTTGGCAGTGTTAGGTTAATGGTTGGACTTGATGATCTTCAAGGTCTTTCCCAACCTAAATGATTCTATGATTCTAATATTTTACAACTACTTAAATGGATCAGTGCAAGAGGGAGTCATTTACACTCCCCTGGAAGTGGGGAGCAGTGCACATACACCATCATCAGAGATACTCGATTGAACCTCAAGAAGAATGCTATTAAGCTTTTTGCATTAATTATGCTTAAAACCATCCCTCTAGTGATACTGGGGCTAATTTTTAATTGATACACTTAAATCAATTCCTTAATGGACAGACATTTGTTCATTATGAACTCGTTTTTACACACGGCCACTCTCAGAGAAAGCAAGCTAATATTGTTCCGTCAGCAGTCAGGTACATTAGAGAAGCAATTGCTATATGTCTCCTTCTGATGTGTTTTGATGGTGCTCATTTCTTCTGGCATGCTTTTAGCTCCCAGTGATTCAGATGTGTCAGCTACTATAGCTGTAGGAAAACATTGATGATGGATTTATAACACCCAAGCTTCAACTTACTGACCTGAAAAATGGCTAAGTATTTGCTTTTGAAGCAAAAACCATACTTCCTAAGTTCTCCTATCTGTATTTTAATGAAACATTTTATCCTGGTTATAATTCATGACTCTTGTCAGATGAAGTTTTCTCAATGAGGCATAGTTGGGGTAGCTACTGAATTTAGGGGAAGGAATCAACTTAATCTCTTTAAAAGTGAAGACGTCTTGTAAAGTGTCAATTGAACTGTATCATATAATGGTTCTGAAATGTCTCACTGTCTATATTAAGGAGGGGTCTCTCTAGGCAGAGAGATGCTAGAGCTCTGTCAGGGCAATGGCTGTCCAAAGAGAGATACTCTTCAGATCTCCCTCTGGGACCAAAAGAAATTTAATGTTGTTCTTGTTGTTATACTGGTTTTAGAGCAGCTCCCCTTTGAAATCAGGTCTCAGCACGCTAGGTGTTGAAGAGGGATGAAGGAGAGCGCAGCCTCTACACCGAATGTTAACACTCCAGACAGAGATAGGTTAGAAGAATCAAAGGATTAGTAAAAAACTGTAGTACATGCAGCCAGAGCTCTCTTCTTGCCAGATGAATTCCAGCAGTGAGATCAGATATCAAGGCTCCATTCCTGCCATCCTCATTCAAACAGAAATCCAGTTGTACTTCTGAGCAAGCCATTCCAGCGTAAACCCCGATAGATTATTAAATAATGAATTGGATGTATCTAACATTTATTTTCCGTATACGTTCTTCCAGTGGAGGAAGAGCTCCCTGAGATGGTGTCAGCTCTGGGCCATTCATGCTAGATTTGTTGAAAGCTTTACTGATCTCCTGAGAGAAAAAAAATAATCTGCCCAACAACAGTCCTGGATGAGCAGGATGAACACTGGATGAAGTCAGGAGATCTCGGTTCACTTTTCAGCCTTCCCTGTGTCCTTGAAATTAGCTATTCAACCCCGTTCTTTCTCAATTTACCATCTGCAAAATGGGAATGACAGTATTTCCCTCACTGACAAGGAACAGTCCTGTACTTAGGTACTATACTAAACTGTAGGATAGATGTGGGATATATTCTTGGACTGTTTTGTCTCAAGTAAATAGGGTCTCCCACATGCAAGTTAAATGGGATATCTCTCATACAGTCATATTTTGAGGGCTAGCTGGATTAGGGAGGACAAGTAAAAGGGCCCGCATTTTTAAAAATATTTCAATGCTGCAACTCGGTGTAAGTGTTTTGAAGTTACATAAGATCATCCCCTGTTGATGTTGGACAGGAAGGAGTCATCTTATTTGGCTTTGAAGTACATCAGAAGGTGGCTTCTTCCCCTCCCTACTCCAGCAACTACTATAATATTTCTTCCATCCCACAGGGAGAATTTAACTTCTAGTACAGGCTACCCCTGGAGCACCTCGAAGTGCACCTCTAATAGGACCACAGGGATTTTGTAGTATATAATTCATAACCAGGAACATTTCCCTTATGGACAGGTTCCTTGACACACCCTAGGCTGAGGGCGGACAGCTGTGGTTTTCCTTCAGTTGCAGGAGACTGGGTTAACCTTCCTCCTGCAAGGCACTAATGGAGGTATGTAGCTCTCATCACCCCTGCTGCTGTAGTGGTGAATGGAAAATAGAAGTTACTGAGCACTGAACAGGCAGAAATCAGGCAGAAGAAGAGCAAGATGCCCCTATGTGCTGCTCTCCCTGAACCTTAGCTTCAGCATTTAATCTTAAAACGCATTCTGCCCTTGGCCTCCAGATTGAAGGTACCAGTTATGAGAATGGTTTTTGTGGTATCGACCTCTCTGGAAATACGGTGGAAGCAAAGGCAATCCAGCCATGGTCAGACAGACGATGGCTTTTGGTCATTACCACACCGGTCTGGATGTTGGACCTGTCACAGGTGCAGCAGGAGAGTGAATAAAGGAACTATTCCCTCCCAGGGGAGAAGGAAAGTGTCTGGGCTCCTCGCATCAGATGAGTGGGCTAGCGGAGAAAGCAGACCTGCATCAAGGTGCTCAGCTTTGTAAGATACTGCCTTTACTTGCCCGTGGGGGGAACTGGGAACTGGCAAGGGGAGGGATGAGAGACCCGCCGCTGCAGAGATGCAGAGCCCTGCGCCTTGGCCTGAGGAGGCAGCGGAGCCGAGTAAAGGCTGCTGTCAATTTGGGGGAGCAGAAAGAAAGCAAACCCACTTGCCTGTCCTTCTCTCACCCCCTTCCCTATCGACTGAGCCCTGCCAACCACCTCGAAGGGGGCCCCAGACACTTCTCCGCTGTGCGAGAGCCTGCTCTGGGTGCTCCTACCTGCTTGCTTGTTTACAGTTCCCTAGCTCAGACCTGATGTCTGCTCTCTCCTTTCAGCTAATTGGCAGACAGAGGCCTCGAGGGGTTTGGTTTAGTGCCATCAGACTCCTGCTAGCTCCGGCGGTGGTGTTCTTCCCCAGACAATGACTTCAGTAGCCTCCAGGCACCCCAGAACCTCCTAACAAACATCTCTCATAACTGCCTTATTAACTGATTGCTTTAGTAAGATAATAATTAACACCCTTACTTGTGTCTTAGCTCAGCCAAAAATATTCTCAAGTGGACTTAGAAATGCATAAAATGAATAAATGATTTATGTTTACTATTTTAATGGAGCTACTTATTAGCAACGCTCTTAATACAGAGCATCGTCAAAACACTCCTGATTTCGTTACAGACTTAGAAGGTGGTAATGAAAAGCTGTAGGGAATAAAATGGGGAATCACTCCCCGAGTCAAATTGTGCTCTCAGCAGTTGTATTTAAAGATCTTGCTGGGTTGAATCCTGGAGAGGATTTTGGCCAGAAAGCACTGAAATGGAGAGAAATCTCTGTCATCTACTCATTCCAGCTCACCCATTCAGAACCTGTACCAGCCAAGAGAAGGGTGCCTACCCCATAAGTGCAGACACAAAACCACAAGTGCAGGACATGTATGTCTGCAGCAGATCAGAAGGGCCGTGTTTACACATGCACTCTGCGTTGCTGACTGTACGAGGCAGGAGACAGTGGGGAATTCAGCCTCAGCTGATGAGAGATGAGAGAGGGAAGATGTGCTGAGCTTTTTGTAGGCACTCCTTTGCAAGCAGAGCAATGTCACTACACCAGGGCTTGGTGTTCATTGGGGGGTTTATGTAAAAAGTGAAAAAAGCCAGTAGGAGAATGAAAGATTTCGTATCCGGGCACTTGAAATAAATACTATTTCACTTCTATTATGGCAGCCTGAACCAGTTGTGCTGGCTTCAGCATGCAGGCCGTACAACGCCAGCATCTCTGACCTCGGCAGGAAGTGGGAAGGTTCATGTGGCAAATCTTCACTAATCTACGTTGTTTCTTACAGTGATAAGAACACTAGGAAGGCATAATGGCCTTTAGAGACAGCCCTGATGCAGACCTTTGGGGACATGAATGCTGTGCCTTGCATGATTGCTGGAGGACCAGAAATGCCCCCCTTTCTCCATGTCCTCTGTACAAAATTGAAGGTACTGACCTTTGTGTTTAAGGTTCAGGTACATTTAGGAGCCTTGACAGATGGGAAAAGAGCATGTGAACTCTTCACAGGGGATGGGTTTACTTGAATTTAATTCTGTAGCCACAAATATTTTTTGCTAATGCTGTTCCTGAAACAAAGAAATGGGATTCCAAGCTGCTGTGGCCTGTGACAGTTGTGTGACACACAACACACAATTCCCAGATTTGTTTGACTGACTATCTAAATCACATTGTTTTATTCCAACTCAGAGAGAAGTCCTAAGCCCTGCCTCCCCCTTACTTTTCAAGATCTTCTACTGATCTTTCTTCAGTACAGATAGCCATGCAGGCACATATACAGCTTGTGGTTTTATCCTGAGATATGTATTTGTATTTAGGATTTCCTTTTTACATGCACTCTATCCAGCGAATGCTAATAGAACAATTTAGGAAATACCATTAAATACCTGCAAATATTTTCTTGCTGTCTTTGCTCACATCTGTTGTGAGAATTAATACTATGTTCATCAGTTGAAGTTCTCCAAAAGATTTTTAAATGCCTGACTAGCAGCGCCATTAAAGGCATCTGATTTTTCTTCTAGATGGATAGGATTTCAACACTGTCTGAAAAATCAGGGCACTTTAAGGTGCTAGATGTGTCAGATCATTAGTCTCTGGGGATGCTAGAGAATTTTCAAAACTAACTTTTTCACTAACATGTGAATGAAACATCCTGTGGATATTATCAACATTTCTTAGGCAGTCCTATCAGTCAGTCACATACAAGCTGAAGGCTACAGAACTACACTTGTCATGAAGAAATACAGTATTTTCAGATAACTGCCATACCGACCTCTCTGATGTGTCTTAAAATGATGAATTGCTCTATTTTTTTTAATTTCCAGAAATAAAAATGAGTTTGCTTCAGGGCAGAGACAGTCTAAAAGCTTGTGCTAATAAATCTATGCAAGTTTAGTAGTGCTTAATACATATTCTGCTTCAAGTGCTATTTAAATGCATTATCACCTTTAAGTAAATACAGTGGAAGACTGCCAAATGCCTGGATGCTGTTCTCTGTAAATTTATGCATTTATATCATTAATGCAATGAAATGTTTAAACTTTCATTGAATTTTGCTAACTGATTTGCAGTTTGAATGGTAGTAATTCTATGCATTTATCAATTACCATTTAAGTAGCTGCTATAATATTTCTGTTTAGGCAGGCAAAGCACGCTCATCAAAATATTTTTCATCTAAATTAGATTTGGGATGAAGTATTCAAGTAATCGCAAAACAGAGGACACATCCAAGGTATAAAGAGTTCAGAGTTGCTCATTCCTAATACAAAACAACATTGAGCCTTGCAGAAATATATTTTTTGGGGGTGTTTCAGGTTCTTAACCTACTGGGCAAATCCCTCTCTGTGGCACACTTGTGATGCAAGTGGGTCTAAATGATGCCTTTTCAAAATTATTACCAATCTATCATGTGTTGCTGTTATGCTGAGAACCCGGGGCTCCATTGCATGGCGTGCTGTAACAAATTCAGAAGATAACCTTTGCCCCTATGAGTTGATATCCTAAAGATGCATGGTCACTTTGTGCAGCTGTATATGGCTGTACAGGGTTCAAGGTAGTGGTGAACTAAGGCTACTGTGTTTTGTGTCACAATGCCACACATGGCTTTCGTGAGCTGTAGATGCCTCCTGCTCCTTTTGTTCTTGGCTGTTGGGTGCCTCCCCACCCAGGTCCCCACCGTGTCCTCGCTGCTATCAGTGCCTGTCCAGCCTGAAGTACCAGGCACTGCAACAACCATGGCAGCAACACCTTGAGGAGGGAAAAAAAAGGGGTTGTGCAGGGCCCCCATCTCTGTGCCCCGGCTGCTGCTAGCGTTAGGTGTGGCTGGACGAGGAGAGCTGGTCTGTAGCTGTATGACATGGGCGGACGGGACTCTTCCCCGTCCCTGTCCACCGCCTGGGTGGAGTGAAGGAGGCCACAGACCATACCTGCGTGCACCCACCTCTTCTAATGGTATTGGCATGTTGGGCTTTGGTTGCTAATAGGAGAGGAAGTAGACAAAGCTGCAGCGGTATTAAGATGAGAATCCTTTGGTAAAGTGTTTCACCAACTATTTTCTGTAGTAAATTATGCAAATTTTGTTTTGAGCTGTTCTTCCTCCAGCTAGGCAGATCTGTAGGTTTCGTGTGGGTTATGTATATGTAGCTGAGAGAAGATTTACCTACAAAATAGTAGGAGGTATGAGGATCAGTAGTTTGAGCACTCTCACCTCCAATAGATGTCAATCCACAGCAGCAGACTATGTTTACAGTTTTTTAAAATCAAGCCCTACCTGTTTAGGAGTTTGCCTGGAGGTAGATGTTATAGCAAAGTAATTTTAAAGGAGCTGTGTATTGTCTTTCTGAATTTATGCTAATTTCCTAAAAGTTTTTGGCAAAAGATTAACATATATGTTAAGAATAGGCTCCAACTTATAAGTGATCTGATACGCCTTAGTGGATGATAACTCCTCTTGAATTTTTACTATGAGAAAAGAAAGAATATGTAATGATCCTGTGCATTTTTCTGCCTGTTCTGCTCAAGTTTCAAGTTCAGAAACAAGTGAAGAATGGATTGAGTGCCTCGTTTGAAGATACAGAAAAACATTTTTCAGCTCCCGCTTGGGTTTAGTTTTCAAGAGTGACTAATAAGAAGGTGGTGATTGCTTCATTAGTATGCACTGAACTGAGTGCACAATATAATTATATATTTCAGTTGTAATTAGGACATTTAATTGATTTGTTTTAACTAAATTAACAGACATTAGGAAAAAAAAGATTTGTGGCAGATTTTGAAATGTTTTCCACACAGCCAGCTGGGTTTAGCTGAGCAGAAATATCTGTCTCATTTCTGGATAATGTTATGAAGATCAAAAACCTTGCTATTGAGAAACCGTTATGAAATAATCTTGCATTTCTTCAGCTCTCTCCTTTATATGAAAAAAATTTACCAGTTGATTTCCACAGAATTCTTATGGGATGGGTATGGATACCTTTGGAGAGAGAAAAAGTAACAGCTAGAAATTACTGGAAGAGGAGATGTTTCCATGCATTGCCATAAGAACCGGGGTTAAAATGCAGATTTCCTTTTATTAGATTGTTTAATTGGTAACTCTGCTACCCAGTTAGGCAAATACAAGCATTATTTAGAAACCATCTTCTTCCTCCTTTTTGGTCACCTACTTCCCTCTGATTTTTTTCCTGGTTTTGCAACCTGGCTCCATACTTCTTCTTGATTCTGGGTTATTCTAACAAGATGGCTTTTCACTTCCAGTTTTTAGCATGGAAGCAGAAATGCTGAAACAGCATGAGGGAGGCTCTGTGTGCAGTGTGGTTGCTAGAGACTTGTAGTGCAAGCTTTACGAGGCCTCTTCCATCATTTTTTTACCAGCCTTTGTCTTGGAGGAGAGGAGGAATATTTAAAGGAGAGCTTAGAAAGTCTGTATGTTGAATCCCATCTACAGTATTTACATCCAGTCAGATGCTTTATCTACCTGGGCTGCTTGATGTATCTGGCCCACAAGGGCTGCCAAAATTAGCCACTGACCCTAGGGCTGCAAAGGCTGGGCATCTTGACCCAAAAAGTGTTTATAGTATTGAGTTTCTGTGTGAAACTTAACTTGGCTTTTCATTTCTGTTTCTATTGATCATACATTATTTTGAATTTTCCTGATTTCAGTACACCCACGTTGCAAACAGCCCCAGAATCTACCCCACGCGACTTGTCCTGAGAAAAATGTTGCAAAGAAGTGCGGAGACAAGACACGCCTCGGAGGCAGCGGTGGTTTGCTGCTCATGCATATCTGTACTAGCTGACTGTGAGGAGTAGTTTAGAAATCTCTAGTGTGAGAATGAGGTGGGGCAGCTGAAAGCACTGTGGTTCCTAAATTCATTCTGCTCTTACATTTACAAGACTACGTGGAATTGAGTGTGTAGCTAAATGCACATGGAATAGGAGAAAGAAAACCTAAAGGAAAGGCAGTAGCTGGGCACCCTTCTGGTAAAACCTGTTCTAGTTTTCAGGAATAGCTCGTAATCCACTGTTTACAAACAGCAGTAACAACGTACAGCACAAATGAGTCATATTGAGACAAAACCACAAAAAAAAAGAAAGCAAAATCCCCAAATTGCCACTGAGTTCTGACACAGGGCACTAAAATTAGGCAAATTCAGAATGAAAGTTATGGCATGATAAATGGCTCCCCTCTATTAATGAGTTGCGTAGGAACTCTGCACTAAATGGGCGAGACACAGATTTTTCTCTGAAATGTTTTTCTTTGAAATACAGTTTCATTTGAACTAGAAATTTCTTCAGGAACTTGTCAGAAACAATTTAATTTAATTTAGATATCTTGAGGCAAAGAGATCCTTTGATAATGTCAATCATTTCATGTCAATATTTTAAGAACATACACTGCATATTTTTATTTCAAATAATTGTTCATATTTACATATTTTTTGGTTCCTTCAAGAAATGTTTAGGATTAAGTTTGGAAATTGGGATGAGATGGATTCATTTGATCCAATGGAATTAATTTACTTGACACATAATGCTTTTCTATTTTTAACATCTTTATTTGGGAAATAACAAATTTTATTGCAACCCTGATAACACAGGCTCAAAACCTATGGAAAAATATTTGCTTTAACAGCAATGTATGTTACCAAGAAGCCTTGAAATGCATGGTTTGTTCTAAAAGTCATTTTGTGTTAAGTGTGTTTGCATTGACAGCGTTGGCTGGATCATTTTGGTTCTGTTTAGGAATGAAAACAAGTTTTGAAATAACAGCTTCTAACGAAACAGTAATCTAAGTTTTTTTCCGAGCTGTAGGAGAAAGCAGAGTTCACAAACACCCTTTTAAGCACGGGACGTTCTAACTCTACAGTCAAACCAAATGAAAGTCATGGGGGACATGTAGAGAAAACTTGTACATGTGCTGTTGATTTTCACATGGACTGCGAGGCTTTATTTTGCTTTGCTGTGAACAGACAGCTCGACATTTAAAACTTGGCAAAGTGTGGCGGGAGCAAGGGTGTGCCCCTGCTTCGGCAGGGCCAGCAGCTGCATCTGGGCCCGGGGTGCAGCAGGGAGATGCGTGGATACGGTTACATCCACAGCGAGATCCAGAAGGCTGTTCATCCCCCAGATGTGGACCCTCGTTCTGCTACCCCTTTCCCACCTTGAAACAAAATCCTATTTTTCAGACATGTGGAATACTTGTTGCTATAGTACGACAACAGGATGTACAGGAGCTTACCATCTTTGGAAATATGGCCTTATATATTTCCATTTCCAACAGTAAAATGAGGAGACTGAAACTTCTGTTGTTTCTTACCCTTCCCCATCCCACCAGGTTAGACCATTGGCTGTCTCATGCTAGCTGTTTTGAATCCCATCTCCATTTATGTCTGTAAGGTCAATTATATTATTTTTATTAATAATATATATTATGCTTCTGCAGAAAAAGACAGCAAAACAGGGAAGGAATTACACATTTGGATCATCAGCACATCAGGATGATTCATAGCAAGGAAAGAGTTTGTCCATTTTACTACCCTTTCTATCACCCAGTAGCCAAAATTCATAGTTTATAAAATATTGAAAGTATTTTATATTTTTAATGTAACACTGTTGTAAAGAATTTTTCTGAAAGGAAATACATGTAGTTAATCGCTTGCTTCTTTGCACTCTAGGAAATCCAAACTTTGCATTTTAGTGCCACATTGCAACAGGAAGTAAAAAGGTCTAAAAATGGAAAATGAAAGCACATCAGCCCATTTTGCCTTTCATTTGGGGGATAGAAATGCAAACATTAAAAGCACAAATAGTAATCGGATCTCAACTTTTCACTTTTAATGAGTATAGATTCCACAGCCAGAGAATAAAATCAAAGAATAGTCCCGTGTGCCCTTTTAAAAGTTTGAAGTTTATAGTCTTTTCTCTTTTTATTGTAGGAAACCAAGAATCTGTTTATTATCTGTTTATTATAAGGCAAAAACACTTTCAAATGAAATATCTTTGAATTAGAAAAGACTAAACCTCAAATTAAGTGGGATAGTTTAAATGCACTATTGAACTCCTGCTTTCTGCTAGCAGAATACAGGAGTTTCCGAAATCTGAAGAGGAATTGATATAGCAGTAACAGTAGTAGTAGTAAATTATTTTAGGTTTGGAGCAATATATGCGTGGGTGAAGAGTGTTAGAGAAGCTGGCTGAAGCGAGTTTCCTATTCTGGAAGAAGCTGCAGTCTAAAGATAGAATGCTTTAAACATATTCAAAAGGTATCTATTTCTTTGCCCATATGAGTAGACCTGGGGAAGCAAACCACAGTATCAACTAGTTGTAGCTGTAGTGGTGGCCTACCAGCGTGTATGTAGCTGATGATCAGTCTCAATACATCCCCAGGGATGCAGTAGTTCATCCAAAACACAGAAGGAACAATGCAGATGCCAGGAGCAAAGGATTTGGATGGAGTACCAGGGACCCAGTCTATACCTCGTGCCATGACATTATAGCACTTCTACAGGTAGCTCTCAAAGCTAGTTTTATGAACCACTAAGTATTTCATTGCTTGCAGGATATGGGCTATGGGTGCACTTAGATAAGGCATATGCAGAAGTATCTGTAACCCTCAGGCCCTCAGAATATACTTAGCCCACAGCTGGCATCAATTCAGCCACTTTCTGTGGCTTCTATTTTGTGGCTGTTGAGGTGGGATGTGCTTTGCCTTTCATTTGCAACTTCTGTCTGGTCACACACACTTTGTAGGCTGAGAAATCCGAGCTTCTTGTTAACTTATTAATAGTGTTCAGAGTAGCCTGAGAGAGGAAGGGTCATAACAAGAACATCATCTGGCTACTCTTCCAGAGAGTACAACCTGGGTGTGGTTTAACAGCTGTGAAGAGGAGGTTCTCATTGTGTTGGCTTGGCTTTTGAAATGTAAGCAGGTGTTTGAAGGAAGAGAAACAGCCTGGATGCTGTCTTGGATGTAGTTTGTCTCTGCAATGACTGGTTTTCTCACAGTTCTCCTTTATTTTGTCAAAGTTTGGTGGGGTCTTTTGGTCCATTTTGTCATGAATTCCACTGAGGTATTTTGAATGGAAATACATAAAGCAATCAACTATGAAATACCTGGGTGGATGGAAGCTCTCTGGCTTACAGTCCCAGTAGGGTTTGTTACTCACCCAGACACTTTTTGGTGGGCAGAGAGGCGTATCCCAGAGCTGTTTGAGATTTCCCACTGGCCTGGAAGATACATCCAATGTAAGTGATACCTTCCCCCATCACATGTGTCACAGCTTTCTAGTTAAAATGCAGATTAAATTTTAATTGGAGGAATGAATGAATACTCTTTCCTTGTCAGATAATAAAGTAGGGGAGATGTACGTAATTAGTTTGGAGTGAGAAGTCAGCCTCAACAAAACCCTAGTCAGAGTGCTTGGGAGAGCAGGAGAGTGTTCTGCAGGGGCATGGCATGTTGCTGTATCGCTGATTCGTGGCTGAAGAGTGATGTAGCCTGCAAACACAGCAATCTTGGGCTGAAGGCATATGCAGTACCAGCTGTGAGATTATAATGAGAGTCTTTATGCTGTCTAATCCTAAAGATGAGACCATTTAACCTGTATTAGCTGGCACAAGAGCAGCATGT
Organism: Egretta garzetta; assembly: GCF_000687185.1. Lineage (NCBI taxonomy): Eukaryota > Metazoa > Chordata > Aves > Pelecaniformes > Ardeidae > Egretta > Egretta garzetta. The sequence continues at coordinate 6,352,278 of NW_009259308.1, read as the reverse complement.
TCCTTAGAAGATGTACCTGAATGCTGGACTCCACTACTGCAGAAAGCAAACTGTGAGTTGAGTTTTGCAGGATTTTCATGGCCAATATAACCACATATTATCACTTCTGGTAGAAAGATGCTAAGACTACTGCCCAGAAACTCTGGGGATTGGAAACCTATCTAACAGGTAGAATACTAATTACTGGCTCTTGCAATGTTATCCTTTGCTTCTCTGTCCTCCAGGAAAATGTTATTTGCTTCAAGCCCTTGGGTTTGGTGTTTCGGAAAGGAAAGGAACTTGTCAACAAGTGAACCTAGTTGAGATAACTCAGTTCTTGAGGTCTTTGGATAAAGTCTTGATTAATTTTTCAGAGGATCTTTTAGTGATCATTTCAGAAAGCTTCCAATAGCACCTGGCACAAGGGTTACTGGAAAACGCTTAACATCTTGTTAGCCCTGCTTATTTCCAGGGAAATGTTGAGTCTCCCTGTTATTGTAGGAAAACTTGGTAAAATAATGTCTGCTTTCAAGCCCCTCCTGAAAGTGTTACGTGTTGCTTCAGTAGTTAATCATATCAAATACTTCAAACTGAGAAAAAAGTATCTTTCTGGAGAATAGTGAGACACTACAGAAAGGCACAAATATTTGCATTGGAAAGAATATTATTAATAACTCATAGTCTTCCAAGAAATGTAGCGTTTCGGTGCCTGCTGCTTTTTGTTGTTTAAAACAATGTAGTAGTCTGTATGGGTTAAACTTCCTAACTAAATTATTAAGTGTAATTAAACTAAGAAATGTGTACCCAAAGACCCCAATTTGTGTTCAGAGATAAAGGATCTGTGGCAGAGGAAAAATACACTTTATGTGAGGCTGGCTCATGAACTCTTTTGCATTTAGCATAAACAGTCTCCTGGCTACTCTGTTGTGTAGATTCCTAATCTCATTTAATTCAATTTACTTTCCTCTTGTGGGCAGCTCTAGCACCTTTTGCACCAGCTTTAAGGGCTATAAATCCTGCATGCATATAGTCAGCTACTACTTTCCCTGGGGGCTTGAGGGAAACCTTAGATCTTAGAGCACGTGAAAAGGGGTGCTTTGACCTGAGCTGAAGAGTTAATCTGATGAAAACTTGAGCGCGGCCTCGGCTGAGCTCTGTGCTCAGCTGTGGTACTGAGCCAGGGAAGGACCAAGCCAATGAGCATATTCTGGCATCAGCTCTTGGAGGTTACAAGAACCTTATGTATCATTTTATGTATTTTCTTTTCATGTGTATATAATCAATTCCAGTGGCGAGGCTTGTGTTTTGGTTCATACAGCCAAGCCAGGCAATTGACTTGGCTCCATTTTCAAACCTCTTGGCTTGCTAAATGTCAGAGCCTAAGTAGGGCTTCTCTTTGTACTCCAATCTCATACAATTGGCCTGAGTTATGTGTGTTCCCTGAGAGTACATGCACGGCCCTGAATACAAATCAAACCTAGTTAGGAGCCAAACACAGAGGTCAGCGAAACAAATATTTTTGTCTCCCCAAACTACCTTTCTTGCCTCCTGGCACAGCTATGTGAGGCCCTAGCTTGACAAGTCTTCTAAGTACCATATGCCAAGAATTGAAAATGAAATAAAGTAATAATACTAATAATGTAAATGCATCAACAGTCTCTGTTAAAGTTCCACAGTGACTTACTGGATTCTTGCAGTTCTGCACCTAAGGGAAACTATAAATCCTCTGGAAGAGGGAGGTACTGGAGTGGTTTTTTGTGATGGCTTCTTCAGAGCGTTCATTATCTTAGATCTCCTTAAATAAGGTGGTGGAGTGTAGACTCCTGCAAACAAAAGCAATCAGTTCACTGTAAGATATTTAAATTTCCAGTAACACCTAGGAAACAGTGAGATAGTGAACAAAAGACTGTTTAGGTAATTAATATTAAATACAATATCTTTAGATGAGTCTTACAAGCTTTGAGTGAAGAGACTGACAGACGCAATCTTGCAAGTTTTATTGGAGCATGGTCAGAGATGCTATTCCAGTTGCAGCTGAACTGAGTCAAGAAACTATCACTCTCAAGATGAACTAGCTCAAAAAAACAAACAAAAAAAAAAAAGCCCAAACAATAAACCTACTAAAAAGTATTTGAGCTGAGCTGGATCATTCTGACAGAGCCAGACTTGGGAGTGTCCACACATGTGGTTATGTGGCTCATGGAAAAGGGTGGTAACCCCTAATGGGGGGCAGTGGATGAACAGCTGTGGGCAGGCTGGAGGTGCTAACCCCTTAACCTGGCTCAGCTGCTGCTGGAACAGCACGTCGGGCTGTGCCCTTACTTACACAATGCTGGGATTTCTTAATAGACGAATTCTTAGACTGAAGGGCAAGCTGCTGTCCAAGTTCGCGATGGGATGTGCCGCATCCCAAAATGTATGCATAAATATACATTCCCCAAACGTGTGTGCTGAGTGAACATTCAGTCCTTAAGAGCACCAGCACATAATACTGGCTCCGATTCCTCCTGTAGCCATTGTGGTTGGAGCACAGTATGTTCCAAACAGCACATTTTGCTGCATGAGTCTCAGCTGTAGATCTCGAGCAGAGAAAGGCTTCTATTAAATGCATCTGTACTTGTGTGTCTTTGGTCTGTATCAGATTCTCCTTAGGTTACTTAAACTGCTTCCAGACTAAGCTCTCTTATGTCCCCACTGCTCCACAATATTCTTAACCCTCTCCTCACCTACCATCCATCAGTCGGGACAAGCCACTTGCCTGAATCCAGTAAAGCACCCAGCGCTGTTTCGCCTTGTGGGAAGAGATATTAATTGGTTAAGCATGAAGAGCATAAGCTGAAAATAAGGCACTGCTCCACGAGCTTCTCTAAACACGAGGAGGAACGAAGGGCTGTGCTTTGCTGAAAGGTCATGGTGAGCTCACGCCGGCAGGAGGACAGCATTTTGGGCAGGACTCTCGCTGGGTGGAGGGAGCTGCCTGAACTGTTCCAGGGCTGAACTGGCAAGAGGCTGTGTGGAGGGGAAAGCCTGACCACACCATAAGAAAAAGGGGTGGGGGCGGTATTGGAGATGAGGACTCCCAAGTGTTGGGTTAGTTTAGATTTGATGCAAAGAGATGGAATGATGTGGTTTGCCGCTATTAATACCTGTGTTTCTTTTTTTGCCCCCAGAGCGTCTAAAAAGCTATGACAGGGTAATGATGAGACCAACTGTATGCTTTATCATGAGGTTTTTTCCTCAGGCTTTTTGTCCCATATGCTCTCAATCTCTGCGGCACTGCAGGACCACAATGCATGTGATTTATGTGGATCACAGAGACCCTGTAGCAATTAGTCCTAGCCTGGTTCCTGAGCGTCCCGTACCCTGGGCTCACCACACACTGTCCTTAGAGGAGCTCTGTGCTCTGCTGCTCCTGCTATGTCTGGCAGCGGGGGGGAGAAGGTGGGGTAGGGAAGATCCCACATTATGCTGCCCAGTTGTCCCTTGGGCATCTCCCTGTGTTGTCTGAGCTGCTTTCAGTGCCCTGTCAGGAAGGAAACCCCGCATCACTAAGACATTACCTTGAGGTACAGCTGCTGGCACCATATCCTGAGCTTGGCAGGTCTCTAAAGTCTCCACGATTTGGAGTCTGTGCAGTCTTAAAAACGCATAGCCCCTCTGTGGTGGAGCGCTGCTCTGGTACCATCCTCCCGCCCTTTCCTAAACAAAAGAGTACAGTCTGTCCATGAGAGAAATATTTGGGAGTCTCCAAATTTATTTTTTAATGGTGTGAGCATCTGTGGTGACATCGATTATGTTTTCAGAGTGAATGTTTAACACTGCTGGGATAGGTCTCAGGAGAAGGGTAAAAATCAGACTTTCAATTGTATATTCACTTAAGGTTTGCAAAATGAAGCTTGTGGATTTAGGTTTGGTTTGGTACTGTTGAAGAAGGTGGATGCCCTGTGGAAGACCTTACTCTTCCCACCTGCGAGTCCTGCCCTGGTAGCCCCAGCTCTGCAGTAGACAGGCTGTGGCAACTTGCTCCTCGTGGAGCTCAAAGTGCAGGTGCCAGCCCTGGCTCTCCTGACTGGTAGTTTTTTCTAAATGATAGTTTTGGTGATGCTCAGAGACTCATGTTGTTCAAATCTGCTGCACTTCAGGACTTCCCTGGCACTGGTGTTGCGGGGAGGACCATGTCCCAGAACCTGTAGAGATGGAAGAATGAATTGCCCTGGCCTTGCACAGGAGCTGTGAAACCTGTTGGATCCTGTGTCTTAATGGGAAAGGAGGATTCCCTGGAGTAATTGTACATGAAAAGTGGGGGGAGAGGACTGTGAAGCAGCTCTTGAGAAAGCATGAGAGGAAGTTAACAACCAAGTGGGAGGGGGGACCAATATGGATGTGTTTGAAGGCTCAGAGAGGGAGCAGGGCTTTATATGTGTTGTTTCTGAATGCTGACTGAATGTTTAGACCTGTATAGAGACCAGAAATGATGATGTACAAAGCTTGTATGGTTTTCCAACTTGAAAGGCTGAGGTCCATCTTAGCTTAATTTGATTAGAATTATTTGATTAGAACAGACTTAACCCCTTCCAAAAATGAAGAACAACATAGTCTTTAGTTGTAGAGATAGATACAACTTTATATGATCAGACAGTCACCTGAGTGGCTTGAGAAGGGCATGGAGACAAATCCTTGGTGTAGGGAGAGGGAGCAAACTATCAGGATAAAGCAGAGGCAGTTTCTTTTCTCTGCAGGGTGTTGAATGTACGTAGTTCTTGGCATAAGTTTCCTGAGTGACCTTAGCCTAGTGATATAAATTTTAATTACAACTTTAACTGATGCTGGGACCAGATGGGTGAAGACTAAAGAAACACTGTAAGCTCTGCCCACCTCCTGTCTGTCAGAGCTTTGCTTGCAGAGTATGGAGAATGGCTTTGGGAGAGGACTTAGGGTAAGGATCATTTGGTTTAGGGATACCAGCAGAACAGGAATACATGTTAGCCCCATCAGTTTGTATGGATCAGTGGTGTGGAAAAGCTCCTAATGAGCCGCATGGACCATGTGAGGCCTGGGTCTGACCTACCTGAAACTAGAGGCTTTGGTACCTCAGCATGGCCAGCTGCAGTGCTGGGACCGAAGGACAGGTTTGCAGCTGTCCCAAAGTACAAGCTGGGTTGTTCTGCCATCCAGCAACACCATTTTTCAAAGACACAGGAGAACCCCTCTCCGTGCTAGTTAGCTGCTTTTCTGTGGGTAGTTGCTTCCAACAAAAATGAAAGACTAGAAGCTTTGGGAGAAGCTGTCGAGCATCTGCTGGGGTGATGATCAATTAATCCACCGCACGACTCTTTCTTTGCTAGCATTTGCGAGGCATGAGGGTTTCCTATCCAACGCAATGTTTTGAAGAAATGGATAGTTTTATTTCATACCTAAACTGTAATAGTGGTTGCAGCTAATTTCACACAGCAAATTAGACAAAATACTTGAGCTACTTCCACTGTCTGAACTCGACAACAAATGAAAATAGCTTTTTGGAAGGTAACTTGAGAGTTACTTGAGAGGGTTAATTGTGTCTCACCGGTGCACTCAGTTTGACAGGCTGATGCACTTTGTCTAGATGATAGATATGAAAAACTAATATCTCAGTTTTCAGAGGGGGTTCTGAAACTTAAAATCGAAACCAGATGTGCAACAAAAAAGAGCAGTGTATATTACAAAGTGTTGTGAAATAGCCCAAGGGAGGCAAGTAAGCAAAAACAGCCCTGTTTCCTAGCAACCTGCAAAACAAAACAAGTAACAGCTTGGTTGGCATCTTACGGGGCAGGTTTTGGTCTTTGCAGTGGAAAAGGAGACTGGAGAAAACTTGGAATAATTCTGGAATTTTTGGTGACCCGGAAACACCTTTCTTTTCAACAGAGTGGTTACCTGACTTCTCTCCTCCCCTAGACCTGCTCCCTGCAGATGTATAGCAGTTGAAAACACCGGTGCTCTCTTCTTGACTTTCCTATCCTGCTACGGCTTCACATGTGTGGAGTGCAGATCCCCCTTTTTTTCCTGCTTTCCCTCTTACTAAAGTCAAATCGCACCCATGAAAAGTGGGTGCAAAAAGTGAATGTAAAAGCTACCAAATCAAAATAATTTTAAATATTTTTCACAACTCTAAATGATGAGTTGAAGTTCAATTCCTAAAATGTGGAGGAGTATCCAAGTGCGACTTTTGTGTAGAAACGGAAAGGAATGTTCAGTAAAAAGTTAAACAAATACATAATTAATAATTTCCAAAAGAGTATCTAAATCGGTTTCTGGAAAAAATGGTGCTCCTTTTTCATTTGATTTCATTCAGCTTCTTAATTAAAATAGTGCATTGTCTCAACGCCACAAATGAAAAATGCACAGCTGAGACCCCAAAATGTCATTAGATAGGTTTAAAATTCAGTCCTACAAGCAAGAGAGGCACTTGCTCGCTTCAGTGAGGGCTATGATGTACACTAGAAGGTTCTGCTGGCACAGCTGCATCCATCAAGAGTGACAAGTCATACCTCTCAGCCACAGCTGTGCTGCCAGATGCTGTGATGGGAATGAGCTTCTGCCTTCAAACCAGTCTGTCTGGGGAAAGAGCTTATTCTGCTCTACGATGTCCATCGTAGCTGTTTGCCAAGACAGGTCTACTGGTATTTCTGCCTGAGTCAATTCTTTCTGAGAAAATCCTTTCTAGCGTAGGCAAGCCATGGGGTGTTCCTGTAATCTGCCTCACTGCAGGACCTACGGCTTGAAGCAAAACCACAGCGTGCCCTGAGGTTTGTAATCAAATTGTGAGAGGTGGCATTTGTGATGGGGAGGGAAGGTGGGTGGATTTGACTTGACTTGGCTTGGTTATTTTTAGAGAGGGTGAGGCTGCCAGGCAGCCAGGTTTTATGGGTTTGGGGTTTTGTTTTGTGTTGTGCTGTGTTGTTTTTGTGGTTTGTTTTTTTTTTTATTTGAACAGAATAAATTTCTTTTGGAAAATGTTGTTTTGGCAGAACTAGAATTTTGGGGGAAATTTTTGGGGTCTTGAAGTTTTCAATGGAAACATTGATACTACTTGAGATTGAAATAGCGAGTTTCATTTTGACTTCTTGTTTCAGAGTTTAGCTCTTTTTAGCTTCTAAAAATTATGACAATATTAAAGATTAATTATAGATATGAATGGTTTGACATTATCAGATAGAAATTCTTAATGAACTAATTTTGATCCTTTCAGCTAAAAATAACTCAGAGTTTCCATTCTGCAAAATATTTGATATTTTGCTTTTCTGTCTGATTAACAGAAAAGCAAATGTCAGTGTCAGAATCTTCCATGAGATGAAAACCCTATATTTTTTCTATCCCCAAGAAAGACTTTAAGTCACTACCAAGATGACTGGATCTGAACTGGTATCCTCAAAAGAAGGCATGGTTTTATTAGTCTCAGGTGCAAAACTGGAAGGGAACAAGGTTGTGTTACCGACTTCCTTCTCACATACAGAACTCATCGTTTCCCTTGAGGCTTCTAGCAGTTCTGTAGGACATGAGGCGTCCTCAGCTTCAAAGTCCTTTTCAAAAGATGCAAACAAAAATGATGAAACCCATAGAAAGTGATCCCAATGTGATATCTGAAATAGGGGTCGCTGTCTAATCTGGTCCTGTTTCATGGGACCCACGGACACCATCAAGGCTCAGCTCATTTTCCACCCAGCATTTTAATTCTTTCTCTGGTGAATCAAAGTGGCAGGACTTGGCCCTCTAGTGCTGCCAGGTGTCCACTAGAATCAGTTTAACAATAAATTTTATCTCAAACAATTCACCAAAAGGAAAGCAGCACACTGGAGCAATAAAATAAAACAGGGGATGAAACCCAAAGAAAATCATAAATGATCAAGATGATGTGTATCCTTCTGTACTATCTCCTGATGCC
>NW_009259308.1:6326166-6344347 GCF_000687185.1 Egretta garzetta | reverse complement strand
TCAGCAGGATTTCTGGCAGGGGAGTCCTGGCCCAAGCCCTTCACTAGCAGGCCTCAAACTAGGTATGTTTTGGGTAGAAGCATACGTTCTTTGCAAATGTGTTACGATGCAGAAATTTGTTTTCCTGATGATGATGAGGTGGACTGTTTTTAGTGTCCATGTATTTTGGCAGACAGAATTGTTGCTACATATATCTTGTAGTGAGCAGAGGCTGATCTTGCTGGTAGTGTGCAACAAGGAGGGATGCAGGCGCTAGAGGGGTGGGTGGGCAGGTTTTGTACATTTTGTACAACACTAGAGTCTCCAAAGAACCATCACTAGCATCGCAGAGCAGCAGCAGAGTGTTGTGGAGATTTACCTCTCAGTAACAAGGTGTCCTGATCTCTTACCGTGCATTTTTTGTATTGCCCCATGTAACTATTGCAGATGGTTTTCCTGTGTGCAGATGAGAGTAATTATTAGATTAAAAAATAACATGATCAAGAACTGCATCCACTGTAAGGCGTTTGCCAGTATACTATTTTTGCTGTTTGTATTTAAACTCAAAGTCAGTATACCAGCAAAATTTGTAAGTGCAGTCCAGGTCAAACATGGCCAGGCAGGCAGGTGCAGCTGGCGTTTTTGTGTACTGTGGAGAGAAATGTGGGCATGTTTACCATTACCAGTGCCTGAGATCCAAAACGTTTAATAAATTAAAATGGTTCTTTTCAAATTGCAAAGGCTTTTACATTTGACTTGTATTGGCCAATGAAGTCCATTAGTGCCTGAATAAGTGGTAATTAGTGGTAAGAGTCACAGTCATTAGTGTATCTTAGTTCCCTCTGTGTAAATCACAGTTGGCAGCTGTGGGATTCTTCAGCAGCCCTTGACCAGTACCTGGGGTGGGAAGGAGAGGGCTCCACAGCAGCGTTTTGGAAGTGGCTGTTTCTAGTGGTCATTTGGCAGGGTTGGAATGGGGTAACCGATCTGTGGTGAGCAGCATGTTATGGAGGACGTGCTTCAAGAAACTAGGAAACTTCAAGAGAAGGGAATACTTTGGGAGGGTGGGGGGGAATGGCAAATCTAGCAGTTGTAGGATATTCATGTCTCTTCCTTTGGTGTCCAAGATGCATTGAATTCATTGCAACCCTTCTGTGTAAAATCAGCCTCCTCCTGCATGATGTCTTCTGTCCCCCCATCTGGTTTACAAATACCATTGGGTTTCCTCCTTAGCTTGTGAAGGGTGGCACTCCTGAAATGGTAGGCAGTAGGGGATGGTAGGAAAGGCAGAGAGATGCATTTACATAAACACAATTTTCTCTTGAGGCAGCTTTGTCTAAACGAAGCATTAACGTGCCCATTTTATTCAGTGGGACTCTGTAGTATTTTCAGCTATGATAATGTCTTGTAAATCAGTCAAGGAGATGCTTGAAGCTTTTGTGCATCAGCGGTGCTCTTGCCACTCCTGTCTGAGTGTCATGGATTTTTCAGAGTGAAAGGCTTAGATTAAACACATAGTGTTTAGTTTTCTATTCTGCATATAAAACCAAAGTATTTCTGTCCTAAAACCCCATTTTCAAGGGTTGGCAATCCTAGTCACTCTGTTATGCCAGTAATTACCTTCACTTTATACTGGTGAACTTCAGTATCTTTTGTGATACGGTGCTACCATTCATACTTCCAGGAAAGATGAGCAGAGAGATAGACAGACCTTGTGACTCAGTGTAAAATTATTTATCGGATTTAACACCCATAAGTTGGTTTTGGTACTTTTCATAGGTACCTGTCCCATCTGTGAGAACATGCAGGGATGGACAGATGAGGAACTTGTAGTCACTTTGCAGCTGTGTTTTGTCACAGGATGAAAGTGCGCAAGATACAGATCAGATACAGCTGCTGAAAAACAAATTGAAACAAAGAGTCTCACAAAGAGAATGGCTGCAGCCAGAGTTCATAAAAGGGCTCTATATGCTTTCTAATGTAATAAGCCTTTATTCTGCCTGGCTAGCCCTTTGAGTAGTCGTAAGAGAAAAACTGACATCTCTTTTCAATAGGAAAGAAGAACATTTATTTTATTCCTAACGGTTTTAACAAACCTCTCCGTGATGAATTATATATTTATTGTAACTGCATGCTCCACAGCCACAAATTCTTGCAGTTTCTTTCCAGCTGAAAGCTCCAATAAAAGACTTCCCCAGATAAAGGCCAGAGGATTTGAGCCATGGTTTTTGTACTTGGATTAATTCAGTTACTCCGATTTCTCTGGACTGAAGATTTCACAGACCGGATGAGTCAAGAATACAGTAAATGAAGCTATAAAATATTAAAAAATAGTAATTGTGGAGCCATGTGCCTCAGCTTCTACTAGCGTGATTCCTTGATTTTTATTTTCCCGCTTTTCTCTATCAGCTATGGCTTTTCATCTCTTTTAGTCTTCTTTCCTTCATATAACACTGAATCCAGAGGTGTTGACAAGTTTTCTTCATTCAGAATAGATGTAAAAAGTAGTCAAGCTCCTGGGGATGGGGTGGGGGTGGGAGGGTGGTAAAAAAGGAGCCATTACCCCCAAAGAAAGAATCGTTTGCTGGATCGGATGAAATTCAGCATTGCGGGCAGAGTGTTCAGGGAAGCTGTGTGCCCCTGGGAGCAGAAGCACTGAGGAGTAGCCAGAGAGAAGGCAGACAGACACTAAGAGCTGGAACTAAGACCTGAAAATGTGGCCATGCAAGATACTGAGGGTAAAGGTATGTGTCCATGGAGGATAGGAGGAAAACAGGCTTTCAGCTGTGAGCAAAGAGGCTGACTCCAGTTGATCTAGTCCTGTTTTGTTCTGGGAAACAGGACCTCATAAATAAAATTACACTGGAGAAATACCTGACACTGTTCTGCGGCTAATGGAAACATCTTAAAAGACTCTGAATATAGGCCAAGTATGTGGGTCAGTAGAGAAACTACTGTTTATATTTGGACCTGCCTATGAGTACAGTATAATATCCAGCTGTTGAAAACACTAAGAGAAGTTGCAGAAAAGCTTTTTAGGTATAAAATGCCAAAGACTTTGTCAGGTGATGTTGCTGTTAAAACTGCAACTTTACTTTCATCTGCCATGAATTCAGCGGGCAGCTTCTTAAAAGTTCCGATTTGGCAAGGTTATCTTCAGTCTGGTGAGTAAAAAGGATCTGCTCCCTGAGAAAAAGCCTTGTTGAATCACAGCATAAAACTGAAATATGAAATTATATGCACTGAAAGTGAATTTTGCTATGGGTATTTAAGTATTACTACTGACTTTCAGATTCTAAAAATGATCTCTCTTTACTTGCTGACTTGTCAAATCCACTTCTGTCTTGGGAAAGTTCCCACCCGCAGGTTAGAGGATCTCAGGAATTTTTACTGAGTTTGACTGTGCATGCTGCAGGCGAGCTGTAAACACATGCAAAACCAGGGGTTTGAAAAGTATGAGTTCCCTATCCACAAAACACTCATTGTAAATTATTCTTTCCTTGTAAAGAACATCTGTTACAGAATTTAGGATGTGATGCATCCCTTATAAAACGAGAGAGGGGGAAAAGGTTGCAGGAGTCACTGATGCTGTGAAAAGGGTGTTCATTATAATTTCTCCACAAGTATAAGCAATGAGCATTTTGGGAGATCTAGGGCTGAGTTCCATTTTGGAACAGGCCCGTACCATCAGTGGGAGCTTTCTGTCAGTGGGGTGGAGGACTTTGATTTCCATCAGAGCTGTGGGGTCTTATTTCTTATTGTAAAAAATGTATCACGCTCCGTTCTCTATTACATCCATTGATGCAGGACAAAGGCTGTTACTTACAGCCAAGCTGGGCTGTAAGTTGTTTTTTTTTTTTTCTCTAAGTTCTTTTATGATCCAAATCTATAAGAAAACACCCAACATGTAATTCTGCACTCAAAGAAAATGATGTTTTTTTCCATAAATGCAATTTAGACAGTAATTGGAGCTTTGAAGGTGCAGCTGGAGAGAAAAGTAGAGTACCATGTAGAAGGGTGTAGTTGAGCAAAAGAAAGCTTTTCTGGAGGACATAGGGGGCCCGAAAGGGGAGAAATTGGCCATGAAACCTTCCAAACAGGGCCAGAGTGCAAGGTTATGGCAGTCTTCAACAGCTTGCATTGCACTGGTGGCTGATGGGCCAGATTTTGCTCCCTCCCATCTCTGTGGCTGAGCCTAATATGCAACTTATCTATAGCTGTATGGGTGCAATTCTATTTACTCCTGTTGGCGTGTATGAGAAGGGTGACTGAAAGCAGAGTTCAATCCCTTGTATTTATATATTAGCTCTGTCTGAGAGCCTTGAAGATCTGCAAATAAACCCTTCCTGGGAAGTTAGAACAAATGGAGAAAATGATGTGCAGGAGAGGTCAAGTCACCAGAGGAAGATGACAGGGTGAGAGCAAGGTCCCAGTCTGGAACCTCCAGTTTGCTCCCAACCGCAGTGCACGCTGTCTTTCATCCTGCCTGAAGGAAGTGGAAAAAATGATTTCATAATCCTTTGTCATGGGGTTGGGTATGCTGCAGGTCATGTGGACAAAGCCATTTGTTCAAGTAGCTTAAGCTGAGGACTCCTCAAAAGCTGTTGAAATCTCATGGCCTCTCCTTCCTCAAAGGAGTAAAGTCCTGCATCCAAACTAAACATGGACGGCTCCTTCCCCACTTAATCTTGAGCACTGACCAAGACCTGCTTCCTTGTTCTCAACAGTGTCTTTTGTATCTGAGAGATTTTTCCTGTCCTTTCTCTGCAGCATCCTTTAAGTACAGTAGGCCAAGATGAGCTACAAAGTCATCTTTCACTCTGAAAATTTTAAATTATTGCAGTTTGTCAAACTTTTTAAAAATCAGCTGCATTAATAATATTTGGTGTTTTGGCAGTTTGGCCGAGTCCCTCACTGCTGATGTTGTTGTTGGTGTGTCACTGTCAGTATTTTGTACTGAACTATCTAACAGCTGTCTTGGCTTCCTTCCCCACTAAAACAACTGCTGCTTCACAAAGAACACAGATAATTTTGTCTTCCTTGATATTAACAGATCAAGAGAGGCCTTTGCCAATACAAACTCATCTTTTATTTTTACAGTCTGAGAGAGATCCTTGGTAGAATTTCTTGTTCTCTTTTATTCTGTACTTGGAGACTAGTTGACATCTAATCTTTTCATTTCAAGTGATGCTGAGTGGGTGGGACATCTAGAAGGGGGATAAAAACTCTCACAAAAGAATCAAAGTCAAAAGGAAGCCAAAGGCAAAACAAAAAGCCCTGCACAAGGCACCAAAATGAAAGGGCTTCTTTAAAGGCAGGAGAACAGTAACAGCACAGTCTTCATCTAGGTTCTAAGAGGCAGTAAGATGAGAGGCACTGCACTGAGATTAATGTTCATCTCCCTCCATGTCCACAAATTTCATGCTTGCGTGTGGGAAGGAGATTGGCATCATACAACAAATGGGAAATGCTGCTGTTCCTGCTTTAAAAGTCAGACCTGGGCGAAGGTCTGCATTATCCACAGCAGACCATTTTCCTTCTGCTCTACGAAGCCTCCTTGTGTGGTGACAGAGGTGCTCACCATGGAGGTGTTCATGGTACAGAGTCTGTGGGGTGGGATACTGGCATGTCTACCAATGTGACTAAAAGGCAAACCTGTGTAATGGATGATCACTGGGGTTGTCCATGAGCTTCTGGTCCAGCTGCGGTCAGTGGCAGGCATCCTGGTGTGGTCAGTGGTTTAATATCAATGGGAAGCCAGGACTTGGTACTTGGCACCTGGCATGGAAATGTTGGTGACAGAAGGTTAGATATACCCCCTATGAAACAGGAGGAGAGAGTCCTTCCCAGTGTGAAACTGCGTACTTCTGTGATCACGCTAGGTCCAGTTTTCAGTAGATTGTTTAGTAGATCAATTAGTTTTGGATAAAATCAAGACAATTTCAATATTAAAATAGTGGGCATGAGTTAGAGAAAAATTTTAGAGTTAAGTTAAATTTTGGTATGTAAAATAGGGACAATATTTGTTTGTTAATGCCATTAAAAGCAAAACTCCTGTCATATGCATAGTTTTGAAGGGCTCATCCTCCAGAATGCTTTAGGGGATTTTAGATGGTGAATCTCCCAGTGGTTTGGAGATGACTTAGGTTCTCTGAAAAATCTGCTTAACACCTTGAAGACATAGCTTGTGATAGCTGTATGCTGTTCATTTCCAGCAACCTGGTCTTTAAAATACCTTGTTATGTGTTACTAGGTGGAACTAAGGTCCTTTCCAGAGCTCTCTCACATCTGCATCTTGTATCACGGTCATCTCCACACTCACAGAGCAGGCTGCCGTGGCTTCCTTTCACCCCTTTCTTCTAGAGTCATCCAGCAAAAAATGTGGTGCTCTCCCCAGATGTTTCTCTAATATTGCCTCTCTGCAGTAAAAAAATCAGGATCTCTGGGTCTTTGTTACTTGGACTGGGTGAAGGTAAACCATAGGTTTCAGTGCGCCTTTGGCTTTATAGCAGAGTTTTTAATAGACTTTACTGCAAACTGCAAACTGGACAGTTCAGAGGGGCAGGAGTAGCAGAATAAAAAGATTTTCATTACCCAGAGTGAAATCCTGAGTTTGAAGTCAGAAAGGTGAGAATTTCATGATTCAAATTTAGAATTTCAAATTGCATACGTATACATGCCCTGTTGTGCATACATACATAGCCACTGGTCTATTTAACTGTGAAGGTTACCTCTAGCAGAGTTGGTTATAGTGTTATTTGCAATATGTTCTTGGAGTCATGTGGAAGAAACGTAGTACAGCAGCGTGAGGGAAATCTGTTCGTTTCAGAGCGGTTAGGTGGGTAAACAGTAATACTTCTCACTCCCTTACTCCCACATGGATAATGAGCTGAACACGTACTATGAGTAATTTGTTTTTTAAGAATTGAAATTGACCCCAGATTAGAGCATCTGTACCATACTTAATGTGTTGTTGAAGAAACTGAAGGCTCATAATTTGAATTTGGGAAGGTTTCTTCTATAAAATGTAATAAGATGAAATTATATGGGGAAAGGATCTTACATGAAAGATGTAAGAGATCATTTTTAAGGGACTACTAGAGGGCACCTGGACAGTATGGTGTACTGTAAAAACCTATAGAGATTGCAATGGAAAGCATGCTATCCCTCCTCCCTTACCCCAGCATCAGTCAAGCAGTTCCTATCTATGTATCAAGCAACCTCAGTGACTTCAAGTTTCACAAATCATAAAAGTCTACCTGCAAACAAAAAAGCCATCTATTAAATTGGTGGACTGTTCAGTGAGATGTTTTCTCTTGTGTTTGAGATGAGATGTACCTTTACTTACTCCAATGATAGCAGAGCGGTGTACCCAACAGTCCCTTTGCATTTCTGTGTTACCTACTTGTGTGTGTGTGTGTGTGTGTGTAATACCTAAGTTGTTTCTTAACATCTGGTGTTGTTTTTGCATGCCTGGTTAAGATGCCCACCTATCAGATTAATGTTTATTTAATGACTAGTGTTAGGTAGCAAATAAGCAACACGTAGATTGTGTGATGTAATCTGTGTACAGCATAGTATATGTTAGGTAAGTATGTTTGTCACCGTCAGGTCACCCTCTGACTGCAAATATCACACAAAGATGTGGCAGAGTTGTTTTTCCCTCCCACTTAGAAAAGAAAGCTCGTGTGATAGCTTGCGTACCAGAGCGGTACTGTTGGCACATTGTGACTCTTTAATGGCTTTACTATAAATAAAAGCAAAATGTCTTCATGATATAATTCCTTCTGGAAATACATTGGTGGTGGTTTGTTAAATAGATGTTTCGCAGCAAGGTCAGGGTTCTCTGCAATATTCGTTTGATACCAAGGGCCTGAGGCTTCTCCAAAAGCTGTGCCAAATGGAAGAATTCATGAGACTGCTCTTGTGCCTCTTCTCTGTGGGCTGTGTCTAGTCACAACCCAGCTGGCCAGCTGGTCTCCAGGCAGAGAAACTTGATAGAATTGGAGACCTGGCTCCCACACCGGCTCTGTCCTGAAGTCTGGGTGCAAGGAGGTCCAGCCACTTGGCTGTGTGAAGCTCAAGCCTGTTTTCAAGCATGGGAGTTTCAGCATGGCCAAGATGTTTCTGTTTCAGCACTTCATCCCTCAGGAACAAGAAAATGCATAGGGGGAATTACTGTCCCACCACAGGTCTCGGGCTTGTCAGGGTGGACAAAAGGGAGCTATAGACAGGACCTGCAGAGGGGAGGTGCAAGAAAGAGAGCCAATGTCCATGATCTTCTCGCCCCTTTCCATACCACTGTAAGTCCTGACCACAGTGTGTTCACTCCTGTGCCAGGTGAACCCTCCTGAGGGCTGGTTACATGAGCACAGGACTCCAGCAGTTGGTGTACAGGACCTTCCTACCATTTGCCATTTCTCCCAGACTTCATGCAAGTGTGAAAAACCCAGCTTGAATCACTAACTTTGTATTTCCACCTCCTTTTAGGCACTAAAACTGAGCGAGCTGCTTCTGGTACGGCTCTGCACTGAAATGGATATACCCTTGCCAAAGCTTCTGCTCGGATTTCAGGTTCATTTATGAACTCTATTTCAAGTTTACAGTGGAAGCACTGACATGATCTCTGCTGTGGTGGTCTGACTGAGGCACAGAAGGAATAACTTTGCATAAGCATTACTTCAATAGCATGCCCGACCCCGTTTTAGTGCCCAGTCTTCCAATGGTGTCTAAAACTTGGGTTTGTTCCTTATATCAAATGCTTCGGCCTCACCTTTCCAAACTGCTTACATAAAATATAAATATTGAGGCTTTTTAGAGCTTAGAAAATTATTTCAAAGTTGGAGGGAAGGAAAAAGTTATAACACTTCAGCTGGAAATAGAAATAAGCAGTATAATTGTTTCTCTTACCTTGGTAAATATTCAGGTGAAACAATAAGTTATGATTAGCTGTACCTGTTGACAAGCACTCACATTCTGGAGAGTAATTTTTTTGTGTGCTTTTTCTCCCCCCCCCCACCTTTCAGGAGTCTAAGTTCATCTCCAAACTAGAAAGATCCTAAACTGCTTAGGTGCATTCAAAAATTCTCCTGCAGGTCTTGGGTTAGAAACATTGACTCAGGAGAGACCTTAAGGGTTGAGTGGTTTGAAACAAGATCAAGAACTCCAAGACAAGTTAATTAAATATACTGAAACCTCTTTCTTCTAAAACCTGCTAATCCAAATGACTTGGCCAGCTGAATGGTGATGTGTTACCCCTCTGCCACTCTTGCTGCCATGGCTACATTTTGTCTTAAGTCAAAACTTTGGCTTTAAGGAAAAATAGGAAAGGGAAAAAAAAAAGCAGCATTCTGGTATGTCTGACTACATCCTAATATTAGCAAACATAACCTTGAAATAGCATCAACGTTCATTAATCTGAACACTGTTCTAGTCCAGAAATGCTCAGATTACTGACGTTCACTGCAATTTTCTTCCCCACGCCACTATCAATAGCAGTCTTAATACCAACCTTTGAATATACTAATTGCCTCAAACTGCCTTTAGGCAAATAAATAATTCCGTGATGCAAGACAAGGGAAAGGAGTTGGGTTTCTGAGTAGGTTAACTTGGACATTTTCCAGTCATCAGATACGTATATGCCCTCATTTAGCTGTTTACAGATTTTCTGCTACAGGAGTTTGGTAATGCATTTTGTGCCTATAGGTGGAAACTTAAGGCAAACTTGGGCGCTCTGGGCTGTTCTTCATCTGGTGAAGTCACCGTAGCTCAGCAGTAATCAAGACCTTTTCCAGCTGATGCCAGCTACTGCTTTGAGAATCTGTGAGCTGTCTTTGACCTCAGAGCTCAGCTCCATCTGTAAAGTACGTTTCACGGTTTCATACATACATTGAAGGTATGAGGAAGTATTCCTTGTGAAATTAAAGGTTTCAAAGGAGCATCTTTTTGGTCTATGAGAAAGTGAGAGCAAGTCCTTGTAAGAAGTTCTTATACATAATGTAGATTTTAAGTAAATGCTAATTGGTAAATTGTGTGTTACTTCATCTTCAGAATGTCTTCACTCAGCCTAAGAAAACAACCTCCAACACCTACAAAAACAAAATTGTTAAATTCTTATATACAATCATGTTTGTCTTCATTGGTATCTGTGAAGTATTTCTAGACACCCGCATATAGAAAGTTAATTTAAGATTTTAAGAATTATTATTTTTTCCTAGTGCTTTCTCAGCACCAGCTACATAAATAGATCCAGAACATAACTAGTAAATTTAGAAGGGGCAGGCAGAGGGGACTTGGTGTCTGAGTCAGCTGTGGTTGATGTCCTGGCTTCACCATGGTGGATTCCTCAGGACGACGACAGAGCCCCGCACCCTCTGTTCCTTCAGAAACAGAACATGTTTGCTGCTGTCGCCTACCACCTCCCCTGAGAACCCTCAGACCTGGTCAGAAGGGACACAAATTGTCATTCATAGCGCAAGTTTGTCTTAGGAGCTGTAAGTCAGTCAAGGATTATAAATAGGCTGAACAAGATAAGGAATGCATGTGGTATTCCTTATAGCTTTATTCAATGCACTCTAAAATAACTTTGCAATCCCATTTTTTTCTAAAACGCTGGAAACTGGAAGACCTGATGGTTTCATTAAGCTAAATGGTTTTGGTGATACCATTGACTGGTAGACTGTTTTTTAAAAAGTACACTAGGAAAAAGTACATGTAGTAAAGTGTACTTGAAATATAAATTGTTAGATATTCTCTGCAAAAAGACCTAGCAACTGGAACCTGGCCTCATCTATTGTTTCCTCCCTGCAGTATATAAAAATGATGAGGTGCCTCGTTTCAGCAAATGCGTCCCTCTGATTTCTGTAGCTTGCTGATTTTTTTTCTGCATTGGCTTTTGAGTCTTGCATCCCTCAGCAGAGCATCATAGGCGGTCATGAGTCACTGTACAGGAACTAAATGTCAAAGTTGAAATAAAGTTTACTGCCACAGTTGGTGTGAACAGTGTGACTGGCGGTGTGTCATTCTCATAGCATGGATGTCTGGGCAGGGGAGAGCTAGGTTGCCCCCCTCTTAGAGGAGAGCATAATTTGACAGAGGTGTCACTGCAGGCATGGCAACTTCTGCCTTGATGATCTTTAAAACGTACATTTGAGGGATTCAGGAGACCTTGAAAACAAATGTGGTGACCTAAAAGGATATGCAGGGCACAGTGCCCTCTGAGGCAAGAGAGCCGCCTCGGTGCCACCGTGTGACTCTGCAGACACGCTCGCACCCCAGCAGTATGGCGTGTTTTCCCAGAACAGCTGCGTATGGATAATTGAGGAGATCTCAAACTTGAGGTGCCATGCAGAAGGCAAGGCTCTGTCGGGCTCTCTCCTCCGGACTTACACTGGAACACTATGTGAAAATCGTCTCTCTCTAGTCCTCATCTGACCTCCTCTTAACAGAAACCGCTATAGCTCTTAATGGGGAGAGCTAAAGGATCATGATTGATAGAAAACTCTACCCTGCTCCTGTATTAGGACGTAACACTCAAGACACTTATTTTGGCTCTTTTCCTTGTTACCCTTGCCATCATGGGCTCCCCTGCTTGCATCTCATAGTGTTGAAAACAGGAGAAGATGGAGGAGTCGCTATGGCCTTGCTGATAACAGCAGAGACTGGGCTCTTTCTGCTACTGGCTTGCCCAGGTAGCTTGAGTAAATTGCTTCCCTGTGTTAAGACTCTGGTTTGTCTTCTGAAAACTGTGTGGGGTTTTTTTGAACTATTTTTAGATCAATGGCTGAAGCCTGTTTTTTCACTATTAAGTGCTACAAAATATAAAAAGTTAAAACATGAAAATTAAAGACAAGAAGCAGAAACAAAAACAGTTGCTAGAATTCCTTGCTACTTAAATTGAGACTCCTTGGGATCAAGGATAATCCCTTCTGAACACTGAGCAAGTGTCGAATGACAACTGTAAATAGTCAACGATGGTTTAGGACCATGGTTTTAGGCTAAGTCGTGCCACTGTGTTGGGAACTCAGCACCTTTGATTTCTAGGAGTGTTAAAAGCACACAGCATCTTGCAGTTTGAATGTTAGGTTTTTCTCTTTTCTTATCTGACTCTAAAGCTTTATTCCCATTCAGTAGAACTCCATAAATAAATAAAATAACTTAAACCCCCCAACAACTGACAAACTGCCCTCTTGGTATTTTTAGGTTTTTTACGGAACCTTGTTTATGGAATGTTATTTATAGTGGGTTTTTTTTTTTTGTTTTGTTTTTTTTTTAACAAGCTCCCAGCTAACCTGCCTTGCTGGCTCTTTGCAGAAGGCTCTGTGCTACTATAGTACATAGCAGCACCCCTGTAAGTGTCAGCATTCCTCTGCAAAGTTGGCACTTCAGCAAGGACGTGCTAGGTACATGACCCAGCTCAGGAGGTACGTATTGTCCTACATAAAGTGCCAGTGCTAAGCCTGCTCCAGTTTTATTAATTCCTATTGCCTACATAGAGCTTGAACATGATTATAGACAAGGATTCATTCTCCTCCTAATTTGTGCCTCCTGGTCATAGTCCGTGATACTTCCTAAGGACAGGAAAGAAAAACTGGGAGCAGTGCATTGTAGAAGTCTGAGCCTGTGCAATAAAATTCAGAGCAAGAAGGAGAGTCGTCAGTTGCTAGAGTTCCCCAAATCAAAGTGAATTAATCAAATCTTTTTAAATAGGAATGAGACAGGGTAGGACTCATGGTTGGGAAGCATCTTGGTAGCAGACACTTGGAGGACACAAATGATAGAGATCTGTGATTCTGAAATGTGTTCCAAATCTGGTCCTTCCAGAGATCAGTCATGGTTGTGCTTTGTGTACTGGTTGTTTACTACTTACTGGGACTAGGCTTGGGCCGAATGCCCCTGGTCTCGTCGAGCACGTAAGGTGCCAGGTCAGAGTCTAAGCATTGCTGACTTGCAGCAGCTGCAGCATGGCTTGGATACTGTCAGGATATTCTGCTTTGCTGTCGGACTCTGAATGTCACATTGACTCTTTGGCCACTTCTGGCCTAAAAGAGCAAGGGTGTGCTTCTGGGACTGAGTCCTTTCGATAGACTCAGCAGGAGTCAGCTGTCATGACACCCAAAAGGCTGGAAGAGCTGTGGCTAATGGTAACAGGGGTTAGCTTCAGCTGAAGGAGGCACGTGTAAGAAGCAGCTTTTCCCAAAACTTGAGAAAAGGTCAAAGCATGTGGAGCAGGCATTCTGGGACAGCCCCGCTGCTCGTAACTCACGTAACTCTATCCATATGAAGCCATTCCCAGCTTTCAGCTCCTTCCCAGGAGAAAGTGAAACCATTTCAACTTTGTGAAAATACCTGGACATCACACTTACCTTGTTGTGGACCACTTACACTTTCAGTTCTGTCTCATCAGACCCTAAAAATAATTAATTTTTGTCTCCAAAGTCTTGATATCTCTCCAAGCTGTGCTCTTATTGCTTTTGGACCTCCAACTCTTGTGAGTCATATCTGCAAATTACATGAGTCGGGTTTCAGTGGTGACCATCTCAAATTGGCTGGCCATTTAAGGTGGAAAAATTCACCATTAGTTCATGCAGTTTTATTTGGTCTATGGTCTTTGTGTTTTGAGCCTTTGCCATTTCTTTTTTTTTTTCTTATTTTTTAAAGTATAATGACATTCAATTGTGATTTTGCATGCAGGGCCATCGTAAGGAAAACTTTGCTCTGCTGGCCTTGGAGGCATTATTACCTTAAGATGTCCTTAAAGCAGAAACATGTCTTTCAAGTTCTCTGATTTACCTATAAGCAATGGAGTCTGCAAGTAACAAATAATACGAGGTGCCTGAGTAGACCTTGGCAAGCTGAAGGACACTTGGCCAGCGTGGCTGTGCTGAGCGGGGATGATGAGTATCGACAGGCACAAGCCGTGGGAAGCATGTAGGTGCCTCCAGCTGCTGCGGGAGTTTGCAGGGACATTGAGACAAGATGCACTTGCCATGCGGAAGGTAACACAGGAAACATGACGTTTCCTGGAGCAGTGGTGGGGAATGGCAAAGAGTGTCCTCTACGAGCTCAAATTTACAAAAAGGAAAGCATTTTGTCAGCTGCAGCTTCTGACAGAATGGGGATTGTGGGTTTCTGCATTCAAAACCAAATTTCGTTAAATTGGCAAGCAGCTACTAGTGCTAATGTGAAGAGTTCTTCCAAACTCTGAGAGAGGGAATTTACACCATGCTGAAAACAGCAATGAAATCACGCAGCTTCCTTCCTTGCTGCAGCTAGCCTTTGTACTGCGCTTAACGTGTTTGCTGTTCCAGAGTAGACAGGGGACTGCTAATACTGTTTGTCTGGAAGATGCGACCGTAATATAAGACAGCTATTCAAAGGCTACTGCTGTCTTGTGAGTGATTTATGGTAGGCAGGAAAGATTCTGATGTGTCATGCTGCAGGGGGAAAGGAAAGCGGGACCGGGGTCATGAACAAAAAGGAATTTGCTTATCCAATTTCCGTCTCTTTCTGGATTTGATTGGAACTCACAGTTGTCAGGCTGTGTTTAAGTCTCGTCTTTACCAACGCCTCCTTAACTGCGGAAGGTCAAAACCAATTATTGTTTTGCCTCCAGGGACTTTCCTTCTTCAGAGAGACCTTACAGTGGATATTCTTTAAACCCTTTTCCTTCCAATTAAGACAGCAAATTCCTTTTTTAGAGGGTTTTTCAGGGGGTGGGGGGACAGTAATCGGGAGACTGATAGATTTATCAATAGCCTTGAAAAACAAAGCCTGTATGTCTCAGGAAGCTTGAAATTGAATTCCTTTCAATGACTTTTCTCGCTCTGAACTTTAAATCTGTCATTTCATTACACCGGGAATGGAAAGCCCCTAATTTTCCCAGGCTAGAGTTTTCCTCTGTTTCTTAACCCTCAAATACCATGTGGATCTGTGCCTCTGAGTACCTGGTGTTTTAAGTTTTTCAGTTAGATAAAAATGTTTAAGTTCTCTTTTTGGTAGGAATTTGCAGCTTTATGGACTGGAGACAGTTGTGAGAGGCTGTACCTACATCAACAGCTGTAGTCCAACAAGTAATTAAGAAGTCTTCCAGATCTTCAGGGTGGAAAGGGAGAACATCCTGAGATAGCTTTAGATTTATTTTTTTTTTCTTTCCTCTCTACTATGGACAGCCTTATTTTCAGTTTATAGACAGTATCTCCTTCTGCTCCAATCCATTGGTAAGCACTAAAGCCTGTGTCACCAGATGGCTTTATTTTAATTCACATGTGTATCATGGACTGCTGTCGTTATCCTTTTACCCATTTGAGGGGTTAAATATACTGTTTCCCCTATATTTTCAATATGCCATTTATTGTGGAGAAGTAGCAGCAGAGCAGACAGACAATAATCTCTTGAAAGAGAAAATCCAACTGTAAGGTCAGGGGAGGGAGGTTGCAAGGGAACAGTAGGTAGAGGAAGCAATATTTTGGTATTGCAATAGGCACCAATACATTGCAAAAATACTCTGTAATTGCTATTTGTATCAGGATGAACTGTGAAAACACGGTACTCAGTGTGAGGCGTAACCGCTGCACTTCCCCAGGTACTTCTGGATGCTGTAATGTTTAGGTGGCTGAGATTACATGGACTACACTGGCCGCTCCTACAAAAATACTAGATTGTGCATAATATTAAAGGAAGTCTGTTTTTCTGGAGCTGGCAGATTTAAGACCGTTGATTAAATGCATTCACAGCTTCACTGAAGAGTTGCAGAACTATGATTATGTGATTACAGGGCAGCTGTGGTCTTGTGGACTGAGAATAAGGACAGGAATCAGGAGATGTGAGTCTTGTTCTTGATCTGCCATGGTCTGTTTTGTAAGATCCTGGGCAGGTCACTTAAAATGCTTTGGCTACCATTCGATAGACCTATTTTGGATGTTTACTTTTGGAGGACTCAACTCACTCCTTTGACTGCGTTACCCACAGAGAGAGTGTGGAGTGACCGCTCAGGTTTCCATCCTGGATGCCTGCGTTTAATCAGATAATTCCTATCTGCTGTGTGTAATGGGGCTGATGAACACCCTGTCCGTCAAGATACTCTTTGCAATTGGTTTATGAAGGGTTAATGTATTACAAATTACTCGATCAGTCATTACATATGAAGTTCAATAAGTCTAGGGGGTGCTGATAAACTTCTTACAATTTACCGTTCCTGTCTGCAACTTGTGTATAACAAGGCTTAGCCAGGTATTAATCCTGTCTAAAACATTTATAAATAAAGCCTGGATACTGAGTGTGGCTGAAATGCCCTTCGGTATGACTCTGCAAGCAGAGGTGCAGAATACTGTTTTCCTTCGACACGGTGCTAGCCTTTAGCCCTGAGATCACATCTGGGCAGACATCACAGCAGCGGTACTAAGAAATAATTTATTGGTTGAAAAGAATTATTCCCTCCTTACCCAGCGTAAAGAAAATCATCCAGATCTAATAATAACTTGCTAATCTCGCCCCACCGGCCTAGCGCGGATAGCGCAACGGAAATTTCCTTTTCAGCTCCTGGGAGAGCCTGTCCCCGGCTTTTCTTTTGATATGGTTTCTCTCCTATCCCGCGCTGCTGAGCCAGCCTGAATCAGCACGTCACCATGTGAGTGCAGGAAGATCCCGGTCTCAGCCGCTGAGTCACATGAATAACTGGAATAGTTCTGCAAAGCAGAATTAATTCCCAGAACCTCTTCAGGCATATACCAGCAGGCACATGCTTTTGCTCCAGCATTAGTTTACAGCTCTGTGATGTAGTGGAAAGGACACTACTGATATTTTTCATGGAGATAAAGCAGTTTACCTGGTGTTTAGAGTGTTAAACCCTTTAAGTTTGTTGTTGACACTCTCCTGCTTCCAAGAAGATTTAAGAATAAGCCACGACATAACAGAGCTATTAGGGTTAAGCTCAAATCAACTGTGCAATGACTCAGAGCTTGTAGTCCTTTCAAACCAAGTGTTGGGGGGAGAAGCTTGTTGTTATTAACTATTGAGGAGCTTGTGGTTCATGCTGACTGTTTAGCCAGCAAAGATGTCTAAGGAAACTCTCTTATTTTTTTGATCTATTGTACTTTAGCAAAAAAGTCTGAGTTACGGGAACAGCCCTGAGATTCTGGTTTAACAAACTCCTTAGCGTACATGCCCGAAATTTGGGCAGAGATATTGAATTATCTGTAGAACCTTCCTAAAACTTGTAAAGGCTGCTTGTATGTTAAAGAAATGAACTTGCCTGAAACAGGGAAGTGAGGGAAGAAGGCTCTGTAGGAAATGCAGAATCCAGGTATTCTTCCAAAAACTGGACCGGGGTGTGGGGGCTGTAATAGGGAAGCAGGATGAAAGAGAATAATAGGAAAGCAAGCAGAGGGTTAGCAGTTAATGAAGATTTTGAAAGTTTTTCCTTCTATGTTTTCTATTTTATGTTATCTGAATAACATAATAATGCTTCCACCTGTTGCTCTTGAATATATCAGAGGAACTGATTACATGGCTTTTATTTCTGTCCTCTCCTCATTGTTCTAGAATATTAAAGTCAAAGTTTGTGCCATTTCTCTACAAAATGCTGTAGTTTTTAATATACGTTAGTCCTTCAGAAAACCTTTCGTGGTGTTACTCTTGACCTGTTATTTTCAACAACCATCACAAAAGAATATGCAATTTAGAAGTTCAACATAATTGGGAAATACTACCAAAGGTGAGCTCTAAGGTCAGTGTTTACAAGTCCGTCTGTCTATGCTTTGTATTTTGCCCACAGATGAAAATGTGCTGCTTGCTTGGGCTCAAAGGCAGTACCTTTCCCTGTGATGCATCTGAAATGAACACTCACTAAACCCAAACATTATTTCTGACATTTGTTGCTTGTTTGGATGGCAAAATTTGTGATAATGGTCAGAAGAAAGTATACAGTCCAGTAGCCATGGAAACCTCATCTAGTTTTTTCCTGTTTCTTTTTCTACTTTTTCTAGTGAATGAATTACTCTTGAATCCAGCTGGATGGCAGCCCGAGAGACTGCAGTCCTCGGCACAGGGCAAACCTCGTCAAAGGTTTCTCTTTGCTTGTTCTCACCAAAGTGCTATTTTCAGTAAGCAACGTTTTCTCAGGAAGAGTAGTTCAGTGCCTCAGGAAGAGTGACCATTCGTTCCCTAGTCTCTCTGGCTATGGCTAGAAAATAAAATAACCCAA
>NW_009259308.1:6299863-6326151 GCF_000687185.1 Egretta garzetta | reverse complement strand
TTCCTGTGTCCCAAACAGGTGGCCATCCAGACTGCCTCCTGGGAACAGTCCTTGGCCCACGTTGTCCCCCAAGCGTGCCCAGGCATCGTCTGGGCAAGCACTGGCTGGGAGAGGCCAGCACCATGCCAGGGAGCGTCCTAATGGTTACACCATTTGGAAGACCATGGATCAAACCTGTACCCTGCTCCTTCTGAGTTTGCAGTGTAGATATAACCTCCGCGAAAGCTGTAAGCAGGGAAGGCAGGTAGTGCCAGCGGTAGTTTTGGTTGTGTGATAGGGACACGAAAACAAGGCCAATGCTGGCAGTCTTCTGCTCCAAATGTTGGTTTGCAGAAGGACACCTCTCAAACCAGGGAACCCACAGGTAGAACAAAGATGGCTGGGATCTTCAGGGACTGTCTGAGGTCAGCTTGGATGTCTTTGCGTGGTACCTAGAGCAATAGGATCTTGATCCATTCTCGCTGCACTGAGATGCAACTCAGCTGCTAACTTTTGGTATACCACTGTGCAGTTAAGGTGGTTTAAGCATATCTCATACCGTCTAGATATTGTGTAAGTGTTTGCAGTGATGACATACACTTTATCAACGCAATGCATAGGACAGACATACTGTCTGCTGCCAATAAAATATTTCTCAAATTTGATTTGCACTATCATATTTTGCAACAAAGAGCACTTGCATAAGGGCTCAGTGCAAGGATTGTTGGTGCCTATAGCAGCTTTCCTGTTGATTTCAGTGGGTTCAGTACTAGGCCCCCAAGATTTTCATTGTGACAGCAGCAGCAAAGCTGCTGAAAGTGCTCAGCTGCTCCCACAATCACCACTTTTGAAAACCTGTTATTTTGTAGGGCTGGCCCAGTATTAACTTCTGCGAATCCAGTCAGCACCTTCACCCAAATGAAAACAGTGTGTGGTTTCATCATTGCCCTGTGAAGGAACTATATGAGTCCTAAAACTGTATAGCTACTTTGTGTGATATTAATGTATGTATTTGTAGCTCCGTCAAGGACGGGTTAAACAAATACGTAACATGATTCTGTCCAGCTTTGCCTTTTATTTATTTTCTCCTCAGGCAAACAGGAGGTTGATAGCAAAATCATGATTTTAGGGCTACATGGTTCAGACAATCCATCTGGCTGAGCAGTAAAGCTCAGTTTATGTTCCAAAATGGAGCAGGACAGGTATTTATTATAGGAAAGCCCCCAGAGCGCGATAGTCAGTGGAATGCTCTTTCTATAAAATTTTACAACCAGTTTGTAGAATTCCACAGAGAAGATTGTCAAGATGCAATCTTTATTGTATCTCAGTCCAAATTTCTGTGTGACTTCTAAATATCTGTAGTAAGTGTGCCTCTAAATGGACTTGTCTCTGGTCACATGGGAAGTGTGTCATGCCAGAATTGATATCATCATTGGATTATCCTACTTGTTAGCACTTTGAATCTTCATAATGCACTTTGAAGTCTTCAGAGGAAGAGCTTCATGGGAATATTTGCAGAGCTTGATTCAGTTCTTAATTGGACTGACTCATGTTGAGTCACCAGGAGAGCCATTAGCCGTGTCTTTAAAATCCAACACTCAGGTTTTCAGAGGACTGTGAGGAAATCAGACACCCCCAGCTGCTGCTGAAGTTCCGTAGGATTGGGATACCTACTTCCATTCTGCTCTCGGGAAAGTGCTGATTTCTAGTCTACCAACCAACACAGCTGAGGATGCCAAACCAGCCAATTTCTGTGTTCTTCTGACACCCGGTTGACCAACTGCTTGCCAGGCAGCTTTTGAAAATTATCATCTCCTACTCCCTGGCTTCAGCATCACTGGCATCTGTTACGCACAGAGTTCACCACCCCCGCACCTTGCCATACTGCAGGAAGTACTTGGCTAACAGAGGCAAAGTTAAAAATGCAAGAAGCATTTTCCTTTTCATTTCTAGGAAAGGTTTTTTACTCCATACATCAGCTCCTTGAACAAAACAGCAAAAGGCAGTGAGTAAGGCACCTGATGACTAAAATAATTTAAGTTGTGGGAAGCAGCAGAATTTGATGTTGAACAAAAATCTGAGTGGGATTCGTTTCACCTAACCTAAGCCATCTGAAGTTATGCACTCAGTCTAAGCAAGTCATCCAGCTCTTGATCTGTTGTCAATGGGGACAAGTAAGTACTCTGAGATGGTGACTCATCCTGTCTGTCTTCGTTCTCCTGGGCTGAAATGAATTGCCCTTTGAAGTTGCTTCCTAATACCACTTCCTAATACTCTACAAAATATGTAGAGAGTCTGGGCTGGGTAATTTAGTATTGCTGGTTGATGTTAGACAGCTAAAGTTAGGTAAGATAAAGGCTAGCACTAATTAATACATTGCCATGTGTAAAGGACCATATTTAATAAAGAAGAACACTGTTTATAAGGCCAAAGCCTGACTTGTATGAAAAAAATCATGGGAATTGCCTAAAATGTGTATAATCAACCAGACATAACTGGTCCTGGAAACAGTCATACTGGCACTGATAGATACACGGGTGTGGGGTAGAGCATCTGCTCCCGCTTTGCAGGTGTACTGTGGATGCTAGCACTTTTTTACTTAACCTTGTTCCAGACATGCCCATGTACTGAAAGTATCTTAGTAGCTTTCTTTTCCATTATAGGTGGCACTTGTAGCAGCTTTCAGCTCATTACCACTCTTTTTGGGGTGGAAAAAATGGAGGCATCTCACCTATGGACCACCTTGTGAATCTCTGCCCTATAAGGCTCTTTCCTAGAAGAAGTAATTTGCTTCATTCTGTAGCAACACCACCACAGAATGGATGACAGACAAGAGAACAAGCAATTCCAACTATTAGGATAATGAAGGGAAAAAATCAGGCCACTCAGTCATAAAATGAAACTTTGGCAAAGTTGGTGAAACCCATGTGTGTGTTCTGGCCTCACTTTATTTTATTTCTCTTTGAGGATCCAGAGGAAGATCTACAAACCCCAGCAGCATTATAGGGCTTCTGAAATTTCCATCATGTAGATGCAAATTGGGCCAAGTTTGCAAACTTGTGTTTGATAGAGTAAAAAAAAAATTGCTACAAGGTGTTTGCAAAATTGAGGGTAAGCTACTAATGCTACAGCCTCACCTGAGGTGTGATTTTGCTTTTTCATTTTGATACAATAAACCTCTAAAACTAAGAAAAATGAGTCCTTGCTCAGACTCACTAAGAAGACCCTGTGAAACAACGTAAGTGATCTGTGACAACTCTCTCTGAACAGCAGAAGGTTTGACTTGAGAGTAACTGTGAGCAATTAAATATTGAATGTAATAAGAATATTTCCTTTGTGTTTCTTACGACATTTCTTTGGTTAATTATATCATGCATCTCTTGAATATGTAAAGCGTGCTGCTAAAAATGTTCCACTTCAAAAATTAATAAAAATATGCCAGAAAACTGGCGGCGTTATGAATAATACTAGAAATGTTACAAATAATGACGACTATGGAGCCAACGGGCCTACTCCCACAAGTAAAAATTATCCGGCATGAATAAGAATAGCAGGATGACAACGGTAGTACTTTAAATCTTTGAAACATTTCACACACTCTTCACCCTAGAGACACCTTGCAACAAAAGAAGAGGAGAGATGCAGGACCTGATCCTGTACTGTTACATCAAACAGACCTTTGCTAATGACTTCAGTAGGTCTAGGATCAAGCTGTATAATTTGCCTAAGGTTGAACTGGATGTCAGTGGCAGGATGAGCTCAGGCTTCTGGACTCCAGCCCTGTGTACTGTCCATGAGAGCATACGACCACTTACATAGCATTATCTTTTAGCATGGTGGTGACCATATAAATCACTTCTGCTTTCCAGTTTCATATCATTCTAATATTAACAGGGCTTGAAGTTTAGGAAATAGCATTTTCTCCCTTCCAACCCTAACTATTCTATGAATTTCTATACACACGCATGCGTGCACACACATACTTAAGAGCTGGACATGATCTGCTTTACCTAAACCAGCTTGTGGGCCATGAAGACTAAGGCTGTGTAAAGGCTTTCTTTCTGATCCTTCCTTGGATCCCAGGAGAAAAGAGTAGTAGAGGTGAAATATAGCTGGGGTAGCAAGGGCTGAAGCAAATCAAAATGGAAGGGCTTAGGGAACAGTGTAAATGTTACTGGTTGGTTGGTTGTTTTTTTTTCCAGAAGATTGATAAATATGTAATTCTGGAATAAAACCCATGATTTGAAAAGAGAAGGGATGGGCAGAGCTAGACAGCAAGGGGAAGGGGTCTGCTGTTGTGTCATTCAGTGATGCTTGGCATCCTGGTGCTTGCAGATTGTTATTTGGGAAGAAAATCAGTTGGGCTGACTGAAGTATCTGGATATGTTTTCCTAGGGATAATATTTGCTACATAAGCTGAGGACTTGATGTAGACAGTGTACTTACGTTTTGCCCACGCCTGTATATGCGTAATTCCCATTGATGTTGCTGATGCTTGTTTGTGAAAAGGCTAAGTGAAGCCCCAAGTGATTTCACTTTGCACTATCACCATTTCAGTCTGAACTAATAGCTGTATTTATGAGGACTGATCAAGTCTGATTGAAGTCTTTCCACAGACATTACAGGGCTTTGGGCTGGGCCCTAACAAAGACCAGATTTTTAAATTTATTACCATATTGCAAAAATGCTCTATGTTTGCTTACTGTTGAGTAATACTTAATTTTGGAAACTTTTTTTCTTCCTATAGTAGAATGAGAAATCTGGAAAATCATTGTTTTATGAACAGGACTGGTAAAAAAATGTGAGATATACTGTAACTTCTGAAATGAGAAATTAATCTATCAAAACCCCACAACATTGGACACTCAAAGAGGAAGATGTGTCAGGAAGGAGAACCAAGCTTCTCATGGATTGTATCCTTATTTTAGGCAACACTGTCTTGCTGCTTTTTTGTTCTTAGCCAAATTTTTTCTTGCTTTAGTTACAATGCTTGGCTTTCTTGAAAAAGAGTGTATAGCATGGAATGATGTGTGGATGGTTAGAAAGACATTGCAACATCATATCTGTGTCCATGAAGACTGTCCTTAAAAAAAGGTAAGTGCTGCTAGGATTATTTTAGCTGAGTTTTCTAAGGAAACAAGACTCATCACCCCTAAGTATGTGGCAGTCTGTTAGTCCCTTCATAGTAATCCTTGATGGTTTTGGCTGATCTTAACCAAATTTGACTGGGAAGTAGAGGTCAAATACATAAAGTTCCTATAGATTTTGTGCAAATAGCTTCCCAATTAAAGGATAAGAGGTCTTCTTAATG
Source organism: Egretta garzetta (assembly GCF_000687185.1). Classification (NCBI taxonomy): domain Eukaryota; kingdom Metazoa; phylum Chordata; class Aves; order Pelecaniformes; family Ardeidae; genus Egretta; species Egretta garzetta. The sequence goes on along the minus strand of NW_009259308.1, from coordinate 6,320,861 downwards.
TCCCATATGAGGAAAATGCAAGCACAACCCCTATATCAGAGCATGCATGGTTAAAGCGGAGTGGGAAATAGGTTTCTTTTGGCCCCTGTGCTCATGGAACTACAATGAGTTCATCCCTCTCTAAAAAGACATGCAGCGTATTGGCTAACTGGGTGACTTTTGCTTCATGAAGGAAAGGTGCTTTTCAGAGGCCTTTAGAGAGAAAGTTGCCACCCCATACTAGTAAAAACTTTGCCCATGGAAAAAGTAGAGGTTTAAAAATTAAAGAGAAAGAAAGAACCAAATGAAAAGGCACAAAGATACAGAGGTGGCAGGAGAGGGTATGAGTGAAGGATGTTGACTGGACTGGTGGGCAGTATCTCCTTGTGTCTGGCTGAGCATCGGGATGCAAAGCTTCACGGTTGTTTCGGAGCACATGAACAAGCAAAAGGATGAAGTAGAAGAGGTGTCATAGGCAGAAGAGGGAGCGAGGGAACCGATCTTAACAGCTACATTTTTCTATGTATGCTGCGTCCTTTTAGAACCACCCTACGATAGAGACGTAATTTATTTTCCCTGAAATAATACAGTTCCTTTCCCTCCTTCTTACGCTTTATCTAGACTCTGTAATTACTGAAAGCAAAGGGAGTTTTCATTATATTTCTTCAGCTTTTGCCAGTCTGTCACATCTTATTCTATTTCAGATACCAGAGCTCTTTTTAGGACTTAATTCTTAGCAAATGTGGAGGTTTATCAGAACTGATTTTTAGTGCCAATTTAATGTGCTTGCTCGGTCCCCTCTCAGAGTTAGTGAAGAGGGTAAGGTAGGGTGTGAACACACAACATTTCAGCAAGTCCGTGATAACTGCCTGGATGCTTGCTTTTACCCTTGGAAAGTGGAAGTTAGCTTACTTCTCTTTTCCTGAAGGCAGCTTATTTTATATTTACTGAAAACAAAAGCAAAGCAATAAAGCCACGTTAAGAGGTTCCTTCTACTCTTGGAAGTTCATTTCTGCCCTCATGCTGCAGCTTACTGTCTCTTCTGTGTGTGGAGGTGTGTTTAAATTAGATCATGAAAATAACCTGGGCTAAATAAAACAGAACCCCCCTGATTTTTATTTGGATTTTTTTTTTTTTTACTGGGGTTATTTCCGTGATCTGGCTCTCCATGTAGTTCCACAAACAGTTGTCTTGCCACGTGAATGGGTGGGAAGTGTAGCACAGGGGCAGAAGGAAGGGATGGGGAAAGCCCTGCTGCTGTCATAAGGCATCACTGTACTCTGATCGCACGACTCCCTGCCGGGCAGCTGAAATGCTTTGGTTTCCCACTGTGTCTTTACCTTGCTTTAACTTGTTTCTGTATTCACGACTACGGCCTACTAGTAGCTATTAGCTGTATCTTCCTTGAGCAAATCACCATAAATGCATTTCATGAAATAACTTCAAACCTCACTTTTTGAACTTACTGACTTTAAGACGTGACCCTGCTTCCACTGTCATAAATGACAGAACTCTCCTCACAGCGAGGCTGGCCACAAAATTGAAAAGTCAATGTGAACGCTTTAATACCAATGGATTTAGGGATTTTCTCAAGCCCTTTATAGTTATGTTCCCAGCTTTGTCTCTGTTTCACTGTTGATTGTCTACTGTTCTCCCTAATCCTCCCTGGGCTTTCCGGAGCTCTATCTTCCCTTCCCGCTGACAGATAAAAATTTATTGTTGCTAGCTTTAATGTTCTTGATGTATTGAGATCTCACTCCTATCACGTAAACATAGGAATGTTTTGGTGTTTTCTTTTAGTCTTGAATTGTTTAAAGATAATTCATTCAATCTCTTACTGTGTTCCTATTAGCAACCAAACATCTGAGCTTTTAATTACTCTACCCTTGCTGTTTAAGTAGTTAAAGCTCGCTCATCACTTTGAAAGTATTAAATACTTTTGCAACACGATTATGTTATATTTGCTGAATGATTAGCATCAGGACGTTTTAACCTCTTTATATCCCTTGATGGAGTAGTATTACCTCGTCACTTCCCTCCAGAAACCAGACACATAGACCAAACCCATCCATTCAGTAATGTCTTTAACATCATTCGGCTTCTGACAGGGAGAGATTTGGCTCTCTGCTACTTATCATTGTCGTTGCCTCAGCTTTCCCCACTTTTATGGTTCTCTTTCTTCTGTGGATCCTTTTCAAGTGGTTGCTTGAATGGATCCCAGAGAGACTTGGGCATAGTGCTGCTGATGCATTTGTCTGGAGCAGAACCCACTTGCTCATGCCAGGAATGTATTTGTAATGCACTTATTTTGATATATGCATTGGGAGATTAAAATTCAGTGCACCTTGGTTGATTTATAATTACAGAATTATATCTCTTATCCAGTAACAGTAAATGTGGAAACAGCTGTTCTGTGTTGGTCTTCGTCAGGAAAAGGAGAGCAGGCACTTATCTAGATACCACTGAAGCTATGTGAATATTCGCACTGAAAAACTCAACAACCCCCCTCAGAACTTAATCTTTTTTAAGGCAAAACAGTCTTATTCAATTCAATTCAATTCAATACAGTCAACAAGCGATTCTGATATTCAGCCTTGTGAATTACTTGTGTTCTCCAGGACTATTACTTTTAAATGTTAGCTCTTATCATTACTGCTTGTTATCTGCCACTTAAGCCACCACGTATTGTTTCCTTATCACTAACTGGATAAATCCCAAACCCACAAAGACTCATCGCTTTAGTAAGGCTTTTTTCTGAGGCTGATTTATGCAAAGCGGGTTGTATGAATACTCGGCAACAATGCTCCCTTTGAACATACTCCCTCCTGTAACTCTCTGTTGTGAACAAGTAAAAGACGAGAATATGGTTGAAGCAAATTGAGTTTGTATGGATATGTACCTTTTAGTTACACTTGACCGAGTTATACCTAGTTGCAAGAGGTCTCAGTGAAAGAAATATTGGAGTTTTTAGTTTTCTCATTTTGAGATGTGGAAAAATTATGATAGTAATAGAAACAGGGAGTTCTTCAGATTCAATTTTCAAGAAGACCATTAGAGACTTTTTTCGTGATATAATTTCCAATTTTTTCCTGCTCAGCTTTGATAATAAATATCCCTTGAGGACAGCAAACATGAATCTATTGAGAATCTTGGATGAGGGGTTTTAATGATTTAATTTAAAGTGCTGTTCGTTCAATTCTTGCAATCTGTCTGTCTCTTTCTTCAATTCCTTATGTTTTTACTCGAAGAATTCTCCCTTCCAATTAAGTGAATGAACCTTAGAATTGAGTAAGGCTGTCATAGGAAGTAAAATGAATATGACTGATTTTTATAATATAAATTGGAAGCAATTACCAGTTTTCTATCTTCATGCTTGCTTGGAAAATTTACACTTAACCCAGCAATACACCTTAATTAAAGGCCTATCTATCTATCTATATAACCTTCTCTTTCTAGCAAAAGTCCTTCTGTGAGCTATATTAAATTTACTATGGCTTCATCTTTGTATTAATAACCTTTTCGTATATTTTCAATTAAGTTTCTGGTCACATTATAGCACTGAGGTGAGAGCTCTGTCTGACCTTTAATAGGATATGGATAATAGAACATCTCTGGCTCATGTTCTCCTTTGGTAGCACAACCTCCCACTTCTACTGAAAACATCTATGGAATTCGTAGACAGCTAAACGTGCATGTTGCATCAAGAAAGACTACACCAGGCTGTGGTAAAACTGGATGGACATCCATTCGCAGTCCTGGAGACTAGACAGTGCTTAAGCAACCTCACTTTTTCTAGGTTTTATGGCAAACACCAGTGGGAAAGCGTGAATGACTCTCAACATAAGATAAAAATCTTTTATTTTGACTGGTATTTCCCATACGGCAAGTCATGCTTCTCCCCACATGAACCCTAAAGAGTGTACTGTGGGGCAAAGGGTGTAGTTACTTTCAGATTATTAGGACCACATCATATCTGAATTCAGATGTTAATGTTCTGGGATTTGGACACCAAGTAGAACTGACAATCAATGATACAGAAGAATAAGGGATGTTTATGGTCCCTTCAAGCCCAAATTTCTGGGTGGGTAGGGTGTCTTTGGTAGCCAGCCAGAGTTCTGTCAATATAAATATCTGAACCAGCTGCTTTTCTTGCTGTTCTCCCATGGTTGGGTTAATCTGTTCTTCTTTATGTCTCTTTTTTTCTTGTAACCTGTAGATGATGGTGCTCTTAAGAATTCTACTGCCAGAGGCACCTTTCACATGTTTTTCTCTTGATAGGTGATTATCGTTTTACTTCATTGAGTGTGAAAACCCCAGCTCCTCTTCAGCTCCGTTTTTTTTTGTTCTTGAATCAGCCTTTCCCTAATGTAGTTCAACAAATCATAAAACCAGCTCAGCTGAAAGTTGCCAAAGCACAAAGGGGACATAGTAAGTTACATTTGCCAAGGTGACATATCTCTGCATTGACTCCTGTTGATATTTCTGTCTCCATGGAGGTCTCAGTGTTTAAGAAACCTCATTTGGCACATCCACATAAAGTGGGGTCTAGGGATCAAAGTAGTAAATTTGTCCCAGATGAGGCAGGGCTTGGTATCTCAGATGGAGAACTTGATCTGTGGCAGACCCTCACTGGATGCCAAGGGAACAGCTCTGGGATGGGCTTGGATCAGGGCAGGGGTGCCACTCCTGCCACGACGTCACTCTCAGTTATTCCCACATGGGTTTGTCCTATTGACTCAAATGCATGTTTCACTGAATTACTGGTTGAACCTGCTGGTAAATGTGCCATATCAAAGAGTTGTGGAGCAATATCTTCCCTCAGGCAGGTGCTTGGCTCTGAGCACTGCTTTGGAAGTAGCTGAGATCCTCAGATAACATTTGGAGAGGTTGCGTTATTTCTGAGGCAGTCCTGGCTTGGTTTAGATGCAGTCCAATGCATCTTGCCCTGGAGCAGCAGAATCTAGCAGTCACTGTCTGGGCTGTTTCACCCTTAGTCAGCAGGACTCATGCTTCATCACTGTCCAAACTGAAAACATATTCATCATCATCATCGTTTGTACACCTGTCACGATACCGCCTTCAGCTCTACCAGTATTTCCAGCCCAGCCCACCCATTTATCAGCTTCTTCCACAATTATTTCCATACTTCCTTCTGTGTCATAGCCTATGGTCCTGGTATGAACTCCTTGACTTTTTTCCACCAGGCTCTGAGTCTTTGCGTATTTAGCCTCTCTTAAATACACATTTCAGCTTTTTTTTCTATGAAACTGAATTTACTTCTACACGTATTAGGTTTTGTTCCCATTCTCCTACCCGCTTTCTACTTCCCTATCTGTCCTGAGATTGTGGGTTGAGGAACAATCCCTTGTTTAACATGCAAAGCATGCAAACACATGCTAAATAATCATGCAAATATTTTTCAATTGCTTTCATTGTGATTTTTATTATCATAGTTTTGGTCTTACTATGGAAAGTGGAATCTGAGTGTGCCAAAGTACCTGTCTGCGAGTGGAGCTGGGACTAGACCCTGAATTTCCCCATTCCTGTTCAGGCTAGAGCACATGACTGTCTCCTCTGTATGTTCTCCCCTGGAAAAATTTTATTTACAGAAACAGAAGTTCTGGAATGTACATAACTTTGTAGCAGCAGTTTCCACACTGTGCTCAAGACCTTTTTTTGTTGTTTTTTAATATTCAGGCCATGCCAGCTACATTTCTGCTAAATCATGGTAAAGGAGATTACTGTGAGCATTGAATACTTCTCCACTGTTATATTTCCCACTGTGGGTTTGCTGTAGTTGCTACCAGGCTGTTCTGTTACTGGGAATAGGAGGGAGTGGCATAAGAGAAAAGCATTTCTTTTAAAATGTGGTGCACATTGGACAGAGTCTCCAGAGCCATGTGTCTGGGAATTGCATTCCGGCTTGTGTTTTGGGGGCTGTTAATGAAGTGTAGCCCTAATTGAAGAAGAAGGAAGGGACGGTGAAGCAGCAGATCTCTTTCTGTAGATGAGGCACAGGAGGAAACAGGAGGGCAAAGCCAAGGAGGGAGCTGCTGTAAGCAGTGCTGGTGCTCTGGGACCGGTCTCCCATCAACACCGAAGCAACAGACTCATCCCCAAGGCACTGTCAGCTTTGCCCCCACAGCCTGCAGGCTGGCTTCTGCTGCTCGGAGGGCCAGCACAGCAGAGAGCAGCAGGGCTGGGTGCTCCAGTATGGAGAGGGGGTTCACCGAGTGGTGCACCATCTCCTCCTGTCACGTGCTAACAGGGAACTGGCAGCCCACTTTATTTGTCATCACTTTCTTTGCCTCTTCAGGTAAATCCACCTCCCATCCAGTGGCCACTTCCAAACCAGGGCTGTGCCAAAAGGAGAGGACAGAATGCTCCGGGAGACAGACACGCAGGATTTCCTCCCCGCTGCCAGCTCAGCCCCTAACAATCAGCCTAGTTTCCTGGATATAATTTTAGAGAGTATTGGAAGGAGGGAAATCTTTCCTGCATTTTTCATTTCTGGAATGAAATAATTTCTGGATCTCATTTCTGGAATAACAGTTCTGCTTGCTAAGAGGTGAACACAAGGGATTTAAGGGAAGGAACTGAGAGCTCTGACCCTCTGTCCAGACACACTCCTGCAACTGCTTCTGCTGTTCATCTCCTTCATGCTGCACAGGAGACATTGGGAGGGGCTGAAGACATGGTAGGAAGAGCCTGAACATGTTGTGCAAAGTAACACATCCTTCAGTTGCTCAAAGCGACACTGCGAAATGCCACAGTGCTGGAATGCCCATGGATCTGTGGAAAGGCCTTCTGGAAAGAAGCTGAGGGGAAGCAGAGATATCAGGCAGCCTGGAAGATGGGACACCAAGATTTTGCAAGAGGAGAGCTTGGGCTGAGTGAGATGCCTGACAAGAGGATGAATTTGCTGTTAATTCAGGAGAAGGCGTATGCACAATATTCAGTTCCTTTGTGATTTAATCCAAAATCATTTGGTGTTTTCCAATTTTCAGAAAGCCCTCGTTCTCATATCATCTGATTATGTGAGGCTTTCTGCCTTCAATTAACAATAATTCCACTCGTTCTTCAGGTCATAGAGAAAAGCTTCGCACAGAGAATCCAGTTTGAAAGGCTGAAAGCGTGGAGTGCAGACTGCATCCCTTTGGGGTAATGTGTGGGTTTCCTGGTGGCGTTCACTGTATTACTTTTTTAGATGTCACCAAGAGCCAGTCAGAGCTGCAACACGTATTTGGGTTTTTAGGCCATGCATTCTATCTAAAATGCGGTAGATCTGTGGGAGGAAGATGGAGCAGCCCAGAAATGGCATAATTTAGACATGCTGGAAGACAGTGATTCAGTTATTTCACAGGTACATGGACTACTGTGAATATGTAGCTCATAAAAATCTTGACAGTGTTTAAAGAAGTAGTTTGATAGTGTCAGTCCCCTTATCATCATGCCCAATGGTCATTTTGTTTTGCCATATAAGCAGAGGGCTCAAGGAACAGGTGAGCACTTGGTTGGCCTGAGGAAATACAACTGTCTTCTAAGGAAGAAGCATTGTGCATGGAGCTTTAATTGAGATTTCTTGATCTGGACTTGTTCTGTGAGTGAGGAGAGGACCTCAGTCTCTGAGGATGCTAATCTGGCACTTCTTGCTGACCTTAAATTGACCTATGTAATTTAAACCAAACCAATGTACAAGTGACACAATTTCTGCTGAGAAAGTGCAATATGTGCCAACACTTTTAATACTACTTTTTTTCCCTGTCTGTTTAATCTCATATCTGATGTGAATGGAGGGAAAAAATGATGTACAACACATTCCTTGCACCACAGTCTTAGAAAAGAAAATGTAAATGCCTGAGTATGACACAAACTCCCCTTCTGTTAACACACACTCACACAGACTCATTCAAGTTGCCAAAAGCATAGTTAGCCAACCTACAGCGTGTATATATGTAATTTACTGAAGGGAGGAGACAGGTCTAATTTATGCACTTGGCCCTCAGACCATGGCTTACCTCAATACTTTTCAATGCACAAATTCTGTAAATCTTACTGGGAGAAAGAATGTCGGCTCACGCCAGGCTCTGGACATGCTGAAAATGTCACTCGCGCAGATGATGACTTGTGTTTAATTTGCTGTTGTGGATGGGCCTGAACCAAACTCTTGTGTTCCAAGCGTCTCTAATTTTAGGAGGTTTTGGCATCCCAGTCAAGATATGAGTCAATAGTTCTCTGTGTTCCAAAGAATAAGTATTAGGTTGCAAAGGTGGGAGTCGTTATGTAAATGGCATAATATAAAGGAATATCTATATTAATGCATTTGTTATGCCTTGGAGCTAGAGGTTTGCCAAGGCTTAAGTGGACGCAGGATGAGCTGGACACATGCAATTAATATAAATAATGTGACATTTCTTGAACAAATGTGACTCCTCAGTGCACATTACAGCTGTTGAATGTTCTAGCCCTGCTGCATCTGGTCCTTGGAGGTTTACAAATCTGTACTCCAGTGTTGAAACCCACTCTTATTTCTGATTTTGTTTGGTACTAAATAAATGGGTTCTGATTTTCAGTGCTTCTGTCAGGGAAGTAAAAAATATTGGTGTGTGTTATTGATGGATAGACAAGCCCTAGGGAAAAAAACCAAGAAATTAAGAATTATGTGTCCATATGCAAAGCAAGTGCATTGGACCTCCCATCTCTTCCCCGATGTCACTGCTGTACTCAGTTTCTATATCATGTAAAAGTCTTTTAAGGCTTCTCTCAGTGTAGCATCTGAATTTCTTCCATTGATGCCATAATTAACCTCTAAGATGTTCTGCTGCTTCTCTTTCTTATCCAGAGGGAAACCATGTGTGCAGTTTATCACGGGGCTGCGGGTGCTGGCTCAGGCAGGGCGGGTGGAAGATGAATGCCTTGAGCTATGCAGTTGTACTTTGCACTTTGAAGATGCACTGTGGGTTTTTGTCAAGTGTGCAATTCTGCTCAGTTTTAAGGAAAGGAAATGGGACTTCCTTCCACAGTCTCCTGCAGAACCCTTAGTATTATTGAAATATTTAGTGATTCAACTATCATCATATACCAGTCTTGCTCCAAGATGTCTCTCAAGTGAATGGGATTCACCACTGGCAGATAAAAGGGGAGAAAACCAGCGGCACCGAGGAAGATTATTCCAATCCCTCCTACAGCTTCCCAGATTGGGAAAGACAGGCAGTTCCCCCTGCTCCTCCACAGCTCTCTCCATGGCTCACCATGATCTCCACCTCCACTCACTGCACGGGGCCCCTACCTGGAATTGTTCTTTCCAGTCCAGTGGTCCCTCACTGCTGGGAACCGTGGTGGTTATACGGCAGTGGAAGAAGCCAGGTTTGTCCCTTTTTCTGTGCTGTCTGAAATGCTGTGCATTTTGAATAACCCACACATAGAAGCAGCAGGCAGTGTAATGCAAGCATGGAGCACGCGCAATCTACTGCATGAGGATCAGCTTAGCATGTTGGATCAGTGACACTTCGCAGCATAATACAAAACACTTATTCTTTTTCACAGCTGTTCTCCCAAGCATTTTAAGCATACGTTTGCCCTCAGCATGCAGGAGATTTACGTATTTCACTTCCATTGACATGGTAGAAGAGACCCTCCTCACTTGCAGATTTGTTCTTTTAATAGGCATCCAGCACAAATGGGAATTAAGTGCATGTGTGTGTCCAACAGAGAGTAGACCAGAACCAGCTGTAGGCACAAATAACTGCTTAGGAGGCCCATTTTTTTGTGCTGATTTGGTAAGTCACAGGACAGCCAAATCTTCCTTTTTAGGAATGGGAAGAACAGGAAAAATAGAGGACCTCATTTTCAGATTGTATCACCCATGGAAGAGGAGAGTCAGCAGGGAGAGAACTCTCTACATGAGATTCTCCTCTCCCTGCTGGAGCAGCTGGAGCAAATCAGGTTCATCGTGGGCAAATGTGAGCTCATTTTGCCTGTACTCCAAGCTGGCAGAGAAGTCAGGGTGTTTCGGGCTCTGAGTCAATGCTGTGATAACTTGCTCGCGTGACTTACTAATTGAAGTTAGAGATCCTTCAAGATACTGAACATCTGTGGCATAGACAGGCTTCTCTCAGTCTTGGTTGTCTTATACTTCCAAACCTTTTCAAATCATAAGTGTAAGTCAAATGTATTGCAAATGGTAGAAGGACAATGTGGATTTTGGGAGAGACAGGTGAGGCTCTGTACGCATTCTCGCTATCAGGAGATGCAGAGGTGAGTCATCTGTGATGTATGATGACAACACAAGCACAAGGAACACAGTCCTCAGCAAAGTCCTTTTTGAATTAGCCACACAAAAAGTTGAATCTTAAAGACAGAAGAAAATGGTATTGGGAAGAAAGAAGTGGCAATGACTGAAGTCCTTAATTTGACGCCAATGATATCCCAGAGTAAGCAATTTCCCAGAGGATTGTCAAAGATGTGAAATGAATTCTAAGAGCTGCTTTACAGGCATTTGTGGGCACACACACCTGCTTACAGCAAGGGAAAAGACAGTGCGTAAATGTCTGGAATATTACATAAAAGCTGTCTGGTCGACTAGGCAGAGCAATTAAAATCCATCTCGCTTAAACGAACCCTGAGTGCAGGTCAAACAAATCTAATTTTTATTGTTCCTTAAGGAGATGTCTGTATAGGAGACAAAAGGGGGATGCAGCCGTCAGGTTAAAAAATCAAGATGCCTTTAAAAAATTAAATGTTCACAATAGTGCTACAGCATGCTAGATAAATGATATATTACAGCGATGGTTTAAAACTAATTGATGACTAATGTTGTAATGCATTTGTAGCTACACTGATCTATTATATATCTTGGCCAAGCTGAAGGGACACTTCAAGGAGAAAAATTGCTAACTGTTTTAACCTGATGGAACTTGGGGAAAAAATAGTTACTTTAAGAGATAAATGGAAAGGTTGTGACCTCCTAATGTACATCTGGGTCTTGCAATGCAAAATCAAATTATCATTAAACAGAATGTGATCTGTGATGGAATTAAAACAACCACAAGCCAGCACAGAAATTTCTGTAGAGAAATACAATAGTGCAGTTTGAGCTGCGACCATTAGCTAAAAAGCTGCCTGGCTAAAGAACTGGTGTAACAAGTTGGTATGGAATTGTTTTGCTCTAAAATGAAAGTTCGTTTAATTGGAGACTGCAGGAAAAATGTAAGCATATTTACAGCAATTTACATATGTAAGGCATTTCATAAACATTACTTAATTAGTGTATAAATAATTCACAATTTACCCTAAGTTCTGTGTAGCATGTGCTCTCTGGCTCTTGGAGGGGAGGCAGGAAGCCTCATTTTCCCCTCCTCATTTTTGTCATGCCTGAGGCTCGTGCCCGCTGGTTTTACCCTTACAGTTGGAATTCGGAGATGTCAGTCAGGCTCTGCTTATTTTCACATCTAATTCATGCAAAACCCAGGTTTCCTCCTGAGGCGGTAAACTGGCCCAGATTTGCTTCAAAGTTTGGCCTAGGTTCAACGAATGACTCACTTTAACTCAGGTACATCCATCTTCCTGGCTGAAACACAATACAGGAAGTGTTGTCAAAGAGCAGATACCCCCATAGAACTAGAGCGTACAGATTCAGGACCTTAGAAACCAAAAGCTGTAGTTTGTTTCATCCCCTGGTTTCCTGATACCCAATATTAAGGACATTGAGTGGGTGTAATAAGAACATCCTTACTCAACGCAAAGAATCAGTGTGGGTTTTTGCATGCTAAACAAGCTGCAAATGGCTGGGATGTATTGCTGGAAACTGTGCTGGTAGGAGTTGCAGTCAGTAAGCCTCCATGGTCATAGGCCCTGTGCAAAGTTCTGTGGAATAAATACAATAACAGGTTACAAATGGAGATAACATTATGGGCCACTGCTAAAATATGGATGACCTTGAAAAGGCTGTGATTAAAAGGCCAAAAATACCGCTGCGATCCTTAGCCTTACCCTCAACCTCTGAATTGATTCCCTTAAATGGGAGTATGGTACGAGACCAGTCTCACAACACTCACCACAAGCAACACTGATTTTCTTCTGGTTAGGAATAATTTAATGTAGCAAGAACATGGCCAGCCTGTTATATTGTCTGAAAGCGATGTATTCCTCTATGATAAATTAACCTTAAAAATTAGTACATTTGAAGCACGGTACTAGCCAATCAGATTGCCTGTAATAGGTGGTCAAAAAGGACGAGGTTCTATCCTGAAAACTTGCTTCATTCAGTAAAAGCTTCTCCCTCCTCCTAATTCTTCAGAGAGTACCTTAAGATTTTTTTGTGGAAAAATTTGAGTTACAGCAGCAGAATATACAAATGAAGGAGTGGGCAGAGTTAGAGCATCATTCCCTTTGAAGGCAGCAAAAGAGAGCATGTAGAGAGGTGGTAGAGCCTCTTGGCCTCCCTCCCCAAACCCTGTCACCAGCTCAGGGGGGTCTGTACAGGCCCCTGTGCTCTCAACAGCCACACGCAGCTCTAGTAGGGAGTGTGTCCATCATGGTGGAGTTGTGCCCTGGGCATGTTTCTCAGCCGCTGACCCTCGGTAGCTGGGATTCCATTGAGGGAAATGTTTGCAGGCCATGGGATAATTATCTGCCCTCCCAATTTTCCAGTCCTGTATCTCCCAAGATGATGACTTTTCATGTACGTCATGATGATGGGGACAAGGTGTCAATTAAAACAGCCCATGATATTTCCATGATTACAACATACTGTAGGTAAGGAAACTGTTCTCATGTTTGGATCACGCTCATAAACAACGATCCTGGCAGTTCTCTGAGAGGGTGAAGTTACGTACCCAATCTCATACTCCTCCTACTTTGGACAAAATCAGACATAAAATAGCCTAAAATAAGAGTGCAGTTACCATTTATTCCCTTCCTCAATTTTTTACCTTGCTTTATATTTCCTAGCTATGGCTGACAGAAATGGCAAAAACATACAGTATTTCTGATTTTGTTGTGTTTTGCTTTTTATTTCACTTTCAGTTTTTCAGACTGGTCAATGATTCAAAAAGTTGATGAGAACTCTGATGGTTTTATCATTGCTTCAGACAAACTGTAAAATGCAAAAGTTAGCAACCAGAATGTGATTTTAAATAATGCTTAAAGCAGTTTTCTTCTGCTGCTTGTGCTTAACACTGGAAGGAACGCAGAATCGCAGCTGTCTTCTGTGCCAAAAGATTTTTTAACTTTTGTACACAGGTTACCATATATGTTTTCATTTACTGATAACGTTTGCTCCATTTGATTTATAGTAAGGCTTTGTGATTGTCAGGTTAGTGTAAGAATGCAAGTAGTAAATTTAAAATGTACCTTTGCTGGTTCTATTATGTTTACCATCTTTTTCCAGGTTTTTTCTAATATTATGCCAATAGTCTAAAGGAGTTTTTGATGTGATGTACTGAATATTCTGACCCTAAGAGTGCTCAACATTGGGTACACCATTTACCAGTTCACTGCTGTCAAAAGCTATTGCATCCTTCTTCCCTCTTGACCCAACCTTGATTAATCTTTCCAGAGTTTTTGTTCTGATACTGTTTTGAAATAGCGATGATTTTCCCAGGAAGCATAAGTAAGAACCTAGGCATCTGCTCCATGCTGTTTGGGCAGCTCAGACGACTGCAGAGGGAAGGGAATAATCCCCCCCAGATCTCTGACAGCATCACATTTCCACTGTTTGCAACCCGCCCTCCATCACGGTGCCCGGTACTTGTAGCACTAGCAGGAAGAGCTGGGGAGACTTGTGTTTTCTGGCCCCTGACCTATGAAGCCGCATGATTTCAGGAAAGACCAAGCTAGGTCCAGGAGGAGGGAAGAGTTACAGCTCTTTTTCTCTGATTCTGCACAGAAGTCAGAAGTTTTCAGCATCAGTGTGTATATTCTGATTTCCATCTGTCATGCAAAGCATAAATCCAAAGCACTGTGTGAGATCAATCATGCCCAAAATATTTAAAGTTACCTAAAATGCTGGAGAATTAACATATTTCTTAAATTTTTCTCCAGAGTCCTGAGTGGTGCAGACATTCTGTTGATCATATATTACAAGCTCAGGCAATACATTAAGTTTGGAAAATAGGTTTATATAAAAAAAAGGAGCAGAATTAACTGGATCCATAAATGTCTTTCTACTCACAGCTGTCTAGAATTATTTCATTACAAGTCTTTGGTTTTATCCTGTTTTGCTGTGACCACCTACTGGCAATGTATTTGTAAGGAAAGAAAAAAAAAGCAAGAAATTCTAACGTGTAAGACGTACAAAATAAATCTTGTGACATTTTCTAACGTGAATATTCCTAAATGCCAGACTAAAACATCCCTCCGACGGTTTCTTTTACAGACTTTCCTTGTTCCAGAAACCTGGCCTGAGTTAGAAGGAAACCCTGTAACTGTCCCTTAAAAGTTGAATTGCATCAGTGTGGGTAAGATGTTGGGCAAAATTCTTCAGTGGTGTAATTCCATGAAAATCAGAAATACTACACCAGGGCTGAATCTGCCCCGTGGTACAAAATTATCTCCCTAGAGGCAAGACTTTTGGAAACAGTATCATATTTTAATTGTAAGCAGACAATTTGTTTTGGGTTGTATACAGAGCATGAAAATCTAACTGCTATAGGAACTAGCTACATATATGGTGATTTTATTCCTGTTTCTAGTGCTGTTTGGTTTATTTGTGCATGATTTGCAGGTGGCTAAATGATCCCACAAACTTCTTTTTATGTACTTGAATGAACCCCTGTTGAACTTAAGATTTTAGAAGATTACAGTGCTGGCTTTAGAACTCCATTTGTACATTTTGCAATGAGTTTAGGAGAAAGACTGCATGTTGCTTATAAACTGGGAAGTCCAGATTCCAGTTTACAATCTTACCCTTTGAGAACAGACGAGTATATTTTTTACAAATTAACAGATGCTGATGGTACTTTGCCTCCCCTGACTGTGTTCACTAGTTTCTGAATTCAAAGGGCAAAACAGGATCTGTCTTTTGTAGAAAGTCCCTGTCATGGCAAGAGGACATGCCAATTGAAGCCCATTTGAGCCTTCTTCAACCCTTCTCCATGCTGACTGGATTTTGGCGTCACTGTATGATGCATCACCACTGTAACAAACTGCTTCACGTAAGCTAGTCATATTCTATGGAAAAAGTCTTGAAAGAATGGTGCAGAAAAATATTTAACCTCTGTTAGTTATTTTTCATGAGATGTAAGGTATTGTGAAATTCAAGGAGCTTGACAGATTTTCACGGCTTGGCTTGTGAAACTCATTTCCAGCTCAACAGACTGTGATTTCACGATTTTGCACATCTGGATTTTGGCACAGGGTTATGCTGAAAGATGACTCTGGCAAATCTGCCTCCCAGACAGAGCAGGGCCAGTGTGTCTGCTCCTGGTTGGCGAGGAGTCCAGTCCTGCCTGTGAGTTGTAACCTGCCTGCCCTCACCTATGTAGTTTCTGTTCCACAAGGCAGAGGCTGCACAGCTGTAGTTGGCCCTGACATCAGTGATCCCAGGAACTACTTGAATATAAATGTTAATGATAAAGTCATCTTTCTAATATTTAAGGAGTATAAAGAGATACGCAAAAGTTGCAGGGGTATCTGTACTGCGTGTTAACAGACTGAATCTGTTCTGGGGAGCAAACAGAACATTTTCACGTGCTGGCAACACGGATGGGTGCAGCAACAATGTGTGCAAAGACTACTGAGCACCCCCTCTGGTATGCTGCAGCAGTGGGCTGCTTTTCTTGGCCAAGTATTTGGGGCGGGGGGGGTGCTCTTCTCCTTAACCTAATCTGTGGAGATCTGGCAGTCTTCCCGGAGGGGAACCAGTTGACAAAAACATGACTTTAAGCCAGAATTTTTTTCAGCATTCACACCACAGAAGGAGAGTTTGCAAAGGTGGCGGGAGTCATGCGCGTCTTCCCTCTTTGAATGGCTGTATGGCAACAAAGTCATCCTATTTTCCCACCAGGATCACACGGTGCCACAGAGCTTCACTTATTCTTATGGCATTGGCAGTGCGGTTTTGAAAGAAAAATCCCCATGCTGTCTGGAATGCTCAACTGTTGGGTACCAGAGTCAGAAAACATCCTGCCTGCCGTGAATGTTAGGAAAACAGAGCAGCCCTGACTCAAGTGCCAAGTGGTTTTTTGGAAGGCTAACTCCCCTGAGAATAAAGGATATTGGTATCCAGCCAAGAGGGCAGGCAGGAACAGGCCCTGGGCAAGACACTGGAATTTTGGTGGAGCCTGAAATATTGTGTGCTTGTTTGTATCCGCTTCTGACTTTTGAATTAAAAGGTGAGCTACCCAAAATGTAAGAAATGGGTCACAAATTGATAAAATCTGAATTATTTTTCTAGCTATATTTAGGGCTGTGCAAGACAGGGATTCCCCTTTTTGGCTGCAGTAGTATCTAACAGTAACTTAATATCTCCGTTAAAAATAGAAAAAGTCCCCCAAAGGAAATTTCCTTTTTTTCCTATTGTACACTCAAAAATCCCTTCTTGTTGTTGCATAGTGTTCAGTTGTTTTTTACTTCCCTATTTCCCTGTTTGAATGAATAGTCCTAGTCCAATGACTCAGTAAGCGTTTCATCCAGAGTATTCCCCAGCTTTATTTCCTATACCAGTGTTAACACTGCTTCTTAAAAATGAGATTGAAACCCCCCCTCAGGTGCTTGTATTAACTGACTAAGCAAGCACAAGTTACACGACCCTTTAAAAATCTTTTCTTCCCTTCAGTTATTATGCTAATGAATACCTAAGTAAGCAGAATTTCTCAAAGATCCATTTCTGCTTCTGTAAGTAAAACAATTTGCTTATCTGCGTGTTTTGTTTTGGTACACGGATTGGTTTGAGATGAGGTTTTCTGCATAGATATTCTTGAAAACGCCACACATAAGTGGGAAAATTGCAAAGGAGGAGATTGTATATATAGATAGATTTTATATTATTCATTTCCTCTTCATCTTAACTTTAGAAAGCCTTGAGAGATAATAGATTAGATCCCTTTGTGGCTTTATTTCTAGTGTTGCAAAGCAGCTCAGTAGCCAGCATGGCTAGTCTCTAAGCTTCCACCTCCTCTCAACAAACTTAGGTAATGTGAAGTTGTCTTAGTGATGTTACTTATGCCATCCTTGGCCTCACTGAAGGATACTGGATGAGAGTATATCCCGAAAATTCCTCTTTTATCTGGGCTGCAGTTTGGCACTGAACCTGCGCAAGAACTTTTTTTTTTTTTTTTTTTTCTTCCCCTGTGGTGGTAGTTTCAGTTATCAACATGTGCCGCCGCTTTCTGATTTGGGGCAGCCCAAAAGGAAGTCCCAAAGCCGTTTCTGTTCAGCCTTTGGGTTTGAAGTGCACCCAGCTGGACTGAAAGATATTGTATTTGAGAATCCTGTATCACCGGATTCAGAAACACCAACAATTTTTTCCA
This sequence comes from Egretta garzetta, assembly GCF_000687185.1. Taxonomy (NCBI): domain Eukaryota; kingdom Metazoa; phylum Chordata; class Aves; order Pelecaniformes; family Ardeidae; genus Egretta; species Egretta garzetta. The sequence continues at coordinate 6,303,411 of NW_009259308.1, read as the reverse complement.
CTTACTTATTTTTGCAAAATGCCCTGTTGACTGCAAAGCTAGGCCCAGTATTTGCATTTCCAGCACGGCTGTGGTGGGCGATTCAGCAAGACATTCTGCATATAACTTCTTGCTGGAGTATGTCACTTGTGTATGTGTGTGCTCCTGAAATGTCGGTTCACACTAACATTCAACAGCAGGCTGGGACGCTGGGCCAGAGCTTGCATCCAGGGAGGCCAAGCGGCATTTTTGTGTTGATCACAATGGAGTGGGACTGGATCTTTATTTCCTTGACACGGCTAGAAAATGTTCATTCTGTCTCTTTCCCCTACACACGCATATTTTCTCTTCTTTATAGAATAAGTCATTTGTCTTTATCTCACCATTCACCTCTCTCTTTGATTGCAGTTAATGGAATTGTCACCTTTATGTACTCATGTTCCATTTCTCAACCTGTCTGGACTTTGGCCTCTAAAGGTTACCACTGCTAGTGAAGTAATATGATTAAGTGAGTCTTTTTAGACAGATTTATGCAAGATTTCTTCTCCAGCAAGTGTCACATCTAGTCTAGTTCTGCAAAAGAGAATATTTCAAAGATGCCAACTGTCATCTAAACCCACTAAATTGTGCTGCAGTGCTGGTTGAGAGGACTGCAGGCCATCGCAGAGCAATGCTGATTTACGCTGCTCGAAGCTGTATCCCTACAGCTTGAAATACGGGCTTTTGTTAATAATGAAAAAAAGAATGTTCCTGTCTCACAGAAAGTACATTTAAAATGGAATTTTCATTAGTTACTCTGTAATGAAAAGGCAAAAGGGTATACTTTAAATTAATCTGTCCAGAATCTTGGAAAAAGAGGGAGGTTATTTGAAGCAGTAATAGCTGAAGCAAAACTACAATGGCCACACTCTAAACAGAAAAAAGCAGTCTTGTGTCCCATTTACGTCTACAAGATATTTTCAAGTTTAGAGAAAGATTTTTAAATTACAGAGGGTTCACTGCACACATATCTATTCTTCCTGCATTTGATACGAAACACAAATTAATCATCATTATTCTGCACTAGCATAACACCTCTTAACCCTCAGCTTTCAGAATATTTCAAAGGAGTAATGAATTAGGCCTCATATGGTCTTGGTATGGAAGTGATAATCTAAACTTTGATTCTTTAATTTAAAAAAAAAAAGCATTTTCAGGACTTTGATTTTGGAGGCTGGAGATCTTGTAACTTTTCTTGAAAATCTATTCATTTGTCACCCCCTTGGAAAGAAATCATATGAGTGCTAGAGAAGTGTAATGAAATGGGAAAATGTATTAAGGAAAAGTTAATATATTTGTCTGTACTTTCAGACAGATAACCTTTTTCTTCTCTTTACTGGAGGAAAAAGACCTGGATAAATCAAGGTCCTAATGTGATACAGGTGTAAAAAAGGCAAAATTGATCTCTGTCTGTAACTAAAAGGGTGCACAGGGAATTACTATTGCCACTGTACAAGTCCCTAGCAAGACATCGTTTTGAACATTATGCTACGGTCACTCATGTTCAGAAAAGGTGAATTCTGACTGAAACAAATGCAGAGAAAGCTTATTAGATAAATCAAAACTTTCTGTTTTGAAAATCTAAATGGTTAATGTTTAACTTAACAGAATAGAAGTTAAGAAGGGATTTAAATGGTGTCTACAAATACACTGTGGGAGGAGAACAAGTATTATTTCTATTAAAAGAAAGTGTCAGTAATCTATGAGTACATGGAGGACAGAAATAATGAAATTTGTTTTTAATGAACAGAGGAATAGGATTCTGGAACAAAACAGCGAAGGAGGGAGATAGTTGGGAGGGTGAAGAGCAAGAACTATAAACCAGAACTCAGCATGAGTATGGAAAGGTTTATAGGATTTGATTGTGAGATAGTAGAAGCACACTCGGGTCCATTTCTCTGGGCTTCGTTTTACTGCTTTTCAGCTGAACAAAGTATTTTGGTATATCCACAGTCACAGTACTTTGTTTTGGGACGCTGAACTAACGTGAAACAGCTTGTTTGTGTCTCTGAACTCCTTACTTTCTCTCCGTGGTGCACTTCCTCGGTCAGAGCGGTGGCCTTATGCTACAATTTGTTCCCATGGGCCAGGTGCCCACGTGCCTGGACCGGTCTGACCCAGATCGGGATGAACACATCTCAGAAGAGAGAAATTTGCATCCCACTATGGGAGGTGCAGACCTCCTGGGGAGCAAAGCAGAGCATGAGAGCACACACTCCCACCGTGCAATGAGCCGACTTGGAATTACAGTCAGGAGGGTGGTGGTTTTTTAAAAAAATCTATCTATTCAAAGCAAAACATTTGGACTAATGCAAGAAGACTCAAAATACTGCAGTTTGCGTCTAATGTCCTTTTCTACCCTGCCTAGACACAAGGTATTCCCAACAGAAAGTGGATTTTCACCCAGATTTCAGTTTTGTACAAGTAGTGTTTTCCATCAGAAAATCATTCCAACGGAAAATTACTAACTGGTTCTAATACAAAGTGACTAGCAAAGCTCTCAAAATGATTCAGTGGCAAAACTGGAATGAGAACCCACAGCTCCCGACCACGAACCCTGTGCTCTAACCACGAGACAACACTCATCTTTCCCTGAGCAAGGTTGTTCCTGCAGTATTTCTGCCTGGGCCAAAGTGGGAAAACTCTGGAAATGTTGCAAAAGAGCTTTTTGCTACAAGATTTCCTGATGTAGGATATTTGGGGGATAATGGGAAAAAACCCTGGTGGCTCCCTGGGACCTCTTCAGAACTGTTTGGATATCATGGGAACATGAGGGTTTTCATCTGCTCCTCCCTAACGTGGTTTGTGGAGGGACGTGATGGGGTCTGGTCCTGCCCACCGTTGGTGCGCAGCCACCGCTGGCCTGTCCCCCTGTTTTCAAGGGATGCATTTGCAGGGATCCTACTGCCCCATCCTCCATTTTCAGCAAACCTTAAATAAACTCAGGGTTTGTTCCTCACATGAGGAATTTTCCAACTTTTCAGGTAAAACTCTCAAGCGGAGTAACTCCATGCAGAACATCTAACTCATGGCTTGCACTCCTGTTTTATTTATTTAAGAAGCGAATTATGTATGTATGGGTCAAGGTGGGGGATATCCTCGGTCCAGACATACACTTCTGCTTGTTTCCCTGTATTTATTCTTCCCTGGCTCTCAATGTGGCTGCTTGCACTGCTTAAATGCTAAATGCTTCTGCAATCCCCAATATTTCTGCAGTCTTGTAGGGCAACAGGGCTGCGGCTGAGAAACACGATTTAGCAACAGCCCCTTTAACAGAAAGAGCCAAACCCCCTCCTCGTTTCTGGTTTATTCGCTTTTAAATAAAGGAGAAATACGATTCCCTTTTCGAGGCAAAAATACTCGTATCAGTTGAATTCCTGACGGGGCACAGTGCACGCTCGGCTTTCCAGGGCAGTGCAGCTTGACAGCTATGCCTAACACACAGCAGATCCCTTTAACAGCGCTCGGGGCGAGCTCCACACGCGGGCCCCCAAATGCAAACCAGATGCCGGCACCGGCCGGCGCAGCCT